>NC_137000.1:10564130-10584130 GCF_032717465.1 Coenobita brevimanus | reverse complement strand
AGAATAAAGAAGGAAGAAGGAATAAGAAAAGAAATAGCGAAGGAAGGAGAGAGAGCAAAAAGAAAGAATGAAGGAATGAAGGAAGGAGAGGTGAGAAGGCATGATCTCTGAGGATTAGGTTGAGAGTGTATGTAGGAAGACGCGAAGGAGGAGCAGAGAAGGAGGGAAAGAGAGGAGGAGGAGGAGGAGGTGGGAAGAGAAGGACGCAAGACAGAAAGAAAGAGAGAAGTGGGAGGAAGAGAAGAAAAAGTAAGGTGAAGGAAGGGAGGAAAGAAAAGGGAGAAAATAAGTAACAAAAAGAAGGAAGGAGCGTGGGAGGAAAGAGGAAGGACAGGGACATGAACAGATGGAGGGAGGGAGAGAGGAAGGAGAGAAAATGGAGAGGAGGAAGAAGAGAGATGAGAGAGGGAGGGAGGGAGAGAAGAGATGAATGGGGAAAGGGAGGGAGGTACGAGAAAAGGAGAAAAGAGGAAACAGAGGCAGAGGAAAAAATAAGAGAAAGAGAGTGAGGGACGAAGCACAGAGGATTTACAAAGGAAAGCAAACAGCAACAGACAAACAGCGCAGGTCCTGTCTAGACTGTTAAAGGGTAGGGTATGACTGTTCCAAATTTGACCAGTTGCATTGAGTTTGTGTAAAAATTCGTCTAATATTTCACTTCTCTCTCTTACTTCCTCTGCTGGCTAATATTCCTAAGCTGAGAGAAGTTTGGTATGTGTCTCTGCCCTCTTCTACTTCATACTCTCCTCTGCTAGGTAATCCTAAGCAGAAAGAGACTTAATATGTGTCTCTGCCCTCTTCTACTGCCCACTTTCCTCTGCTGGCTAATATTCCCACGCTGACAAAAGGTTTGGTAGGTTTCTCTGCCTAAGATTTCACCTCTTCTTTTCACTTTCCTCTGCTGGCTAATATTCCAAAGCTGAGAGAGGCTTGGCATGTCTCTCTAATATTTCACCTTTTCTCCTTGTCATTTTCCTCTGCTGGCTAATATTCCTAAGCTGAGAGAGGCTTGGCATGTCTCTCTGGCCATAGATGATTCTCTCTGATATGATGCGTCAGGGAGGAAAGCGACGGACATGCCCTAAGTGTGAGGCAGACGCAGTGGAATAGCAGCCTAACTTTTATGTCTGACCGTAAATGGATGACTGTGCATACTAGCTAGCTCTTGCATCTTTCAACTCTTGGTAGACGGGTGTTGCGTGACCGCCGTTAAGAGGAAGGCATGTGGGTAGAGGCTTTAAGGGACCTGTATCCGGTGTAATAATGGGGAGAGAGAGAGAGAGAGAGAGAGAGAGAGAGAGAGAGAGAGAGGAGAGGGATGTGATGAGATGATTAGCCTATGATTCCATCCTGTTTAGAACACACACACACACACACACACACACACACACACACACACACACACACACACACACACACACGACGCATTTTCTACCAATCACCACCATCAGAAAATTCCATCCAGTTTCTAGTAGACTTTTGAATCGCCAGAGATCAGACGCATCCTTCCCTGACACTCCCTCTAACACGGCTTCCTAACTTTACTAGAGGCGTCTTGAGGTAGCTAGGATAAGGGTTAGAAAGTACACCATCGGGCTGAAGAGGTAGGAGGGTATAAATGAAAGAAAAGACTACTAAGAGAAGGTAAACTCATTCGCCCCGTCTAAAGGTCGAACCCGGGATTGGACGCTGGTAATAACAGATTCAAGCTGGAATTCAGTCAAACGCGCTAAACTCGAGTCTCCTTGGTCATTAGTGTCCTTTTCTTCAATCTCAAGTAAAAAAAAAAATAGAGTTTTAAATGGATCAAATTGCTTCAGTGTGTTTGAATCTCGCTGAATCGAAATGCCTTGACCTCTGCGACTTAGATGTAAAATTTTAGGAGAGATAGATAGACAGGGAGATAGACAGACAGATTGATACATAGACAGATAGACAGACAGATAAAGAAAGAAGAAAAGTCGTGCTACCATTTTCATCTTACCCTCAATATTACCAAAAATTAAAACTGAACAGATTACAACAAAACCCAGCGTCAAAATAAAACACCAAAACGAAGACAAACAGAGAGTAACAAATGGACAATACGTGAGGCGACTATAGATACTTAGCGCAAGAGTGGTGACATTTGAAGACATGAATGATTGATAAGATAATGGTTCTTGGTGTGTTCTGGGTCTGCATCTCTTACGGGACGCCAAGATAAAGGTTCCTAGTAATTGTAAGGTAATTCCAAGGTAACTGTAGATCTGGGTAACTTTCGGGTGTGGAAATTAAGGATGATTGGGATTCTTGTTCTTTTGTGTGTGTGTGTGTGTGTGTGTGTGTGTGTGTGTGTGTGTGTGTGTGTGTGTGTGTGTGTGTGTGTGTGTGTGTTATTCTATTTTCTTTTTCTTGTCATTCTTTGCCTTTCTTTTTCTTGTCATTCTTTGCCTTTCTTTTTCTTCCTTCTCCTCGTTCTTTTCTTTTTTCTTTTTTTTTCTTCTCTCACTTTTCCTTTTCTCCTCTCTCTCTCTCTCTCTCTCTCCATAGCTAGCCACTCATGACTTACCACACGCGAAGGAAATGATTCATGTTCTAAAAGGTGGTGGAGGAGGGGAGAGAGAGAGAGAGAGAGAGAGAGGGGGGGGGGAAATAGGGTCATGAACACCATCAATAAGGTGGGGAGGGGATGGAGACAAGGGGGTGGGTGGATTTTCTCTCTCTCTCTCTCTCTCTTTCTCTCTCTCCATTCTACCTTCCCATTCGTACAACAACACAACTTTCTTTCACTCTCCTTCCCCATCCCTTCTTCCCCTACCCCTCCTCCCCCTCTCCCTTACTCTCCAATCTCCTCCTCTTCCGCCTTCCCTTTCTTTTCTCTCTCCCCTCTCCCCCTATCTTTCCTCCCCTCTCTCTTTTCCCTCCTCGCCCATTCCTCCCCCTCTCTGTCTCCTCCATCCTTTCCCTTCCCTCACTTCTATCCATCCATCCCGTTCTATCTTCCCACTTATTCCTTTTTCTTTCTCTCTCTCCCTCCCTCCTTCACTCCCTCCACTCCCCCCCCTCTCTCCCTATCTCTTCCCTCCCTCTCCCTTTCCTTTTTACCACCCTTTCCTTCTATACCTTCCTAATTTTTCCTCTCCCTTTCTCTCTCCTCCCCAAACCTCCATTCCTCTCCCTCTTAGTCTCTCCCCTCCCTCTTTTCCACCCTTCCTCTTCTATCTTCGTTCTTTTTCCTTCCACCCTCCCCCTCCCCCTCCTCCTCCTCCTCCCCTCACCTGCCAATCTGCGCCACCTGCCACTCTGACCTTCACCAATTATTGCGCTTCTTCCATATTGGCGCACCTGATGGATAGCTTCGGGGGGGGGGGGTACAGGGGGCAGATCCAGAGATATACACCAGAAAAGGCAGTTGGAAAAAAAGAGTTAGAGAGAGAGAGGGGGGGATAGGGGGAGCAAGGGAAAAAGAGTGTGAAGTGAGAAAAGGGAGATTGACGGATAGGCAGACATGTTGATGAATGAATGGAAAGAGAGAGAGAGAGAGAGAGAGAGAGAGAGGAGGTGTAAGGTGAAATTGGAAGACAGTGAAAAGGAATGAAAGGAGAAATAAGAGAGAGAGAAGGAAGAGTGGAAGAGAGAGTGAAAGAGAGAAACAGAGACGAAGGACAGGAGTAACAGAGAAGAATTCCCTCCTTCTCTCTCCCCCTCCCCCCGTAGAATATAGGGAGGGGAATGAGAGAGGCTTGTATTACCGGGCAGCTCCACCACCTAGCCATATCAGTGCCACCACCTGAAGGCGTCCCTCTACATGTAAAAGGGTTAAGAGACAAGGCCCTTCTTGTAGACACACCGACATGTCCTCAAAAAAATGATAATAATAATAATAAAAATAAAAAGTTAACACAATGATGAGGGAAGGAGGGACGAGGCAAAAAGGTAGGTTATGAGGGAGTGCTGCGTGGGAAACTTGTCTTCAGGGAACGAACTGGCTAGCTAGTACACACACACACACACACACACACACACACACACACACACACACACACACTACTCGTCTCCCCTACTTCTCCCCTCGGTAATTTTCTCATCAGTGTGCGGGGAGCTGTTAAAAAGGAAGGCTTACCCCTACATGCTGCAGCTGTGTTTATGAAGGACATACAGTTCGTAATTTCGGCCCGAGTGAAGAGGGTCCAAGTCGGGCATAAACAGCTGTAGTCGCCCAATAAACACAATTTTAGTATGTGTGTAAAATTCTTCCAGTTTCTCTTTATCTTCCTTCCCCTCCCCACCAAACACATACCCCCCGCACCCTTCCACACTATCCTACTTAAGTAATTACTACACAAGTGACCCCTAAAAGTACTCCACCCCCCCTCCCCATCTTTTCTCCCCTTTCTCCCTCCCTTCTCCATCCTCCTCACCCCACCTCTACTCTCCCCACACCCTTATCACCTATCCCCAATCCCCACGCCCCCTACACACCTCCTTCCCCCCTTCTGTACCCAACTAAAACTAACCTAATGTAACCTAACTTAACCTAAATTAACCTCTTCACACATACCTTCTCCCCTTTTTCCTAACAACCATTCTTAAGTGACCCCCTACTGGCGCACCTCCCCTCCCTCTTCCCCCTCCTCTTTCCCCTCCCTTTACCCCTCCCCCTCCCTTTGCGTGCGCGGGTCATGAAGCCACTATTCCCCTCATCAACCCCTGTCCACCACATCAAGCCCCATCAACTCAATCTTGTATACGGGGTCAAAGGTTAAGGGGCACTCGCTTCATAAATTCTGTCTTTATATTTATCTCTATTAACATCCGTAATTATGGTTTTTAATTATTTCCATCTTAAATCATCGCTAAAAGTCATTATCATCATCTTTACTGTTAGATTCACCATTATTATTATCATCATCATCACCATCAGCTTTATCTTCATCATCACCACAGTTAAAAATCATCACTATCATCATTACTGTTACCTTCATCATCATCATCATCATCATCATCATCATCACAGTGTTAAAAATCGTCACTATCATCATTACTGTTACCGTCATCAACATCATCATCATCATCATCATCACACTCTTAAAAATCGTCACTATCATCATTACTGTTACCTTCATCATCATCATCATCATCATCTATAGCTTCCTCTATTTTTTTCCTTCCTTGTCTCTCCATATTTCCTCCTCTTTTCCCTGTCTGTTTTCTTTCTCATCTTCTCTTTTCATCATTTACTTCTCTCTTTACTCTCCCTTTCTCCTCTTTTTATTATCCCTTTTCCTCTCTTTATTCTTTCCTCTCTCTCTCTCTCTCTCTCTCTCTCTCTCACACACATTTATCTGTTTTCCTTCTCTCTCTCATCTATCAATACTCTTTACTCTTTTCCTCTTTTCTTTTACCTTCTCTCCTCCCTTTTCCTCCCCTCCTCTCCCCTCCCTGTCTCCCCTCTTTTATATATATGCAACAAATATTCTATCTCCCTCTCCCCTCCTCTCTCCACCCCTCCCCTCTCCTCTCCTCTCCTCCCCTCTCCCTCTCCCTACCCTCCCCTCTCTTCTTTTTTCCCTCAGTCTTTTCTCTCCCTTTGACCTCTCTCTCTCTCTCTCTCTCTCTCTCTCTCTCTCTCTCTCTCTCTCTCTCTCTCTCAACGAAGTGTTATTGACAGGACGGAAAAGACTGAAGGCTTGATGAGAGAGAGAGAGAGAGAGAGAGAGGTTGGAGTGAGAATAAGTGAGCCGTATGAGAGTAACTGAGAGCAAGAGAGAGTGAGAGAGAGTGACAGGTGAGTGAGGAGAGTTTGGCGTGTCTGAGGTCATGGCTGGCTCTCTCTCTCTCTCTCTCTCTCTCTCTCTCTCTTTCTCACTATTTTCTCCCCATTCTTCCCCCCTCTTCCCCTCTCCTCCCCTCCCTTCCCCTCTCACACTCAGTCCTTCAATCTTCCCTCTTCTCCCCCTCCATTTTACCTCCCACATTCCTTTTTCCCCTTTTCTCTCTGCCCTCTATAGTGCCCTCGTAATTCCCCCTCCCCTCCCCTCTCCCCTCCCCCTCCCCCTCCCCTGCTCTCTTCCTCTCATTACTTTAGTACCCACTTCCTCATTCCCTCCCCTATCCTCGTCTTTCTCCCCCTCTCTTCCTCCCCTCCCCACTCCCCCTCTTCCTTCCCTCCCCACTCCCCCTCTTCCTCCTCTCCCTACTCCCCCTCTTCCTTCCCTCCCCACTCCCCCTCGTCCTCCTCTCCCTACTCCCCCTCTTCCTCTCCTACCCAATCTCCCTCTTTCTCCCATCCCCACTCTCTCTTTTCCTCCCCTCCCCACTCCCCCTCTTCCTCCTCTCCCCACTTCCCCCTCCCCCACTTTCCGTTTCTTCTCCCTCCTTTTTCTATCCTCAACCTCCCTCACTTCCCTCCCTCCTTCCTCTTCCCCTCCCACACCTCCCCTCATTTCCCATCTACTCCCTCTCAGCTCCTTCTCTCTCTTCCTTTTCCTCCTCCTCCTCCTCTTACATCTCTCTCCTCCCCCCCCCTTTCTCCCCTCCTCTTCATTCCCTTCCCAACTCCCACATTTCCTATCCTCATCTCACACCCATTCCTCCTCCTCCTCCTCCTCCTCCTCCTCTTCTTCCTCTTCCTCCTCTCTCTTCTCTCCATCTCTCTTTCTCCTCGTCCTCCCCTCCCCTCCTCCTTTTGTCTCTTATCGTGCCCAGCGATATTCTCCCCCACTTTCTCCCCTCCCCATCCCTTCCCTCTTTCCTCATTTACTCTGTCCTCTCCCCCTCTTCCTCCTCCTCCTCCTCCTCAATTTCTTCTCTCCATTCCCCTCCCCTTCCCCTCCGTTTCTCCCCCCTTTCACCAGCCTCCACTAGCCTCCCCAACTTTCTCCCTCCCCTGCCCTTCCCATCCTGTCCCTCTCCCACATGTTTCCTAGCCTCAGCTCTCTCGTCCTTTCCTCATTCTCCTCCCCTCCTCCTTTTTCTCCCCAATCCCCTCCCCCTTCCCTTCCCTCTCCCTACACATTGCCTAGCCGCATCTCTCTCTCTCTCTCTCTCTCTCTCTCTCTCTCTCTCCTCATTCTCCTCCCTTCTCTCTCTTTCCCCCAACGTCCTTCCCCCACTTTATACTCTCCACTTGCCATCCCTTCCCTCTCCCAAACATTTGCTAGCCTCATCTTTCTCTTCCTTTCCTCGTTCCCCTCCCCTCCCCTCCCCTCCCCTTCTCCCTCCCCTCCTCCTCCCCCTCTCCCTTCCCTCCCCTCCTCCTGCCCCTCCCTCTTCCTCCCCCTCCCCTCCCCTCCTCCCCACCATGGCCAACTATGCTAAACTCTGCTACTCCAACTTGCCCTCCACATCACACACACTAAGGCCAAGGAATTTCACTGTAACATACAAAACTAAAATTGATCTTATAGCAATTACAGGGCTACAGAATATACTACAGGACATTACAGGGCTACAGAATATACTACAGGACATTACAGGGCTACAGAATATACTACAGGACATTACAGGGCTACAGAATATACTACAGGACATTACAGGGCTACAGAATATACTACAGGACATTACAGGGCTACAGAATATACTACAAGACATTACAGGGCTACAGAATATACTACAGGACATTACAGGGCTACAGAATATACTACAGGACATTACAGGGCTACAGAATATACTACAGGACATTACAGGGCTACAGAATATACTACAGGACATTACAGGGCTACAGAATATACTACAGGACATTACAGGGCTACAGAATATACTACAGGACATTACAAGATTATTACAAGACTATTACAGGACGGAAGACAAAAAGACGAGGGTACATCACTCCACGATACAAAATACCACATCAGAATCAATCTTACCCAATGTTACAGCAGTGACAGGGCTACAGAATACATTACGGGGCTATTACAGGAACATTACACCGTTAGTACAAAATATTACAAAACAGAAGACACAAAGCCTCAGGAAATTCACCATACGGTACAAAGGCCACATCAGCACCAATCATACAGTAATTACAGGGATACAAAATAGGCTACAAGAATATTACAAGCCTCTTACAAGATACTAGAAGACAGAAGACAACGATACGGGATGACACGACACAAAATCCAGCCTAAAATCAAACCAGAGTGAGTTAGAAGGGTACAGAAAATGCTGCAAGAAATTCAACTTTGTAATAATATCTTTTTTTGTCTTCACCTCTCTCTCTCTCTCTCTCTCTCTATTTATCTATCTATCTATCTATCTATCTCTCACCTACTTAATCAGTTCTCTGTTCGCACAACCAATAAACCTCTCTTCCTTTCCCTTCCTTTTCTTCTTCCTTCACTCTTTCCCCTTTCTTTCCTTCCCTTCCCTTCTCTCATTTCTCGTTTATTCCTTATTCCCTCTCTTTCTCTAACTTTTACTTCCTCTCTTTAATCTTTATCTCTCTCTCTCTCCCTCCGCCATCTCCTTCCCTCCCCTTCTCGTCTCTCCTATTTTCCCTCCCCTACTTCTCCATTATCTCCAGTTCCCCTCTCTCCACTCTCTCCTCCTCCATACCTCCCCTTCCACTCCCTCTCTCTATTCTCTCCACCTCCCCTCCCCTCCCCTCTTCCTCCTCTCTTTTGTTTTCTTTCTCTCCATTACCTTCAGCTCCCTCCCTCTCCCCCTCTCTTCTCTTTCCCTTCACTCTTCTCCTCCATTACATCAAACTCCCCCTCCCCCTCCCCTCCCCTCCCCCACCCACCTGCTCTCTCCCTCTTTCTATTTTTTTTATCTCCCTCCCCTCCTCTCCCCTTCCCTCCCCCCCCTCTCTCCCTTTCCCCCTATCTTATTACTTCCTTCCTATATTAATCTCCACCTTATTCAATTAACGACCCTCCCTTCTCTCTCTCTCTCTCTCTTCTCTCTCTCTCTCTCTCTCTTAGTAACCAAAAATATTACAACAAACACCCTCCATGCTACAAAAGATATGTAATTGTACCTTCACTTGTACTCTTTTGTATTCCTTTGTACTTCCCCCTTCTCCCTTCCTCGCTCATCCTACCTACTCTCTCCCTCCCTTCCTCCGCCATCCTCCCACTCTCTCCCTCCCTTCCTTCTCTGCCCTTTCCTCCTTTTTTCCTCTTTCTCTTCCTTCTCTCCTACTTTTTTACCCCTCCTTCATTCTCCTCTCCCCTGTTTTCTCTCTCCCCTACCCTCCCATTCCTCTCCCTCTCCCACTCCCATTTACTTTCCTTCCTCCCCATCCTTTTCCCCCTTCTTCTCTCTCCCTGTCCTCTCTTTTCTCCTCCTATCTCCCCTCCTTTCTCCATTCCTCACCCCCATCCTTATCTTCCTCATCTCTCTCTTCTTCCTTTGCTCTCTTCTTTCCTACTCCTCTCTTCCTACATTCCCTCCCTCCTCTCTTCTTCTCTCCCTTTCTTCCAGCTTCCTTGCTCCCTTCATCTCCCTCTCGCTGTCCCTCTCCCCCTTTTCATTTAGTCCTTTCACATACTCTCCCTTTCTTTCTTCCTCCCTTTCCCTTGCTTTCTTTCTTTCTCTCCCTCACTCTCTTCCTTTTTCTCCCTCGCTCTCTCTCTATCCCTCGTTCTCATTTCCTTTCTCCCTTTCCTCCTATCTCTCTCTTCTTCCCCTGTTTTCTTCCTTCCTTTGTCCTTTCCTACCTTCCCTTCCTCTTCCCCTCCCTCCCCCTCCCGTTGTAGATTTATTGGTGCGAGTGACAGGTGCGAGGGGTGGTGTCTGTGTTAGTGCCACTCTCCCCTCACCTACCCTCACCCCCACCCCTCACCCCACATCCCTCACTCCCTCTCATCCTTTCCTCCTCCCTCCCTCATCCCTTCATCCCCCCCTCGCCTCCCTCAGCCTCACTTCCCCTCCCCTCTCCCCACCTCCCTTGCCTGAAACCCCCTTATACACACCCTTTTCCCCTCCACTCACCCCTCACCCCACTGCCCTCATCTCTGTCCCCTCACCCCTCTACCCCTCGTTTCCCCCAACACTAACTCCTCCCCTCCTCCCCTAACCCATCTCCTCCTTCCCTCCCCTTCACCTCACTTCCCCATTCTCTTCACCCTTCACCCCATCCGCTCCCCTTAATCACCCCTCACTCACCCCTTCACCCCTCTCCCTCTATACCCCTCCCCCTCCCCTCACCTCTCCCCTCCTCTGACCCCTCACCCCAGCTCCTCCCTTCCTCACACCCCTACTGTCCCCTCACTTCACCCCTCTCCCCTCATCTTCCTCAACACCCCCCCTCCACTCGTTCCTTCCCAAGACCTTCCCCTTCCTCTTCCCTCCCCTCACCTTTCCTCCTCCTCTCACTTCCCTCAGATTTCTACCTCCTCCCCTCACTTCTATCCACCTATTCCTCTATTTCTTATCTCTCTCACCCATTTCCTGTTCCTATCCATTCATCCATCTATCTCTCAATCTAACTATCCATTTCAATTTACTATTCATTCATTCATCTTTTCTCTATCCTTCCTTCATCCATTGTTCCATCCATTTCTCTGTCCTTCTATCCATCCACTCCTCTGATTATTTACTGTCCAACCATCCATTCTGTCATCCACATTTTTCTCATCTTTTTGTTTCTCTATAATAATGTCTGTGTATTTCTCTCTCTCTCTCTCTCTCTCTCTCTCTCTGTTTCATTGTCTCTCTGTCTGTGTGTCTGTCTGTCTTTCAACCTATCCTGCTATTCATCCATTTTTCAGTCATCCTATCCTTCAGTTTCATTATCCTCCATCCATCCATCCATCCAACCATCCATCTATCTATCCGTCCATCCATCCATCCAACCATTCATCTATCTATCCGTCCATCCATCCATCCAACCATCCATTCACTCTTTTCTCTCTCTTTCTGCACGCCTTTCCTTGTATATTTCTTGCTAGGGGTTTGAAAGGGTGGAACAGGGATAAGAGAAGGGGAAGGAGAGGTGAGGCAGGGGTTAGGCAGGGTTTGGAAGGGGTGAAGCAGGGATGAGAGGGGGAGGCAGGGTATGAGTGAGGCAGGGTAAGGAAGGATTGAGGCAGAGGGTAACGTGAGGCAGGGAGAGGCAGGATTGAGAAAAAGGGACAGGGTGAGGAAAAGGTGAGACGTGGAGAGAGAGAGAATGAACCACAGGGAGGGGAGGGCAGGGTGAGGCAGGTGTCAGGCAGGTGTCAGGCAGTGATGGAACGTCCGCATCACTTGTCTAACTCCAATTTGCTTGATCCAATCGCTTTCTTTTTTCTTTCTTTCTTTTTTCTCTCTGTGGTCATCCTTGCTTCCCGATCCTCTCTCTCTCTCTCTCTCTCTCTCTCTCTCTCTAAACCCTTTACATCACACCTACATTTACACCCACACACCTGACCCCCCCACCCCCACCCACCCACACATGACCCCCCACCCCCAACCCACACCCCGGCCCATTATATAAGCTAATAAATGCTCTACGCTTAGGGTCCATAAAGGCGATAGTACGGAATAATGCTTAGAGATACACACTCTCTGATTACGTGTGTGTGTGTGTGTGTGTGTGTGTGTGTGTGTGTGTGTGTGTGTGTGTGTGTGTGTGGTTCTACAGACAGACAGACAGACAGACACACACACACACACACACACACACACGGGTCAATTCACGTTATTCAAGGCCACTCCCCCCATTAACGTCATGTCATATGGGGGAGTCGGTGGCTGAGTGGTAACGGCGGTGGACTATTAATCCTAAGATCGCTATTTCGAGGCCCGACTGAACCAGGAACACACACACACACACACACACACACACACACACACACACACACACACACACACACACACACTTTCGTCAGCCTATTCTCACCTGTCCAAAATTCCTAATCCCTTTCAGCTCAGGTGATGGCCAGGTGTCATCAGATTGGAAGGCTGATCTGACTAGTAACCAAGGCTTATCGCATGTCAGTCACCCAGAACTTAAGTATTCAAGTTCTAAGAATGGCCCAGTTCCCTCACATGAAAACAGACAGACAATAACACCACATCTGATTGTGTTATCCCTAGCTTATTACAGTACTAGAGATGGTGGATGCTAAAGTCACTCTAACTTGAATGAGATTTTCGCTCTTATGTAGCTTATTTCCCGTTGGCAGAATGAGACAATCGACCCTGCATCTTTTCCACAGCACTTCTTCGTGACTAGGATCGTTAATTAAAAGTCTATGTCGTAGGAAGATTATTAGACCTAAAGAACGGGTATCCTAGTCTATGTCCAGAATCGGGTGCATAAAAACAGAGAAAGAGAGAGAGAGAGAGAGAGAGAGAGAGAGAGAGAGAGAGAGAGAGAGAGAGAGAGAGAGAGAGAGAGAGGTAAAAGACTAACAGCTAGTTTTTATTTCTTTTTGGAGCCTCCGACAGATAGACAGATAGATACAGAGAGAGAGACGGATAGATAGATAGATGGATAGATAGATAGATAGACAGGTAGACAGCTATGCATACTAAAAGGTTTCAGTCGCTTTTTCTCGTCTCATACAATCTCTTTCACTTTCTTTCTCAATCTCATTCTTTCTCTCTCTCATTTTTTCACACACACACACTCTCTCTCTCTCTCCCTTTCATTCTCTTTCTTTCATTCTCCCTCCGTCTCTTCCCTTCGTGTAATTCCAGCCTTTCCCATTATCACCTTCTTCCCCTTCCTCTCTCCTTCCCTCCCTCTCTTTCTCTCTCTCTCTCCAAATTTATCCTCTTCTTCCCTCCTCCTTAATTCCCTTCCTCTTTCTTTTACCTCTTTTCATTCCACCTTTTTTGCTCTATGTAATTGGGTGGTTTGCTGTGTGCGTTTCTTGTACATACACGACCACACGTACATAAGAACATACGTACATATAGGGGAAGGGGAGAGGAAGACCGAAGAAGTGATGGGGGGATAGGGTGAGTGAGGGAGTGTGAGTTGGAGAGAGGGTAGCCTGATCGCGAAGGAAAGAGTGACATGGAGGCGATTTGTTTGTAGCCACCACTTTCGGGATTGAGAGAGAGAGAGAGAGAGAGAGAGAGAGAGAGAGAGAGAGAGAGAGACAGACAGACAGACAGACAGACAGAGACAGACTTAAATATATAAAGACATATAAGAGCACTGATAATTATAACAAGGTAGAGAGAGAGAGAGAGAGAGAGAGAGAGAGACAGAGACAGAGACAGACAGACAGACAGACAGAGACAGCCTTAAATATATAAAGACACACAAGAACATTAATAAACACAAGCTCCTTTCTTTACACGCAAACACAGACACTTCAAGACTAAGGCCAGGTCAGTCTTATATCCCTTCTCAAGAAATCTCAGGAAGGAAGAAAGACGGAGTGAAGATTTGTGTTTGTATTATTTCCCTCTAATATATCAAAACTCTAAAAATGTTAAGGGAATATTGATGTGGACTGTCCGTGGAGTTAAACTGGTTATAGCACGCTCTTAGATACGTACACACACATAAAGGTACACACAGCCATACAGAGCAGACATGCATGCACAGTAACATACATATATACTAGATACACATGCTAATTTTACACACACACACACACACACACACACACACACACACGCCTCTCTCTCTCTCTCTCTCTCTCTCCCCTTGCTTCCCCTCCATCTCCTGTCTCTCTCCCTTCAATTTATCAACGTCCCTTCACTGCTCTCTCTCTCTCTCTCTTTCTCTACCCTTCCCTTCTGATTCCTCTCCCTCAATACTTCTCACTTTTTCTCCCTATTCCCTCTCCTCCACCGCTTCCCTCTCTCTTCTTTCCTCCCTCTATCCCTCTCTTCCCCTTTCTCCCTCTCCTCTTGTTCTTCACCAACTCCCTCCCTCCCTCTCTCCCTTCCCTCTCACATTCCTTCCCTCCCTTTCTCACAATATCCCTCCCTCTCTCCCGTCTTCTCTCCTTTTTCCCTCTCTTTTTTCTTCCTTCTCTAATTCACTCTTCACACTTTCCCTTCCCTCTTCTCCCTCCCTCTCTCTCTCTCCCTCCCTCCTCCCTCCCTCTCCCTCTCGCTCTCATCAACCCTTCCATCCATCTATCCATCTCCTTCCTTCCCCTCCTCTCCCCTCACCTTTCATTTTTCAATATTTTTCTCTTTCTTTTCTGCCCTTCCCCTCTCCTCCCCTCACCCTACCTCTCCCTCCGCCAGCTCCTCTCCCTCGGCAAGTACCCCCTCTCCTCTCTCTCTCTCTCTCACACACACACACACACACACACACACACACACACACACACTACCTTAATCTTCAATCGTTTATAAATTCCTTAAGCATTCCTCTCTCTCTCCCTTCTCCCTTCCACATACCCTCCCTCCCTCCCTTCTTCCTCCACCTCCCTCTCCCTTTCCCCATGCTCCCTCTTCCTCACCCCTCTCCCAGTCTCTTCCTCTCTTCCCTCCCTCCCCTCCCTCTCTCCCTCCCCTCCCTCCCTCCTCTCTCCCCCGAAAGCCAATAAAAGGCAGTGTATTAAGGAGAAAACTTAGGAAGGTATTATTAAATGGTTTGAGGAATGCTTGGCTACTTCTCTCCCTCCCTCCCTCTCTCTCTCTCTCTCTCTCTCTCTCTCTCTCTCTCTCCATTTATTTATCTATCTATATCTATCTGTCTCTCTGTCTTTCCCATCCTCTCATACCTTTCTCTCATCCTCGCACTGAACGGAGAGAAGAGAAGGAAGAAGGGACAGAGGGGGAGGAGTGGAAGGAAGGAAGAGGAAGGGAAGAAGGGAGGGAAGGAAGGAAGGAAGGAAGGAAGGAAGGAAGGAAGGAGGAGGCATGGAAGGAAGGAAAAGGACTGAGAATGAAAGGTAGACCCAAATCTTTCGTGCACTCCAGGTAACACCACACTTTTCTAATCAGCCAAAAATGAGTCCTAGAAGCCTGGGAGTGAGTCCTGGGAGCCTGAAAAAAAGTCCTAGGAGCCCAAGAGTGAGTCCTAGCAGCCCAAGAGTGAGTCCTAGCAGCCTGAGAGTGAGTCCTAGCAGCCTGAGAGTGTTAATACCAGCACTGAATCACCACCCAGCACACGGCAAAGCAATTTCTTCCACACTATTGACAATTACATCGACCCAGACCTTCTTTGCTTCAAGTGACTGGATTTTGTCAATAATTCCATAGTCTTTACCTTTTATATAATTACACTGGGTTATTGTTACACATTTATCCTTTTTATTGCTTTATCCAGGGGCGTAGGGGTCTGGGGCTAGGCTACTCGGCTATCTAAGGCGAGGGTGACCAGTTCCTCTATCCTGAGCGGCATTATGTGAGCGATACACTCCAACCAACCCTCGGATGGATGGGCAGTGGAAGAGATGGATGGGTGGGTGAGTGGAGGGGGGGAGAAATGAAGGAGGGAGGATGAGAGGGTGGAAAAGGGATGGATGGATGGATGGATGGATGGATGGATGGATGGATGGATGGACGGATGGAAGGAAGGGAGAAAAACAAGGAAAGAAAAATGATAGGACTGAAAAATACACCGTGGAAAGAACGAAGGTGAGAGAGAGAGAGAGAGAGAGAGAGAGAACAGGAAAAAATTAGTATCGTGAGTTGGGCTAAAAATTTCCCCTATTATTTGAAGCATGTGGGTGCGGGGGGTGAGGGAGAAGGAATCTGGGGTGAGGGAGGTAGAGATGGGTGAGGGATGAGGGTGAGAGGGAGGGAGAGAGAGGAGGCGGGATGAGAGGGAGGGAGGGAGAGAGGAGGTGGGGTGAGGAGGTGGGGTATGGAAGGTAGGGTGAAGGTGGTGGAGAGAGGAGGAGGGTGAGAGAAGAGGTGAGAGAGAGGAGGGGAAGAGAGGAGGGGGGAGAGAGGTGAGTGGGTTAGGCTTGGTTAGATCAGATTAAATAATGTTAAAAGAAGATGAGAAAGGGGGTAGGGGAGGGAAGGTGGGGGTGAGGGGTGGGAGATGGGGGTGAGGGAGGGGAGATGAGGGGTAAGGGAGAGCTATAAGGCGGTGGGGAGATTAGGAGGGATTAAGGAAGAGATGAACAAAGGTAGGTACGAGAAGGGCAGGGGATGGGAGGGATAGGTTAAGTTAGGTTACGTTGAAGTTATGTCAGGAGGTAGGATGGGGGAGGG
This sequence comes from Coenobita brevimanus, assembly GCF_032717465.1. NCBI lineage: Eukaryota > Metazoa > Arthropoda > Malacostraca > Decapoda > Coenobitidae > Coenobita > Coenobita brevimanus. The sequence goes on along the minus strand of NC_137000.1, from coordinate 10,568,077 downwards.
TAAGGGGGAACAATAATAAGGCCGAGGGGGGTCAGGGGGAGGGAGTGGGTGAGGGGGGAGTAGGGGAAGGTAAGTCTAGGGTAAGGTAAGTTAGGGTGAGTCAGTTAGGTTGGGCTGAAGTTATGTACAAGAGTGAGATAGTAGGATGAGGAAGGTAAGGGGGGCTATAAGACAAAGGGGGATCAGGGGGGTTAGGGGGTCAGGGGTAAGGGGAGTTAATGGGTAGGAGAGGGGGCTATAATTTGGCGGTTGGGAGGGTCAGGGGGATCAAGGGGGGTCAGGGGGAGTCAGGGGAAAGGGAGGTTATGGGCTTGAGAGGGGGCTATAATTTGGCGGTAGGGGGGTCAGAGGAGTCAGGGGTGTCAGAGGAGTCAGGGGGGTCAGGGGGGCCATGGGGTCAGGGGGGTCAGGGGGGTAAGTAAGGGCACGCCAAGAATGCTTTGACTGCCCAGGAAGCCACTCATGTTTACAAAATTGTGTAAATTGGTGGGGGGGAGGCAGGACAATATTGCCCCGCCCAGGACACCTCAAAGGGATGTGAATGAAGGCGATTATGCACACCAGGACCACAAGGAAGGGTAGTACTATAAATACCACGAGAAGTAATACCACTAAGTCATACCACATTAATACCACACAAAATTATTCCAGCTTTACCCTCATCCGTCAAAGCATCATTTTTTACAGGCTATCATTTCTATTACAAAATTATACACGCAATTAATACAGTGAAAATGCATAATATTCGTATATGTGTTATTTTTGTACAGCATTAATGGAATAAAATGAAAGTCTTAGGGAAAAACAACCCACCTTTCAATGAGAGAGAGAGAGAGAGAGAGAGAGAGATTAGGAGACAAAGAGAGATCGACAAGGAGGAGCAATATGAAACAATGCAAGAGGAAATAGCCAACACGCAGAGGGGAAAGTGCGAAACAGAGGAGAGACAAAGACAAAAGAAAATGAAAAAAAAGGAAGAACCCAAAACAGATTCAAGACAAAATCCATCCCACATCAACACAGAAAATGACGTCAGAATTTTTTTATTATTATTTTTCTTCCCTCCAGACGATTTTGCCCAGCGGAGGAAAAACCTCTTAGTGCTGGAGGGGTTTATGGATTTTTTTTTTTTTAATGGGAGACTCCTCAGCTCAAAAAAAATCCCTGGAAATCTTAAAAACTTGGTAAATATCACTGTCGTACTGAAGGATGAAAAAAATGTGCCTAAATCCATTTTTTTTTTCAAATTCGTTTTCTTGTCACCGCCAGACCAATTTATCAGGTACACACATACATACATACATACATACATACATACATACTTACACATAGATACATACATTGATACATAATACATACATACGTACATACTGATAGACAGATACACAGATACATACATACATACAGACAGACAGACATACAGATAGATAGATAGATGCATACATAATACATACATACATACATACAGATAGATACACAGATACATAATACACACATACAGTACATATAAAGATACCTTGATATCATTCTCTCTCATGGATTTTAAATTCTTCTCTCTCTCTCTCTCTCTCTCAAGTTTATTTAAAACTCTTCCGACTTTATCTATCTATCTATCTATCAATCTATCTATCCTTCTATCTATCTATCTATCTCTATCTCAAGGTCATTTAAAATTCTTCCGACTCTCTCTCTCTCTCTCTCTCATCTCGCCGCTCACTCACTCGCTCACCAGAACACAAACTTCGCGGGAAAATCGCATTAAGAGAAACTTTTGGTGAACTTGGGTAGCTCTTAACACAAATTGGTGTGTGTGTGTGTGTGTGTGTGTGTGTGTGTGTGTGTGTGTGTGTGTGTGTGTGTGTGTGTGTGTGTGTGTGTGTGAAGCCCGCAATAGTCTAAAAACGTACATACATAATACTCTTGCACACACATACACACACACACACACACACACACACACACACACACACATCCCCACCTCAGTACACATTCTCCTCTGCCTAACCCGGATTTATCACTGCTATAAAAACGGGTTGTGTTGTGTCTTCATATCCATGGGTGAGGAGGGAAGTGTTTGTTCCTGTACACGGGGGAGAGAGAGAGAGAGAGAGAGAGAGAGAGAGAGAGAGAGAGAGAGAATGCGAACCCTAGTATAGTCACTTCTAATCGTCTTTTCATTCATCTCAAAATTTCCCATCTTGTAAGTTTTCATCTTCTTCATCATCTTATATTTTCCTTTCTCCCCCAAACACGTCTTTATACTCATTCCACCTCCTTCATCACCTCACTTCATCTACTCAGCATCTCACTTCATCTACTCAGCATCTCACTTCATCTACTCAGCATCTCTCTGACTCAATTCACTCACCTCCCTTCATGTGGATTCATTTGATTATTTTTTTTCCTAAGGTGTGTTCTTACCTGAGTGAATTTAACTGCTTTCTCTCTCTCTCTCTCTCTCTCTCTCTCTCTCTCTCTCTCTCTCTCTCTCGGACCTAACCCAACTCAGCATCCCAACTCTCCTTTATCTCAACTCGACCCCCTCCGATCACTCAGCTCACCTCAGCTCAACATGCCTCTTACTTTGTCAACTCAATATACACGTCGCTTATTCCTCTCACTCCCTCACCTCAGCATCCCTCTCACTCCCTCAACTCAGCATCTAGCCCACTCTCACCACTCCTCATCTTTGGTCAGTCAAATCAGCACATCTCCCACTCACTCCCCTAACTCAGCACCCCTTCAGCATCACTCAGCACCCGTCTAACACCCCTCATCCTTTCCCCCCAGGGTGTGGACTCAAGTGGGTTCGGTTCAGCGTGCCCTCATGGACGTCACGCGGGGAAGACGCGGTGCTGACCTGCCAATTTGACCTGGAGGGCGAAAGACTGTACTCCGTGAAATGGTACAAAGCGGGGCGGGAATTTTACCGCTATGTACCTGGAGATTGGCCACCTCAGCAGCAGTTCCCTCAGCACGGCATTACGGTCGATGTGAGTACTGGGGGCACTGAGGGGGGGGGGGCTGGGGCACTAGTCACTGGAGGGGTTAGGTGGGCCAGATGGATTGATATTGGGGTAGGGAGAGGAGTGGATGGAGTGGATTAAGATAGCTGGAAAGAAAGAATGAGTAGAAAGTGTTAAGTGAACTGGGAAGGAACTGGGTGTGAGTACTGGGGGCACTGGGGAGGACTGGGAGACTGGTAACTGGAGGGGTTAAGTGGGCTAGAAGGATTAATATTGGGTTAGGGAGAGGACTGGATTGAGTGGATTACGATGAAGTGAGTTAGTAAGACGGAATGAGTAGACTGAAAGTGTTAGGTGAACTGGGAAGGAACTGGGTGAAGGGGTACAAGGCGGAACTAATCACACGACAGGGAGTGGACTGGGTGTACTAGGCAATGAGTAGAGACAAGACGGGTTGGAAAAGGTACAGTGAGAAAGATGAATTTTGGAAGGAACTCTCTGAAGTACCAATAGGACGCAGACTGAACTGGGACTGGGAGGATTGGGTGGACTGGGGGACCTGTGGGTGTATTAGAGATGAGTTTAAGTAGACTGGGAGAGGACTGGGTAGACTGGTGAGGGAACTGGGTGAATTGGAAAGGCAAGAGTTGATTTCGAAAAGAGGGGATAATAGGAGAGGGGGACCCGTTTGATTAGGAGTTGAAGGGAGAGAGGTAGGGAAGAAATGAGGGAGAGATGGAAGAGGGAAGGAAAGGAGAGAGGGAGGAAAAGATGGACGGAGAGAGTGGAGGGACTGGTAAAGGAGAGACGGAGAGAGGGAGGGAAGATCTGGCTGGACTGATGAGAGAGGGAAGACAGGAAAAAAAAAGATACAAGGAAGGAGTTAAATAATTAGTCAGAGAGGGAGGAATTACAGAAGCAAATGAATTAATAAGGGAAGAAGTAAGAAAGTGAGTGAGTGAGTGAGTGAGTGAGTGAGTG
>NC_137000.1:10544130-10561630 GCF_032717465.1 Coenobita brevimanus | reverse complement strand
TTGTGGGGGGAGGGGGGAGAGGGGGAGGGGAAGGACGAGGAAGGGAGGGAGAGAGAGAGAGAGGGGAAAAAGGAAAGAGGAAGGGAGGGAGAGAGAGAGAGGGGAAAAAGGAAAGAGGAAGGGAGGGAGAGAGGGAGAGGGAGAAGGAAAGAGGAAGGGAAGGAGAGTGGGGGAGGGGAAGAAGGAAAGAGGAAGGGAGGGAGGGAGGGGGAGGGGAAGGAGGAAAGAGGAAGGGAGGGAGAGAGGGGGAGGGGAAGGAGGAGAGAGGGGGAGGGGAAGGAGGAGAGAGGGAGGGAGGGGAGGGGAAGAAGGAAAGAGGAAGGGAGGGAGCGAGGGGGAGGGGGAAAAAGGAAAGAGGAAGGGAGGGAGGGGGAGGGGAAGAAAGAGGAAGGGAGGGAGAGAGGGGGAGAAGACAAGAGGGAAGGTTGGAGAGAAGGGAGGAGAGGGAAAGAGGCAGACTGAGATGAGGGGGAGAAAGACAGAGAGAAGAGGATAGGCAGAGAGATGCAAAGAAGAGGCAGAGACAGATGGAGGGAGGCAGAGAGGAAGAGAAGGAGTAGGGAGGGAAGGTAGGAGGGAAATACACAAGAAAGGAAGAGAAATAAAGAAGGAGAGGAGAAATACCTTAATTATCTATCGTGTGTGTGTGTGTGTGTGTGTGTGTGTGTGTGTGTGTGTGTGTGTGTGTGCGTTTTTACTACAGGTCCACCTACACCAATTGATATCAGTGTCGCAAACGTCAAACATGTTATGGTTGGAAATAAAAAAAAATAATTGAATTCACGAACACTTTTACATCAACATTATCTCCTAACTTTAATTTTCAGTGTAAATTCTGAGTTATCTTAAAATATCACCAAAAAAAAAGTTGTGGTCAATGATTTCTTTACGCCATCTCAAAATTTCCTCGAAACTTTGTAAGATCCTGTTAAGATTTACACTATGGGTTTGGATCTCCCTGTTCTTATATTTTGATCCTATTAAATGTAAAGGAATAGAATCGAGACTACGTGGATGCAAGCAAGCCTCTTCCTCCTCCTCCTCTTCCTCCTCCCTCCTCTGCAATATAGCCAAACAAACACACAAACACAAACACACACACACAATCACACACACACTCAGCAGCAGACGCATGAGGCCAGCAAACACAAACACACACACAGACACACACACTCAACACCAGACATACGAGGCAAACAGTGTAATCTTCCTTGACCTGAAGAGGGGGGAGGGGGGAGTAGGGAAAGGAAGAAGGGGTCAGGGGGAAAGAAGGGAAGTAAGGGAAGGGGAGGTAGGGGAAAGGGATGCAGGGGAAGGGAAGACTGAAGAGAGGGGGTCCTGTAATTGTTGTTGTTATTGCTACTGCACCATGAAGAGGGAGGAACAAAGGTAAGGGGAAATAACTCTGAAAGAAAGAGGGAAGAGGGAAGAAGGAAAGGGGATGAGAGAAAAAGGCTTTAGTAGAGATGGGTGAATGAGAGAAAAGGGAAAGCGGAGTGAGGCAGGGGAAAGAAAAGAGGGAGAAGGGTGTTACGGGTGATGGGGGGAAGGAATGAAAAGAGAAGGGAGAAATGGAGAAGTGGGAAGGGAGAAAGGGGATGATGGGAAGGGGAAGAGGGAGGAAGAATAACAATGAGAGGAGGGAGGACAAAGTGTGTGTGTGTGTGTGTGTGTGTGTGTGTGTGTGTGTGTGTGTGTGTGTGTGTGTGTGTAAAAGAAGGAAGAGTAAACACAGGAAAAGGGATGAGGAGAAACAGAAAGGTGGTGGGAAGGAACATAAGGAAGGATAGATAAGAGAAGAGGGAGAGGAGAGGGAGAAGGAGGGGGGGGGAGTGTACAGGTCATCTTAGGTCATTTCCACAGGTCGAAGGGATGGTGTTGATTCTCCCCAGTTACGATCTGGTGGTGGTGGTGGTGGTGGTGGTGGTGGTGGTGGTGGAGGGGTTGTGATGGGGCTGTCCAGGGGTTGTGGTGAGGTTGTGTGTGTGAAGGTGAAGGAGTTGTGAAAGGTTTTTGGTGAGGATGAGATTGTGTTCAAAGGCTCTGGGGGTTGTGGAAGGATTTGTGGTTGTATGTGAAGGTGATGATACAGTTGTAGGTTGATAATGGGCTAAGATTGTGGTTATGATGGTGGTGATGGAGCAGAATGATTGTTGTGGTGGTGATGAAACAGGGAAACTGAGGAAGAAGGATGGAAAGAAAGAAGAAGGAGGGAAGGAAAGAGAGAGAATATAAGGAAGGAAGGAGAGGGGATGGGAAAGAGAGAGGGAAGACTGAAGTTGAAAAAAAAAATGAACATTGAAAGAAAGGAAGGATGGAGTATAAGAGAAAAGGAATGGAGGAAGCAAAGAGTGTGGAAGGAAGGATATGCAGAGAAAAGACGAACGAAGGAAGGAGGGAAGCAGAAAGGATAGGAGGAAGGAAGGAAGGAAGGAGACAAGGAAAAGATAATATAATAGTTGTAAGAGAGAGGATGTATTATGAGAGAAAGTGAGAGAGTGAGAGAGAGTGAGATAGCTCCAGGTGGACAAGGGTTTAGTGAAGCATCGGGGAAAGGATATATGGTTGAATCTGTTCCGCCTCCTACATCACCCTTTACTGGACCCACTCAGCTTCTGTTGTGGTGTGGGGTGTTGTGGTGTGGGTGTGGTGGGGGTGTGGCGTGGGGGTGTGGGGTGGAGTGATATGTTGTGGTGTCGGGGATGCAATGTAGAGGAGGGGTGTGGCGGTGTGGGGGGGGTGTGGGGGGTGTGGTGATGTGAGAGGGGTGTGGGGTTGGATGTGGTGATGTGAGAGGGGTGTGTGGTTGGGTGTAGTGAGATGTGTTGTGGTGGTTTTTGTTGTGTTGTGCTGTGCTATGGTTCATGGTTGTGGTACTGTGCTTAATTGTTATATGATGCGATGTGGTGTGGTGTGGTGTGGTGTGGTGTGGTGGTGTGGTACTGCATGATGGTGGAACACTGTGCTACTGAATTATGGTGTTGCGTGATATGTTGTGGCTGTTAGAGGGCCGGTCTGGTGTACTGTAGTGATGTATTGTGCGCGACGGTGTGGTAATGGGTACAAAATACAAAGGGAATACAAGGGAATGCAAAGGAAAGCAAACAGTAACAGGCCAACTCAGTTTTCAAAGCAAATTAATGAAGTACAGTGCAGGCTGTCTGACACTGGTATCTATTTTATGAGTCTGAGATGAGAAGAGTATGTTGTGATGTGATATACTGTGTTAGGTTGTGATAGTGTGTTGTGATGTGGTGTGTGGTGTGATATGTTGTGGAGGCTGAAGAGTGAGGGTGTTGATGTTGTGGTTGTTGTTATTGTTGTTGCTATCGTTGTTGTTGTCGATTATGTTGTTGTCAAGTATCTCTGTTATGGTCCCTTTGATGGTAGTTATGGTAGTGAATGGTAGTGCTATGGGTGGTTGTGGTGGTAATGGTCAGGGTGATGGTGGTAGTGGTTATGATTTTAGTGGTACGTGTATTGTTGATGTGGTAGTTGTGGTAAATGTGGTAGTGGTTTGGTGAATGTGGAGAGCATGGTGGTGGTAGGGATGGCGTCTAAACATTTATCTGTCTGTCTGTCTGTTTGTATACCTGTATGTCCGTCTGTCTGTCTATCTATCTCTCTCTCTCTCCATCCATCCATCTCACACACCCACCCATTTTCACCCCATACATTTTCATCCCCTACCTCTCTACATTTCCCTCACCCTCCCTTTTCCCCCATACATTTCCCATATCCCTGAATAATTTACCCCTAACCACCAGCCCCCCCCCCGGCCATTACCCCATTACAGCCCATTATGCCTTATTTTAATCACCCCATTTATCTAATTTGCTGTTACAGAAGCCTACCTCCTGTTTTTCGAGAGGTAGGCTTGATTTTTCTTGCTATTTTTGCCCTCTCTCTCTTTCTCTCTCTCTCTCCCTCACTCACTTTCTCTCTCTCACCCCCGCAGGAAGCCCGCAGCGACCACCAACGCGTGCTCCTTCGAGGGGTAACTCTAGAAGCTGAGGGCAGGTACAAGTGCGAGGTGCTGACGGAGGCCCCACACTTCAGGACGCTCGTCAGATCCGCAGAGATGAGGGTCGTTGGTGAGTAGGGATGTGAGGAGAGGGAGGCGAGGGGAGGGATGGGAGGGAGGGAAAGGGGAGGAAAGAAGGGAGGTAGGAGACAGGGAGTGGTGGAGTTGGGATGTGAAAGCTAAAGAAAGACAAGATGAGGGTCGTTAGTGAGTAGGGACGTTTGGCAAAATAAAGGGAGTGTGAATTTAGAGGCAGCCCTTGATGTATTGCATATGGACGGTGGGTGTTAGCGCAGAAGTGGCGATAAGTGGAGGTGTATGGTACGTAGGAGGACTGCTGGACCTTTGAGAACGGGCTGGTAAGAATATGTCCAGAGTCGTGCACATAAAAGAAAAAAAATGGAGAGAGTCATGCATATGAGGCAACTTAATTCTCGTCCCTAAAAAAACACAAGGAGGTTCATTTTTAGCCATCAAATAAACGACTAAATGGTTTATGCGATAAGAGTGCCAAAGTCTGACGTGGCACTGCAGGGTTTAGGTTCAGGGGATGGTTCAGTTTGGTGTTTGCGTGTATGTGTTTGCGTGTATTCGTGTGGAGGCAGCAAGATAAGCCAAAAATAGGACGCGACACGAATTGAAGTAGTTAAGGTGAAGAGAGTGACTAAGGACAAAATGGCGGCTTGGTGTTATTAGGATGATGCCAGCCTCATGTAGAAAATAATGCCACACGCACTCACACACGCACACACGCAATTCTAAGACGGGTGCTGTTTTGTCATTGCTAATATACTCGCAAAACAGAATACATAACAATAACTGACATACACACATACATAAATGCACGCACACACACACACACACACACACACACACACACACACACACACACACACACACACACACACACACACACACACACACACACACACACAGTTCTGACTCGAGAGCTACTTTATCATTTCTTGGCTTCTCGCAAAAATAAAACACACATCATATGTACACACAGTACACACAAATCATCAATACACACACACACACACACACACACACACACACACACACACACACATAACATACGCAACATATTATACACACACATACATCGCACATACTCAACGTACACATGCAACACGCACACAGTCGTACTCAGATACACACACAACACACACACACACAAAGTTCACTTCTGGGCCAAGAACTGGTTTATCAAGCTCAATTTGCCTCTAAAAACAAACACACGCACGCAAGAGCACACACACACACACACACACACTAACAAGGGCTGTGCATCTTTAGAAATAATAACAATAATTCTGAATATAAACAAAGTCAAAGCACAAAATAGAAACTGTAACCTATTTGTACGTAACATTTATTTTTTACTGATTTATTTTTACGTTGTGCTATCCCGGACGATTTTATTCAGCTTAATTATTGGTAAAGTTAGACCTTGTGATACCTCCCCTGTTGTACTGCACCTGACACTCACAGGAGGCAGCGTTTGGCTATACTGTACTGTACCCCACGTTTCTGTAACCTTGTACCTTCGTCTGTTCCATCACGTCATTCAGTAACTCTCTAACTACGTAGGTCTTCCTTAAAAATAATGATGATAATAATAATAATAATAAATCGTCTGTAAGTGACCGTAGCAAAAAACCGTCTTGAATAAACCAGGCTAAAAATCGCAATGCACCTCTCTCCAAAAATATATCAAAGTAATTTCTGATTTGACTCTGGCTGGAAGTTTTACCTGTATCTTAACACGCCAGGTACGGTAATACTGCACACACACACACACACACACACACACACACGGGATGCGATTTTCTCCTTTATTATCTTTCATTACACTTTCTTCGCTATTAAGCATTTTATTTTTTTTATTTTCTATTCATTTTTTATTTATTTATTTATCTTTTTGCCTAAGCACCGCCACTCTCATCCCCCTCTCCTTTCGACATTTCTTTCTCTCTCGTTTCCTCCTCCCCCCCTCTCCCCCACTTCCGGGCAACGTCTAATAACGGCAATGATTTCGTAATTATCGCCGGCGGACCGTTGCTGCGCTGCGGGGTGGTGCGGAGTGGAAATTAATATGTGTGGATTAATGGGTGCAGCTCAGGCCCTCGCGAATGTGACAAGGATAACAGGAATGATTTATGTCGCCATGTTAGAGGGCGATTATTAGCTTTGTTGTTATTATTATTATTATTATTATTATTACTGTTATTGTTATTGTTACTGTTATTATTATCATTATTATTTCTATTATTATTATTATTATTATTATTATTATTATTATTATTATTACTACTGTTTTTATATTATTGTTTATTATTTTTCTCATCATCATCATCATCATCATCATCATCACCCCACTATCAATCAAAGGGGTATGCAGACTCCGAGAACATGGAAAATGAAAATACAAAAGTACAGTGGTACAGTAATGAATAATATTACATAATACTATTTTTACTACTAAATCTATTATTCTTTCCTCCCCCCACCCATCTCCTCCCCCAACCACCCATCTCCTCCCCCACCCACCCATCTCCCCCCTCCTCCTTTCCCTCTTCACCTCTGTTCCTCTCTTTCCTTCCTTCTTTTCTTCCTTCACTCCTTCCCCATCATCCATTCTCTCTCCCCTCCCCTTCCCCTCTCATCTCCATCCACAACCCCTTCTTCTCTTTCCCCTCTTTTCCTCCCCAATCTCCCCTCACCTTCCTCCCCACCTCCTCTTCTTTTTCTCCCTCTCTTCCTCACCAATTTTTCCTCACCTTCCTCCCCACCTCCTCTACCCATTCTCCCCTCTCTTCCTCCTCATTCCCCCCTCATCCCCCACCTCCCCTCCCCAGAGCTTCCTGAGACCGGTCCGGAGGTGACGGGGGGTGAGAGAGAGTACCGCCTGGGAGACACAGTTAATCTTACCTGCACCGCCCCCCACTCCATACCCCCTGCCACACTCACCTGGTACATCAACAACCAGCAGGTGAGTGGATGGTTACATGGATGGATGAATAGGAAAGCGAAATACATCAAGAACTAGCAAGTGAGTGGATGGTTACTTGGATGGATGGGTGGTTGGAAAGGCGAAATATATCAAAAACCAGCAGGTGAGTGGATGGTTACCTAGATAGATGGATGGTTGAAAAGCTACAAGGAGAAATACATCAACATCCAGCAGGTGTGTGGATGGTTACCTGAACAGATGGATGGCTGGGTGGTTGGAAAGGCGAAATACATTAAGAACCAGCAAGTGAGTGGATGGTTACCTGGATGGACAGATGGTTGGAGGGTTACAAGGAGAAATGGAATGTTATATAAATTGATAGCTGTAGAGTTTTGAAGGCATGACTCCTGAGACTGATGGATGGTTAGATGGATTGATGAACAGATAGCTGGATGGATGGATGGATGGATATTCAGATGGAAGATATGGATGGAAGGATGGTTAGATGGATGGATGGATGGATTACTAGATGGATGGAAGGATTGTTAAATGGATGGAAGGATTGCTAGATGGATGGATAGATTGTTAGATGGATGGATGGATGGTTAGATGGATGAAAGGATGGTTAGATGGATGGATGGATGGTCAGATGGATGTAAGGACTGTTAGATGGATAGTTGGATGGGTCTGGATGGTTAGATGGATGTTTGGATGGGTAAATGGAGGTCTGGATAGGCAGAGGGTAAAATCGTCCAGAAGATTTCAGATTTATGTGGATGGAGGGATGGTTGGATAGTTGGCTGGATGGTTGGATGGTCTATTACCCCAGCTTCCAATATCTTTATAAATCAGAAGCAGGTCCGTTAGCGCTTATCAGTATTTTATCAGGTTTAGTCAGTATTTAATCTTGTACTGACTCATCGTTATTAAAATATACAGAAGCACATATACACGAAGTTTTTTAAAAGTAATTATTGTAAAGGTTCACATAAAATTACCCAGTTTTCTGATAAAAGTCTATGGATAAAAGCCGAACATTTAAAAAGTGACAGAGACCCATTATAATTCAATCTCTCTCTCTCTCTCTCTCTTTCTTATCTACCTATCTGTTCCTCCTCTTTCCCTGTCCCTTCTTTCTGCTTTTGCGTCTCCTTTTTATTTTTATCCTTCTTCCATTCCTGATCCCCGCCCCCTTCACACTCTCTTTATATCTATCTGCCTATCTATCTATCTGTCTATCTCTCTACCCCTATCTATCTATCTACCTCCGCCCCCCACAGGCGCCACAAGACTACCTAGCCCAGTACCCCGCCCCGCGCGATCCGAGCGGGCGAACGGGGACTCGACTCGGCCTCCTGTTCCAAGCGAAGCAGTGGCACTTCGTCGAGGACAGGGTTCGACTCCGCTGTACGGCCACCATCAGCCCCCTCTACCACGAAGGCGCCACCCACAACGGCGTCATCGTCAGGCCCCTCGTCCCTGCCTTGTTTGAGGATCAGCCGGCAGGTACAGGCACGACAAACAGTTCTACTCTCTCTCTCTTTTTCTCCCACAAGAGATGAACGGAGGACAGAAAACAAATCAAATATATTTAAAAAAAAAAAAAAATCTACACACCAGACTTTAGATGCCCTCCATTCATAAAATTTCTGTAACAGACTTGAACTTCTGTGGGTTATAGATTGGGGACAACCACCCTGAGGAAGCGAACTTGGAGATTTTCGTACTTTTGCAGCCCCTAGCTCTGAAGGAGAAATGGTCACTGCTACAACCATGCATTCTTTCTATGGCACTTTTTGTGAGTAGTGCAATATTTTAGCGTTAGTTTCTTGTTATAGTTTAGCATTCAAGATGGAGGGATGCCAATTTTACTCTTTGGAGGGGGGGGGGTCGGAACTCATCCGTGAATCGAGACTCTACCCTTACTTGATACAGACTGTTGCTGAAAAGTCTAGTAAGGTTTCGCTAGGCTTCGACACAGTTTGGGAATGGTGTAAAATTGGCATCAAAAGGCCCTATATTATAAAGTTCCTAAATAAGGTGAGGCTCCATATTCATTAAGTGTGGCACCGTTTTCATAAAGTAAGGCTCCTTTTTCATAAAGTGAGGCTCCGAATTCATGAAACGAATCTCTCAGCCCTATTAGGTTAAGGATATCTCACTAGGTTTGGACACGGTTTCGAGACAAGACTAAAGGCACAATCAGAAGTCCATGTATCCTTCTGTGGTTCAGATTTCATAAAGCCGGTCTCTGAAACCTTGGTATCTACATGTTTGGTTTGCTAGCTTTCATCAGACTCCAAACCTCCCTTCTGGAAGCAGGGGGATATTTTGATCACATCGTTACAGTCAATGAATTAAGCACCTTCCAAATGTTTAACGTTTAGACCATGAAGGAAATGTGAACCATACAGTATATACTTTGGCTGGTTTGTTGGCTTTTAAAATAATCTGAAATAACTAAAGTTACCTGATTCATTGACTAAGTTTGCCTAATATCTCTTGTACTTCTCATTTCCTCTGCTAGCTGAGAGAGACTTCGTATATTCCTCTACTTATAGGTGAATCTCTCATACGATGCATCAGGAAGGAAAGTGACGGACATGCCCTAAGTGTGAAGCAGACGCAGTAGAATAATATACGAAGTTTGTTTCTCTGTCCATAGAAGATGCTTTTCTATACGATGCGTCAGGGAGGAAAGTGACGGACATGCCCCAAGTGTGAAGCAGACGCAGTAAAATGGCAAGCAACATTTTTTCCCAACACAGCGGGTCATGCAGCGGTGGGAGGGGAGGTGGGGAGGTCGCTGTGACAGATAATGCCCGCGTGATGCATGATACGTCGTAGTGCTGGCCGCTTCCTGGTTCAGAGCGATGGAGGGGTCGTAAGAGGGGTCGTTGTGGGGAGTCGTGTGCATGAACAAAAATTGGATAGATAGCTTCCGTGTCTCTTTTTTTTTTTTTTTTTTTTTTTTGCCAGGTCTAAGGCATATTTTTTTTGTGATATTTTCTTTTTTTGGTGACTCACTCTCTCTCTCTCTCTCTCTCTCTCTCTCTCTCTCTCTCTCTCTCACTCAAATCCCTCTGTTTTTCTTCCCCGCAGGTGTGTCCGGAGCCGAGTGCCTAAGAAATGTTGTCGGAGGAGCGCTGGTTCGATCCATGCTGCTGCGCCTCCTCTGATTGCGCCCCTCCACAACCACAACCACAACCACAATCCCATATGAAACTACCACAGCCGCTGATAACCACAACTATAACCACAGCCTCCACCACAAACCACCATAACCACTTCCACAACCATACCCAACCCAATCTACCACATAAGTGACCTACAACCAACAACCTAACTACCACCACAACCACAACCTAAACTACCATCGTCGGTAAAAACAATCACCAACAACCACACACATTAGGAAACAGATCACAACCACAAACACTCAAATCAATCCTATATGCCACCCTCTACCACAACAACCAGAGCTAAAACCATTACTAATCACAACCATTTTCAGCCACAACAACCTAAATCAAAACCACAACCATAACTACCACAACCTCAACTCTAGCAATTGTCGTAAACCCTGCCAATGCTACCAACATTACAACCACCACAACCAAAGTCACTCGCTACCATAACCACCACCAAAACCACAAGTCCTATTCCTACCATCACTACACCATCGCAGCAACCACAACCACCACACCCCTCTACCACAACCAATGGTGACGCCAAGTTTGTTGTGTGGAGAAAAGAGTGGAGAGGAAAAATAATGTGGAAACGAAACGAATTGTAGAAAATGGAAAACGGAAGAGAAAAAAAACGTGAAAAGGCATGAAAGAAAACATGGAAGCCTGAAGCATGGAGTAAACAATTCAAGAGGATAGACTGTGATAAAAAGAAAGGTGTATAAAAACAAAGAAAGTGATGGTATTAAAGTGAGAAGTGCGAAAGAGAGATAAAACACTGGGCCTGTACAGGAAATAAGCTTGTGGATTTACTGTAAAGGAGGCGTTTTGATCAGAATTATTACACTACTTAATTTTTTCATGCCTTCGTCTCCATCTTCTTTACCCTTTTCCCCAAGTGACTGAAAAAGAGTTACATATTAAAACTTACATTATGAAACACTACGAAATAATCTGTCTTTACTCAAACTGTTCTATGAAGTGTAATAGTGGTCAAAACGTTGAAGATTATATACTGTCTGCACCGTGAAGGAAGTAGATGTTTGTGACGACGTTTCGGTGGTTCTTGTTTTCCGCCTCTCCTGATTTTTCGAGAAGGCAGGAAAAATGAGTGAAAGTGAGAGAGAATATTTCCACATCCAGGCAAAACCCCCACAGGTCAGCCGGACAGCCAGTGCACCGTGGGACTGTAAATAATGAGTGAGACGGGGCACTCTGTTGTCACCTGTTTCCCGCCAACGCATGCAGGAGAACTCGGCGGTGAGAGCGACCATAACATATATCGTAGCTGGTATTTTCCCTCTCCTTAAAACAGAACCAGTTGTCTCTCATCCGTCACGTAGCCTTATATTACCTTCCAGTCGTTTTATAGTGTGTAGTGATATTTAACCTTTACAGATATAGGCGACTTCGTGTGGTGCCGAATTGTGATCCCCGCTCAGTCGCCATTATGTAAACAAACAGTATCGTGATTTTACCATCGAGCTTATCAGTCCAGTAGCTAGGAAAGTCGCTGAGTCCAAACAAACCCTCTTGATTTCCTTGCCTTTTCCATTTTTTGCTTTTTCTTTTCCTTCAACACCTTCACTACGCGAGGCTTCATCAACAAACAATGAACACAAATAACTGCCTGGCAAAAAATGAGTGAAAAATATACAGTACATAACAATAAAAATGAAACTATAAACGTGACAGGTTTTAGTCAATTCGAATTTTTGGCAGATGTGTTTGACCTTTCCTGACCCCAGACCAAAATTTACCCCTTCAGTACAATGAGAGTTTAATTTTGCTATCTCTCAGCTTTATTCATTGTCAGGGAAAAATCTCGCAATTAGACGGATTTAATCAATCCCCCCAGCTCCAAAATCCTCTCCAAAGATAAATATAATCGCGTGTACTTCACTAATACATAAAATATATATACTAATTTTTCCTCTAACTTGGCCCAAAATTTCAATCTCTCCATCTTGAATACTGAGTTGCAACAATAGATTAAACACTAGAATAAGATACTAGTCATGTATATGCTCTACGGAAAGAATGTGCAGCCGTAGCATCGTGTTCTACTGCCACCGAATTACGTGAAATAGGCCGCAAAATTATAAAAATCTGGGCCAAGTTAAGGTGAAAAGAGTATAGAGTGTAGTGAAGGGGGTGAGGTTAAACGCTGAAAATTCGATAACTCTCTCTCTCCCTCTCTCTCTCTCGGACGATTTCATTCAGTTTTTTAACCTTTCAAAGTGAGGGAGTAAAAGAAAAAATCCTCCATTCATCTCTTCAATACAATTTTTTTCTCTCTTTTTTTTCTTTTTTCTGCTTCTTTCTTTCTTTCTTTTATTTTCTGTTTTCTTTCTTTTCTTCCTGTCGTCCTTCTTTTTCCATCATCTTAGAAAAAAAAAATCGACTTAGTGAAGGTGTTTGAAGCGTCTCCATTAACCCCTTCACACCGATGACGTCTTTATACACAGGATGTGTGTGTGTGTGTGTGTGTGTGTGTGTGTGTGTGTGTGTGTGTGTGTGTGTGTGTGTGTGTGTTTATTAATCATGATAGGATAAAGAAAACATCATATTTTCAAGTCGGGAGAAAATGATGATGATGATGATGTGTGTGTGTGTGTGTGTGTGTGTGTGTGTGTGTGTGTGTGTGTGTGTGTGTGTGTGTGTGTGTGTGTGTGTGTGTGTGTGTGAGAGAGAGAGAGAGAGAGAGAGAGGCGTCATTGCACTGAAGAGATTGATGATGATTGTTTTTATTGTTTTTACCCCTGGAGAGGGGCCTTCACGTGATGGCACTGATATAACAGGGCTGTGGGGCTATCTAGTTATGCAAACGTCCTTCCTTTCTCTCCCTATCCCCCGAAAAGACGATGGTAGACTGCAGGACGAGGGGAACTTCAGCCTGCAGTCCACTGGGTTCACGTTCAGCTGAGTCCGGGATTCGTATTTTCGGTGGTCAAAGAAGCTCCCTAACACCTCTTCCTTACCGATTTATTTTTGGATTCCGGTGGTTAATACTGTTTTGTAAGTAATTTATGCGGAGTATGGTGATATTAGGACGATTTAACGTAACTTGGAAAAGGACGGCAAGGTGTAATAAAGGAAAATAAATCGCTTAGGAAAAGGTGTTGGGGAGCTTCACATACAGATTAACACACATCATCGTAGTGAAGGGGTTGAATTTCAGTACCATAGCCCCTCTAGACGATTGATTTATTTTTTTATTTATTTTCATTTATTTCTATTTTATTTATTACATTTTTGGAGTAACCGAATTTATATGACGCCGAAACCTCCTGACGAACTGTACCCCTTGCCCCCTTAGCCGAGTCGGAGTTGTATCCTTGTTGGTTCTGGGGATGCCCTAACACCTCTTCCTAGGCGATTTATTTTATGCATCTTAACCCCTTTTGCCAGGGGACGCCCTTTTCTCCTTAACCCATTCAACCTGAAGACATTTAAAAACAATATGAAAGGAGTAATATGCAAAATAAGACGCTAGAGAGGAAGTGTTACGGCGTCTCTTTTTCCAATGAGATTACGCCTCCCTTGTAGTTAACATGTTATTAGAGGTAGCTGGGTAAATTAAGTCACCTGGACACACCTGTACTCATGTGTATGTGGTAGATATCACTGTTAATACCTGTACATATTATAAAGTAGACAGAAGGAGTAGATTAATAGAGTGATAATGATGAGAGATTATGATGATGATTGTGAAGGTGCGTAGATATTAGGTGATAATTATGAGAGATGATGATGATGATGATGGCGATGATGAGTAAATAATAGTCTGGAGTAATGATGATGATAATGATAAGTGTATAATTTTTCGGGGTGATGATGATGATGCGCGTGCATATAGGCTAACCTAACCATGAGAATTACGAAAAACAGCATAGATAAACGGAGATGTAATGTGACAAAGCCAAAATAATGTTATGAGATTCTTTGGCTCGGTGGTTTATTCGGTTCTCTAAGCTCTGGTCCTAAATCCTCCTCAGAAACAAAGAAGGATAATAATAATAATAGTAATAATAATAATGATAATAATAATAATAATAATAATAATAATAATAATAATAATAAAACTTCTCTTGATGCAGGCGTATGAGAAATATCGGGTTCGATTCCTGAACAAAAATAAGTAAATAAATTAAGTAAATACATAAATAAATAAATAAATAAAGGTAAATATATAATGATGCACTTCCTGCTACTGAAGCACTTCAACACTTCAGGTCTTTCTTTGGATAAATAAAAAATATTGACTGTCAGTAGCAAGAGTTGAGTAATTAACACGTCATCGAAGGGAAGAGGTTTAAGTCTCAGTATAAAAACTAAGGTCAGGTGAGGTGAGGTGAGGTAAGGCCAGGTCATCATCTCGGAGTCAATATTTACATCCATGTTAAGAAATGGCGAGCCTCTGAAGCCCATAAATTAAAAAGATCGAACTCTCTCCACAAATGTAATCGAAATTTCTTGATATCGCAGTACCGTGGATATTGTTCAGCTGAAAAAAGACAATATATATATATATATATATATATATATATATATATATATATATATATATATATATATATATATATATATATATATATATATATTGTTCAGATGTAAGAAATGAGCCGCATCCCGAAGTTATGTTCATCGTGAGAGCCGGAAGTGTTGCCTCCTCACAAAAATACATGGATCCGTATTTACTTTGGTTTGGGAGGTTTCGTCCCACTTCTTCCTCGGTGATATACTTTGTCTGATATCCCATATTATCCTCTCATAATTTCTGACGCAAACCATGTCGATACTAGAAAGATAAAAACGACATACACAACAAATGAAGGCATAATGTGCAAAATAAATCGCTAAGGAAGGAATGCAACGAAATCTCCTGTGTTAACCAAAACATGGCCCAATGTCCACATGTGAGGTTATTTAGGTATGTGGGTACAGTTCAGTATATGGGTATGACGTAGCATATGTTTGTAATTCTCACTTATATATTTATGTAGAGTAGGCGAAATATATCATCGTCTTTCCCTGATCTGGCGAATACATTGCGGAAAAAGCTGAAACCATCCAAGTCATACCTTAGTTCAGGATGGGATTCCGTAGTGTTCCGCCATTTGTAAATAAACACAGGAAATAACTGGGACGATGGTTCCTTCGCCAGCTGTACATAGCACCCATCTGAGGCGGAAAAAATAAGGGATGATGTTTGTTTTGTTGATTGTACATATATTCTAGAAGAAGAACGTAGAATATTTGTGATTTACACTATTGGAAACTCATATATACACGCAGCAGCATATATATTCATTAAATTATAGAGGAAAATAAGCATATGTTTATGGGTTCCAATGCAAGGAACAATATAATATACCTTCGTATGTTTATGGAAAAATATAAATACATCCACTGTCTTCATAACAAATCTTTATATATGCTTAAGACAGAAAACTGGGAAATCGGAGTCTGTTTATCAATTCCAGCATAATATCACACTACGAACTGTCATGTTAATACATTTACGAAAGAAAACATGGAAGAAATTATCTGATATCTTCACTGCAATTCTCATATTAAAATGTTCATGGCAATAAATGGATATTCATGTCTATTATAACTGGAAATCCTTATATTCATTCGTTGAGGACAGAAAATCAGGAAATCAGTGCCTGGTTAAACCGTAACTCCTCTGGCAATTTGAAATGTAGTTTAGAAATTCACTGTTTATACCAGAAATCGTACTCAGAGATCCACGACGGAAAAACATGGAAGTCAGTGGGATACGAAAATCAGTGCGTGTCTGTTTTGAAAATGGTGATCAAGGGAGAGAAAAATCAGAATCTGCCTCATGGTAAATATTACGTCCAGGGAATCGGAGTCTGCCTGTAACATCCCAGCCGCGAAGAACCGCAATTCCTCGATGTACAAACGCTCATGACAGAAATCGCGAAATCAAACCGGAAGTGTTGCGACTTTTTTCAATATACAAATGCTGAGGTCAGATAATGCAAAAACTATTATAATTTTGATACTGAAATAAAAATGACTGGGAAAAGAAATCTAGAAACAAGGGCTGTCTATAAGATCCTGTCTAAAGTACTGTACTGGGTATGTTCATGGAGAAAGGAGATAGCAGAAAATTCTCTCTCTCTCTCTCTCTCTCTCTCTCTCTCTCTCTCTCTCTCTCTTTCTCTCTCTCAAAAGAAAATGGCGGAGTATTTTTCATTCTGCTCTCGGCGTGGACTCTTAAGATATTCATGGGGAAAAATAGGCATGCAAGGGTTAGAGGCTGGTGGCTGTCGGTCCGCTAAAAGGTGACAGGGACAGCGGGGTGGGTGAGAGAGAGAGAGAGAGAGAGAGAGAGAGATAGTCAAATATAATGGAAAAAACTAGCTGAATGACAGACAGACAGGCAGATAGACAGAGGCAGAGAGTGTGAATTGGATTTAATAGAGAGAGAGAGAGAGAGAGAGAGAGAGAGAGAGAGAGAGAGAGAAAGGAAACATAAAGAAAACGGAAGAATGCAGAGGGCAGAAGCAAAGCGAGGGGACACTCTTACAAATTCTGACTAATTCTCCATGACAGGAACTTGCACAACTGAAATACTAACATATTCTCGCGACATGTACACCAAGAAAGGTTAGAATAAAGAGAGAGAGAGAGAGAGAGAGAGAGAGAGAGAGAGAGAGAATAAATAGGAAGAGCAGTTAAAAGACAGCTATATTTTTTTACCACCTTCGCTAATTAATTAACTGAAGGTGTGAAGTCTTGAAAACCAACATTAACAATTCTGAACACCTGACTACCAGGGACGAAAAAAGAAAAAGAAAGAAAGAAAAGAAAGGAAGAAAGAAAGACAGTAATTAACAGCGAATTTCTAAAGCTGTCGCCCATGCTAGCCTAAATGCGTCTCTATATATGATAAGATTTTTAACTAGAAAACAAAAAAGGACACCTAGCAATGAAAAATAATCTTGGACACACTTGATGATAATTTCTCATTCGTTCTTGAAAGGTAAATATAATAATCCAGTAGTGAATGACGTGCCATAGCAAATAATCCCATACTTCATTTTACGGACATGGAAAGTGAACTAACAATGTTTAATAATACTTGAGAAGCATGATAACCATTTTTTATTCATTCTGGAGCCGTAATAATAACCGCAAGAAATGAATAATACTTTAAATAACAGACAGTATCTTTCTGTTTATGACGGGAGGAAGGTGTCAAATGAGCGCCCATAAAAAGAGATTTTTAACATTATTCTCATTATTCTGGAAACGAATGAATTATCGAACACATATACTCCAGCCTTTAGTATCAGT
>NC_137000.1:10524130-10539130 GCF_032717465.1 Coenobita brevimanus | reverse complement strand
CCCTATCTTCTCTATCTACCTGTCTATCTATTTATCTCTCTCTCTATCTATCTATCTAACTATCTATCTATGTCCTCTCTCTCTCTCTCTCTCTCTCTCTCTCTCCTTTTTCCATTTTTCTTCCATCCTCTCTGTTTACCTTTCATTCCCATTCTCTTTTATTACTCTCTTCCCATTTTTCTCTCTCTTTTCATCTATATATGGTTTTTTTCAGAGCCACCATTTTTCTTTTCCCCCCTGCCTCACCCCTGCCTTACTTTGCCTTACCCTGCCTCACCTTGCCTTACCCTGCCTCACCTTGCCTTACCCTGCCTCACCTCTCTCTCACTTTTTCCTTCTTCCCCTTTCTTTTTTCCTGTCCTTATCCTCTCTCTCTCTCTCTCTCTCTCTCTCTCTCTCTCAAAGACCCCAATCAGAACCATCAAAATTCCACACTATTTCAACTCCATCACATACAAACAATAATAACAATAATAATAATAATAATAATAATAACAACAACAACAACAACAATAATAATAATCTATCTATCTATCTATAGCCCGACGCCCTAATCCCGCAAAGGGTGGCCGCAGACAAAACGCCTCCAAGTCACTGTCACCCACCATTTGACTACCCTCCCCCCAACTCACCCCCCCCTCCCTCATATACCTCTCAACTCCATCTCTCCACCTCATCCTCGGTCTACCTCTCCCTCTCCCTCCCTCCACCTCACCTACATACACCCTTTTAGTCAGTCTTTCTTTCTCCATTCTCTCCACATTTCCAAATCACCTCAGTGTATTTCTCCTAATCTTCTCAACCACATCCACATCTACCCCACAACGTTCCTTCACTTCTTCATTCGTCAACCTGTTCCTCCAAATCACTCCACATGCTCCTCTCAAGTAACTCATTTCCACTGCTCTCACTCTTGACTTGTTCCCCTCTTGCAAGGTCCACGCCTCGCTTCCATACGTCAGGGTAGGGATCACAATACCATCATGCAGTGACTTCTTAACTTCCATACTCACCTCCCTATTTCTCATCACTGCTTTCAGTGTACCAACAACCTTCCTTCCCTGCTGTACCCTTTCACGTACTTCATCCCCCAAAGTTCCATCCTTACTCATCACACTACCCAAGTACTTGAATGCAATCACATTCTCCATATCCTCACCATCCAACCTCACTGCACACTCTGTGACTTCATTCCTCTCAAACACCATAACTTTACTTTTGTTTACATTAACTTTCAGCTTCCTCCTCCTACACACTGTCCCAAATTCATTCACCAAACCTTGCAACTCCCATTCATCTTCACTCAACAATACTGTATCATCAGCAAACAGCAACACCGGAAGCTTCCGAATAATAATAATAATAATAATGATAACAGAACGAAACTCAAAGGGAACTGAAGCAACGAAACAATAGGAAAATAATGAAACTTTCCAAAATGCAAAATGAAGCGATGGAATAAGCCACAAAAAAAAAGAAAAAAAACATTAATATTAAAAATGAAGATATATTTACAAAACTCGAAATTTTACGGGTTCAGAATTCGACCTTTTTTCCTTTTTCTGTTTTTTTTTTTTTTTTTTTGGGGGGGGGGAGCGGGGGGGGCGCTTCATGTTGGTACTTTGAGGTGATGGAAAAATTTAATGAGTTTTTGATCTTATTCTTTTTCGTTTATTTGTACCTATATTTATTTATTTTTATTTTTTTATTCCGTTCTATTTCACATGTCTGAGGATGAAGGTACAGTTGCTCGTAAATGTGTGTGTGTGTGTGTGTGTGTGTGTGTGTGTGTGTGTGTGTGTGTGTGTGTGTGTGTGTGTGTGTCCTGAGCAAAAAATATGTTTAGGCTTTTCCAAAAATCACGTTCCTTTTTTTTTTTTCTTTCTTTTTCTCACCGACCGTCACTGTGTATTTCTTTCTTTTTCTTGCCAGTAGCTAGGTGGGAGGGTGTGGTGGGTGGGGGAGAGGTTGTGGTGGGTGGGGGAGAGGTTGTGGTGGGTGGGGGAGGGGATGTGGTGGGTGGGGGAGAGGGTGTAGTGGGTGGGGGAGGGGGTGTGGTGGGTGGGGGAGAGCCTTCGCCGTCCCTATCCTTCTCTGGCACGTAGATAAAAAGTCTATGGCCTCACCTTATCTATTTAACCATATCTGATAACTTCACTACACTCCACTGAGGCTCGTGCTATCTGTATTTTCTATCTATCTATCTATCTATCTGTCTGTCTATCTATCTATCTATCAAATGAGTCTGGGTCCACAACAACAAGAACGAAAACAACAACAACAACTGCTCCTATGTACCCTTCCTGTCCCCTACCTTACCCTACTCTATCCTCCCTCCTTCCTCCCTTTCCTTCACCTTTTACCCTCCCTCCTTCCCCTTGCCCTGCCCTACCTCTTTCCCCTTTTCCTCCCCTCTCTCCCCTTCCCTTCTTCCCTCCCCATTCTACTTTCTCTCATCTCCTTCTCTCTCATTTTCCCTCTCTCTCTCTCTCCCACACTTTTTCTCACCTACCCCTCCCTCTCCTAACCTATCCTCTGTCTCTCTCTTCCATGTCTTCCTCCTACGTTTCCTCTCCCTCCTCTCCTCTCCCCTCCCCTCGCCCCCCCCTCCCCTCCACTCTGCCTAAAGTGTGGAGTATCGGACTGTGCGCTTGCCTCTCCTCTTTTGTTCCTCTCCTTGTTGCTGCTCAATCACCCGACGACCCACTCCGGTGTGTGTGTGTGTGTGTGTGTGTGTGTGTGTGTGTGTGTGTGTGTGTGTGTGTGTGTGTGTGTGTGTGTGTAAAGGTCTATGTATGTATCACCATCCTCCTCCTCCTCATCATCATCTGTGTCATCATAACCATCACCATCATCATCATCATCATCGTCATCTCCCCTCCTCCTCCTCCTCCTCCTTCTCCTCTTCCTCCTCCTCCTCTTCTTCCCCTTCCCACAATGCGTTCCCTAAAGACTGTAATATCCGAAAGGTTAAAGAATCTGATTTGACACCTGTTTCTCTCTCTCTCTCTCTTCTTTTTTTTTCTTTTTTCTCTCATTTTTTCATTCCATCATCACTTTCACTCTCTCCATCTTCTTCTCTTCGTCTCACTTTCTCTATCACTTTCAAAACATTTCCCGTGTGAGAGAGAGAGAGAGAGAGAGAGAGATGCATCGATAGATAGCAGGTAGATAGATAGACAAAAGAAATAGACTGGGGGGTGCAGCGTGAACCCCCGACACTGCCTCTGTTATTAGCGTGTTGTCTGTCACTCTCATGGGTAGATAGATAGATAGATAGATGGATAGATAGACAGATAGATAGACAGACAGATAGAAAGACAGAACAGAAAACAGAACGACCGAGGTACAGACAGATAGACAGGATGGTAGATAGACTAGATATATAAATTACAGATTCCGATGAATTTATTTGCTTAAGAGACAAAGAAACACACACACACACACACACACACACACACACACACACACACTGACAGGGTGAAGTATTAGCCTATCTCTAGTATTCCCATCTCAGTATATATGTCACCCTTCACCCTTCCTTCACTCTCATTTTACCCTATTATCTATCTATCTATCTAACTATCTATCTACCTATCTATGTATCGATCTACCTATTTATTTATCTATCTATCTATAGTACGGGATGTCCATAAACAAATCGCCTCCACGTTACCCTTTGCAATTAAGCCGTTCAACCACCAGCTCAACCGCTTGTATATTTCTCCACCTCAGACAGACAGCCAGACAGACAGACAGACATGGAGAATTTGAGACAGGGACAGCGTGGGTGAAAGGGAGCGCCAGGGAGAGGGAGAGAGAGAGAGAGAGAGAGAGAGAGAGAGAGAGAGAGAAGTGGGAGAATGTTGGGAAAGAATGAAGGAGGGAGGGAAAGAGGAAGGGAGGAAGTCAAGCAGAGTGAAAGTGAGAGGCAGGGAGAGTAAAAGGCAGGGTGATGAAGAGTGAGAGACAAGAGTGAGACAGGGTGAGGGAGAGGGAGACCGAGTATGAGAGAGTGTAGGACTAGTTCGGCCATCCAGGCCAGTGAACTCGAACACATACAAAGGAATAACCAGACAGACATACAGACAGACTTGTACACACACACACACACACACACACACACACACACACACACACACACACACACATATGCAAACAGAACAAGAGACGGACACGCGAGAGACAGACAAGACCAATAGACAATCACACACACACACACACACACACACACACACACACACACATGCAAACAGAACAAGAGACAGACATGCGACTAATAGACAGACCAAAAATACAATCACACACACACACACACACACACACACACACACACACACACACACACAGATCCTCCACTATTAAGCAATAATTATTCGAATGTTATTAATTATTATCAACAAAAACACCTGCAGAATCGACCTCCAAATATCGTTCTCAGGAAAAAAAATAATAATAATATCGAATTCAGTAGTGGAGTGTGTGTGTGTGTGTGTGTGTGTGTGTGTGTGTGTGTGTGTGTGTGTGTGTGTGTGTGTGTGTGTGTAGAGTCACTGTATAGCCTTTCTCTCCCACTGAACTTCGTGAAATAAATGCTAGTCACGAATAAGTGCCATGAAATTTTTTTTTTAGCAAATAAACAGAAGAAGGAAAAACAAATTAAATAAAAAAAATAATAATGGACAGAGTAGACGGAGAGCCATAATAAAGCTTTTTTTTTTAACACTGAACACTATGAAGGAAGCCTATGAGGACGAAAACCTGGGCCAAGTTAAGATAAAAGGAGTATAGCGAGGCGTAATAAGACAGAGGGTCCTTGCTCTGTCTTGGTATATATATCATCTTGGGCCTCCTTCACCTTCACCATATTCCTCAAACTTCAGATTAATAGCCAAAGATAACTAGGATCTGTGTGTGTGTGTGTGTGTGTGTGTGTGTGTGTGTGTGTGTGTGTGTGTGTGTCTCTCTCTCTCTCTCTCGAATAACTACACCTACACAATCACTCTCTCACCCCTCTCTCTCTCTCTCTCTCTCTCTCTCCAATAACTACACCCACACAATCACTCTCTCACCCCTCTCTCTCTCTCTCTCTCTCTCTCTCTCTCTCTCTCTCTCTCTCTCCAATAACTACACCCACACAATCACTCTCTCACCCCTCTCTCTCTCTCTCTCTCTCTCTCGAATAACTACACCCACACAATCACTCTCTCACACCCTCTCTCCCTCCCTCTCTCTCCCCATTGGCCGTTCTCTCACACCTTCTCTCTCTCCCCATTAGCCATTCTCTCGCACCTTCTCTCTCTCTCTCTCTCTCTCCCCATTAGTCATTCTCTCACACCATCTCTCTCTTTCTCTCCCCATTAGCCCATCACCCCATCATTACCTATTTCAGCTATTAACCCATTACCAGCCCATTTTTGCAGCTCACCCCCCCATTCCGCGGCACCCATTCATCGCTAGTGGCTTACTATTTATTGCTATGTGATGGCCAGACCGCGGGGAGAAAAAGAGGGAGTGGGGAGAGAGGGAGTGGGGAGAAGGAGGGATGGAGAGAGGGATGTGGAATGAGGGATAGGGAGAAATACAGTGGAGAGAGAGAGAATGGGGGAGAAAGTGGGAGAGAGAGAGAGGGAAGGGGGGAGTGAGGGATGACGAGAGAGAGAGGGAAAAGGAGAGAGAGAGAGAGAGAGAGAGAGAGAGAGAGAGAGATAGACAGACAGACAGACAGACAGGAGATAGGAGTAATAGTGCACAGAGAGAGGATAGGCGGAAGAGAGAGACGGAGGGGAGGAAGAGCGAGACGGAAGGAAAGAAATGGACGAAAAAATATGGTTAAAAAAGATTCGGGGAGAGAAGGAAAGAGAAAGAGTGTAGAAAAACAGAGAGAGAGAGAGAGAGAGAGAGAGAGACAGACAGACAGACAGACAGAGAACCTTCCAAGTCTCAAAGGGAAAGAAAACAATGAATAAAATAGGACCCCCTCCACTTCCCCAACACAGACTTAAGGAAAACGAACTAAATAATGTAGAAGGGGCGCATTTAGGGGGATATCTGCCCCTATGTGGACCCTAGGGGGGATTTCTGGCCGAGAGGGAAAGGAGGGAGAAAAGAGGATGAAGGAGAAGGAGGGAAAGAGGGAGAGAAGAGGATGAGGAAGTGAGGGTGAAGGAAAAATAGAAGGAGTGGAGTAGCACAGGGATGAAGATGGGGGAAGGAGGGGGAGGGAGGAAGAAGGAGAGGCTGGAAGGGAGATAAAGGGAGGGAGGAGTGTATGGAGCTGTAGGGGAGGTAGGATGGGGGAGGAGGAGACGAGGGGGTGTATTGGGAAGGGAGGGAGAAAGCAGGGGGGAAGGAAACATGCTTCAAAATGTATGAAGGATGTATTTAGATGGATGACTGCCCTTGTGTGGTTTATAGAGGAAATGTCAAGCTTGTAAAATGCCTGACGTGTGTGTGTGTGTGTGTGTGTGTGTGTGTGTGTGTGTGTGTGTGTGTGTGTGTGTGTGTGTGTGAGAGAGAGAGAGAGAGAGAGAGAGAGAGAGAGAGAGAGAGAGAGAGAGAGAGAGAGCAAAGCGAGGCAAAAAAGAGGGCGCGAGAAGGAAGAGAAACGGGCAGAGAAAGAGCAATGAAGACATATTGGGGATGATAGAGATAGAGAGAGAGAGAGAGAGAGAGAGAAAGATTAAGTGTTCAAAATAAAACTAACCTCTAAGTAAAGAATAATACACGGAAATAAAGCCAGTAAGGGAGAGGTGTTAGGGAGTCTTCTAAGCCCACGACCCCCAAGACACTAGGCTTTACGAGAGTCATTCTGGATTTCTGCTCCGTCCTGGCCATGTCCTTCCTTCCCCATCCTTCCTTCCTTCCCTCCTTCCTTCCTTCCCTCCCTCCCTCCCCTCTTCCATCCTAGTCTCCTTCCCATCCTCCCCTCCCTCCCTCCCTTCCTTCTCCCTCTTCTGTTCTTCCTTCCCTCCCTCCCTTCCTTCCCTCTCACTCACTTCTGTCCTTCTTCCACTTTCGCCCTTCCTTCCTACTTCCTTCATCTTTCCCTCCTTGTCCTTCCCTCCCTCTCCTTCACTTCCTTTTCTCCCTTTCTACCTTCCTCCCCTTTCTCTCTACCTCTTTTCCCTCTCTTTCTCCCTCTTTCCTTCTTTCCCTTCCCATCCCTCCCTCATTACCCTCTCCTTACCCCTCTTCTCTCCCTACCTCCCCCCTCTCCTTACCCCTCTTCTCTCCCTACCTCCCCCCCTCTCCTTACCCCTCTTCTCTCCCTACTTCCCCCCTCTCTCTTTCCTTACCTATCCTCTCTCTCTCTTCCTGCCTTTCCTTCCTTCTTTCCTCTCTCCCTCCCTCTCACCCTTCTCTCCCTACCTTCTCCTTACTTCCCCTCCTTCTCCATCTATTCCCTTCCCTCCCTCCCAACTTTCCTTTCCTCCACACCTCCCTCCATTCTTCTCTCCCCTCTCTCCCTCCATCAGTTTTTTCTCCCCTCTTTCCCCTCACTCCCTCTTGACTTACACACACACACACACACACACACACACACACACACACACACATACACGAGAGAGAGAGAGAGAGAGAGAGAGAGAGAGAGCGTGTGTGTTCAAGGTGATAGCCAAGGACAAAATCGAACTTGCAACCTTGAATATTAATTAATAACCCAAAGCCGCCAAGGATTCCAGCCACCAAGAGAGAGAGAGAGAGAGAGAGAATAGATATAGTGAACATGATGCCTACAAGATATGGACTGGAGCAGAGATAAGCAGAGATTAGCAGAGATGAGCAAAGATGAGCGGAGATTAGCAGAGATCAACAGAAATGAACAGAGACGAGCAGAGATGAGCGGAGATGAACAGAGATGAGCAGAGTTGAACAGAGATGAGCGGAGATGAGCAGAGATGAACAGAGATGAGCAGAGGTGAGCAGAGGTGAGCTGAGATGAGCAGAGATGGGTACCCTAGTGATGGAGGTGATTTGGCGGGGGGAAATTTTTCTTGTGGTCACTCTGAACATAGACAGACAGACAGATAGATAGATAAGTGGCTAGACAGACATACAGATTGACAGATATAGATAAAACTATGATTCGACGATGGAGGACTGAGGAGAGGCAGACCGATAAAGAGAAGGGAGGATATAGTGGAGGGATTGAGTCAGAGTTGAGGGCTTGACTTGAGGCATAAAATGGAGGAGTATATGAGGAAGGGCGACTTGGACTGGCAGAATAATGGGAGACGAAGGAGCAGTAGACCAAGATCGAAAAAAAAAAGTTGCAGATCAGATTGGTGAGAGGAAGTTCAATAGAAAAAAAAAGACAAACAGATAGATAGATAGATAGATAGATAGATAGATAGAGAGAGAGAGAGAGATAGACTGATAGACAGATAAACAGTACAGCTTCAAGAGATGGGTGTGGGTGGTGGAGGCGGGGGAGAGGGAGACCAAGAAAGAGATGGAAAGGGCGAGAGAGGAGAAGTACAGAGAGGCGCGCAAATGAAAGCAAACAGCAATAGGCATGACAGTCCTTTCGCGTCTACCTGTCAGTGAAGAATATTGCTGTGATATCTAAGAACTGAAGATAAAGATGAACAGGACGAAGTGGAAAGGTGGAAGAGAGTGGAACTGAACTGTGATAAAGAGGACAAAGAAATATTCGTAGATGGGTGGAAGGGTGAAAGGTGAAATGGAAGAGAAGGGCGAAGTGGAAGAGAAGGATGAAGTAGAAGAGAAGGGTGAAGTGGAAGAGAAGGGTGAAGTGGAAGAGAAGGGAGAAGTAGAAGAGAAGGGTGAAGTGGAAGAGAAGGGCGAAGTGAAAGAGAAGGGTGAAGTGGAAGAGAAGGGTGAAGTGGAAGAGAAGGGTGAAGTGGAAGAGAAGGGAGAAGTAGAAGAGAAGGGTGAAGTAAGGGTGAGGTGGAAGAGAAGGGAGAAGTAGAAGAGAAGGGTGAAGTGGAAGAGAAGGGTGATGTGGAAGAGAAGGGTGAAGTGGAAGAGAAGGGTGAAGTGGAAGAGAAGGGTGAAGTGGAAGAGAAGGGTGATGTGGAAGAGAAGGGTGATGTGGAAGAGAAGGGAGAAGTGGAAGAGAAGGGTGATGTGGAAGAGAAGGGTGATGTGGAAGAGAAGGGTGATGTGGAAGAGAAGGGTGATGTGGAAGAGAAGGGTGATGTGGAAGAGAAGGGTGATGTGGAAGAGAAGGGTGAAGTGGAAGAGAAGGGTGAAGTGGAAGAGAAGGGTGATGTGGAAGAGAAGGGAGAAGTAGAAGAGAAGGGTGAAGTGGAAGTGAAGAATGATGTGGAAGAGAAGGGTGATGTGGAAGAGAAGGGTGAAGTGGAAGAGAAGGGTGATGTGGAAGAGAAGGGTGAAGTGGAAGAGAAGGGTGATGTGGAAGAGAAGGGTGATGTGGAAGAGAAGGGTGAAGTGGAAGAGTAGAAACAGGGAAGTGGAAGGAAGTCAAGAGCGAAACAGGAGATGGAAGAAGGTTTTTGTCACCCTGTGTTAAGTTTGGATTACACGTTTGATAATAGATTAATGAAGAAGAGTAGAGTATGATGTGATAGAGGTGAGTAGTGGTGGTGAGGGAGAGAGGATGGTAAGGATAGGGATGGATGGAGGAAGGAGGATGGATGACCGGGACTGAGATGGATGAATACGAAGGAGTACAGTCGTATGCAAAAGTGTGTTCCCCTCTCCTGCTCTCTTGTCACTGGAGTTATAGTAAGGGAAAGATGGTAAATACAGTTGCAGTCAAGTGTCTCTCTATCCAGTGACGAAAGAGAAGCGGGAAAGACGAATGTATTTTTGTAGCCGACTGTAAATGAGGGAAGAATATGGAGAACAAGGATGAAAAATTTTTGGTGATAAAAGATGATTCGGGGGATTTTTTTTTTTTTTTTCCCAGTCGCCCTGGATAAACCCCGGGTATTAGGCGTTTGACAATACATGGATAAGAGTAGAGCTTCAAGGGGTGGGTGGCTGTGGTGGTGTGGTGTGGTGCGGGTGTGATAAAGGAACGTGTGGTGGTGTGGTGTGGTGTGATGTGGTGTTGGGGTGGTGTGATGTGGTGTGGTGCGGGGGTGTTGTGATGTGGTGTAGTGTGGTGTGGGAGTGGCAGAGGCCTGGGTTGTGGTGTGGTGTAGTGCGGTGGCTTGGTTTGGTTTGTTATGGTGTGATGTGGTGTGGAAGTTTGGTGTGGAGGCGGAAGAGGCGTGTGTGATGGTGGTGTGGTGTGGTGTGGAGGTGGTAGTATAGGCCTGTGTGGTGTGGGAGTGTGGTGTGGAGGTGGTACAGTCGTGTGTGGTGGTGGTGTGGTGTGGTGTGGGTGTGGTACAGGCCTGCGTAGTGGTACGGGGGAAACAGTACCCTCCTCCCACACGCAGTTACGTCTCTCCAACATCGCCATTTTCCCCATTCCGATACAGTCCCGTCTTGCTACACATCTCGGCGACTTTGCAAAATCTACATGCGTAAAAAAGGAGAGTACCTAGCGCCCTGCGATGTTTGACAGAGCGCATATAAATGTAATGAAAACGCTGACCACAAAATCCGGCCAGACTGTGGGGATTCCATTCAATTACGAACTATGAGAGTTTAACGACACAGAGCCGCGTCCCAAGGCTGCGTCTGGCTGCAACTTCGCCTTCGTATGTCACTTTTCCCGCCAAATTTCCTCCACCCCAACAAAACACGAACACATCCATATGATCATCTAACTGTGGAGGGTAATTTTCCGTGTCTATTTTGACGGGAGAGATAAATTTCACGGAGGGAAAAATAATCGTAATTCCCGGGCCTCGTTCACCATCGGCTTCGGAGGGAGGGCGGCCATGGCGTTCGAGTCAGGCAAAATACGGTTCCAAAAAAACAACAGAGAGCCGGAGAACGCAAACCATCGCCGGGATAAATGAGCTGGACGGAAATTTATCATCGCTTGTTAAATAATAATAAATGGAAGCCTTCCGTAAACCGCCTCCTGCTAATTTAGGCGGGCAGATAAAGGACACACGTAAAGCGCAACCACATAAACAAAGGCAGGCGTGATCCCGCATGCATTGTAATGTGATCACCGCTAACCACTGGCGAGGTGCGAATGGGCCGGACGGGCGCTGGCGGACGCGGGTGGAGAGGTGGAGAGAAGAGGAGAGAGGGAAAAGGGAGGGAATTAGGGGAGAAGGGTGAAGAGAGAGAGGGAGAGAAGCAAAGAGTAAGATTGCGAGGAAAGAGGAAGAGAGGCAAGGGGAAGGGTGAGGATGTAAGGAGAGGCGATAGAAAGAGGAAAAAGGGAAAAGGGTGGGAATTAGGGGAGAAGGGTGAGGAGATATAGGAAGAGAAGCAAAGAGTAAGGCGGTGAGGAAAGAGGGAGAGAGGCAAGGGGAGAGGAGAGAGGGGAAAAGGGAGGGAATTAGGGGAGAAGGGTAGGCAGAGGGAGGGAGAGAAGCAATGGGATGGGATGAAGAATGAGAGGGTGAGATGCAAGAAGGAAGGGAGAGAGGGAGGAAGGGAGAGAGGGAGGAAAAGGGAAACAGGAGGGAAGGGAGGAGAGAGGGAGAGAGAATAAAGGGAGAAGAATGAAGAGGAAATAAGAGAGAGAGGGATGAAAGGAGAGACAGGGATGGCGAAGGGTGACAGAGAGAGAAAGACAGAGGAGGGGGGCGAGGAGAGAGGATGGAGAGGGAGAGAGAGGGAGGGAGAGGATAAATACAGTAGCATGGAGTAGGTTACGGAGGAGAGGGAGAAGATGGGGATTAGGAGAGATGAGGAAGGGAGAGAAGAGAGAGGGTAGGAGGAGAGGAGGGAAGAAATAGGGGGTTAGGGTGGAGAGGAAGAGGGGGGAAGAGTGAAGTGCAGAGGAGATAGTGAGAGAGGGAGAGGAAAGATTAATAGAAGGAGTAAACAGGAAGAGAGGAAAGAGAGGGGAATGAGAGGAGAGAGAGGGGAAATGAAGAGAGGGAGAGACTTTAGGAAGAAGACTGGGGAGATGAGTAGAGGGGAGGAGAAAGAGGAGGAAAGAAGGGGGAAAAGAGAAGTGAGGAAAGGATTAACATGAAAGAGAAGGATGGGGAGAGAGGGAGAAAGAGATGAGGAGAGGTGGAGATGAGAAGAGGAAAGGGAGGGAGAAGAGGGACAGAAGAGAGAAAGCTGGGTAGGAGAAAAGAGGAGAGGAGAAGAGAATGGAGACAGAGAAAGAGAAGAGGAGAACTGAGAGAGTTGGAGATGAGCAGAGGAAGGGAGGAGAGAAGAGAGAAAAGATTGTGGGAAGGAGAGAGGTAAGATAGCAGACGAGAGAAGGACTGTGGAGAAAGGAGAGGGAGAGAAAAGAGAAAGAGAGAGAGAGAGAGAGAGAGAGAGAGAGAGAGAGAGAGAGAAAGAGAGAGAGAGAGAGAGAGAGAGAGAGACGGAGGGAGAGAGAGCATGGAGAGGGAGGGAGATTGGGAGTCGGAGGGAGAGGACGGACGGGAAGGGAGGAGAAATGATAGGATGGAGAAAGGGGGAAAAATTGAGTGCTTGGAGAGGGAGAGAATGGGGAGAGAGAGAGAGAGAGAGAGAGAGAGAGAGAGAGAGAGAGTTCATCCAGACAAACACAGACGCAAACAGAAAGTGGAAGGGCACTAACAATCCTATTCCTTCCTTAAAACACACACACACACACACACACACACACACACACACACACACACACACACACACACACACACACACACACACACACACACCTCAAAACATTCTAATACACTTACCGAATCGGACTCTAAAAATTCACTACCTCTACAGCGCAACCCCCTGACCACCAAGACGGTTTTTGCCCTGTTCCCTCGACCAGCAGACGGTTTTAATCACCTTGTGGGAAGCCTCTATATATGGAGGGCTTCACGAGGGGAATTCCTAACCCCTCCACCTCGAAAAGTCTCTCTGATGCTGAATAAAATCGTCTGAGATAGGAAAGAAGGAATTATAGACGCCAGAAGAGGTAGAGGGCTAGCAATTGGATCCAAACCCACACTAATCAGGGTTGGCTTAAGCCCCGGATTAAGCCAGCGCCTCAGTAATTAGTTGAAAGCTCCAGTAATCAGAGGAAATTAGATTAGGAGTTTTATAAAAAGATCCATCACTCTTGCAATCAGATCTATGCTTTTACTAGACACACGCAGCCTTTCGTTTGTAAGATCTAGACTCCCAATCAGATCTAAGCCTTTACCAGTCAGTTTAAGCAATTCGTTAATCAAATCTAGCCTTCTACAATCAGATCTAACCCTTCATCTCTCAATCTAAGCCTTTTGTCAGTCAGATCTAGTCTCCTACTGGCAGATCTAAGCCTTTATCAATCAGTCTAAGCAATTCGTTAATCTAATCTAGCCTTCTACAATCAGATCTAACCCTTTATCACTCAGACTAATCCTGTTCGTAATTCGATTTAGCCTCCTACAATCCGATCGAAGTCTTTATCACCCACACTAACCCTCTCATTGCCAATACCTTTTCCCTTATAATCACAGCTTTCGTTAACCAAATATCAGGATCCACAATCAAATTTCTTTTTACCAATCAAACTACACATTTACGTAACTCAAAAAAACAAAAAATAAAATGTCCTTCACCCTTTTGCTGCCACGGATGTTCTTGGGTTTTTTATTTCATGTTAGATCCATACTATTTACGGTTTTAAAAATTCGAGCTTGGCAAGAGTTAATGGCGCCAGTTTTGAATCTTTCGCGTCTTCGAGTTTTCCTCAGCTGATCAAAACCGTCTTGTGGGGGCTTAAAGAATATAGTTAACAGTTTTTTAATGGGTACAGTGAAGGCGATAGTTAAATAATTATATCTTGTGTTATTGTAGTTAGAATTAGTCCTTTTACAATCAGGTCTAGTCCTCTCACAATCAGACCTAATTATCTCACAATCAGATTTATTTCGCTCACAGTCAGACTTGGACATCTCACAATTAGACTCAACTCTTTCACAATCAGATCCATCCCTCTCCACCCATCAAATCTAACCCCTCTACAATCAGATCAGTCCTTCAACTTAAACTCTCAGATCAATCCTTCCTCTTGTACAATAAGCTCTAAACCTTCTCACCAATCAGATCTCAGTCTCAACAATCACTTTCGGCTTCCACAATCACACCTAACCCTATCAGAATCAGACCTAAACTTCCCACAATCAGATACAACCTTCCACCTACGAAAGAGGAGTGGCACTATCAGATCTAGCCCTCCCACAATCACTCCAACAATCAGAACTAACCAAACCCTCTCACAATCAGATCCAACCTCATCACAATCACGTCATACACTCAAACCTCACTCACAGTCCCTCCAACAATCACTCCTAGCCCTCTTACAGTTCTTCTCACAATCAGACCAACCCTCCCACAATCACGTCCAAGCAGTCTAGCCTTGCAACAATCAGACCTAACCCCGCCACAATCCGTGCAACAATCAGAGTGCGGCCAAAGACTGCGTGACATACAGAGGCCATCAGAACGCCCATCTGTCCTGGTTTCCGGATCCAACTCCCCTCAATTACGTTTCCCTGCTGTCTGATTTCCGGAGTGGGGGTGGGGGTGTGGGTGGGGGGAGTGTGGGTGGGTGAGGGGGAAGATGTGTGTCAGTGGAGAGTGTGTGTGGGTGGGTATGGGGTACGTGTGTTGGGGAGAAGGGTAAATTATATATGAGGGGATGTGGAAGTGTGGGGGTGGGTTTGTGGGGTGGGTGTGTGGGTGGGTGTAATGATGGGTGTGTGGGAGGTATGTGGGTGGAAGTGAGTGGGTGTAGATCGAAGGAGCGAGTGATTTCCTGTGTAAGTTTGTTTGACAGAATGAAGTTGTGAGTGGGGGTGTTAGGTGAATATGTGGGTGTAGAGGTGAGGGAAGTTTTGTGGGTTGGTGGGAGTGGGTGTGGATGGGTGGGTGTGTGTGTGTGTGGGTGGAGGGAGTGGGTGGCTTTGTGGCTAAGTGTGTTTCAGAGACTCCAGATGTGTGTGAGTGCATGAGGGTGTGGATGTG
>NC_137000.1:10519130-10521630 GCF_032717465.1 Coenobita brevimanus | reverse complement strand
ATATATATATATATATATATAGATAAATAGACAGATAGATAGATAGATAGATAGACAGATACATACATACATACATATATAGATAGATATTAAAGCATACTGAATAAATTACAGAACGCATTCCGGTTATTATATTTTGATTCGCTTGGTGAGTATAAATAGATCGAACACTATCACCATAATGTTTTGTTAGGTTCACAAGTACTGTAGATTTCGGTTTATGAGACAATTTTTTTTATTGCGGCTCCGAGAATACTACATTTTTATGAAACAAAAAAATAAATGTCTCTTCTTTATTAAGGGTTGCTGACCTCTGGTCTAGGGTCTTGGAAAGCTCCTTAACACCTTTTCTTTACCTATTTATCGCTGCATAGGACTCTTGATTAATTTTTCGGTGTTTATGAAGAGTATATATGAAGGTGACCGAAATAACACGCATGACAACAGTAAAGCGCTATAGACAAAATAAATCGCTATGTAACAGGTGCTAAAAATCTCCTAAGCTGACCTGAAGGGGATACTAGGTGGCCCGGTGGCTGCGTGTTCGTCTCACCGTCTGCATAATTCCTGTATCTTTGGTAATTTGGAGAGTTACAGTGCGTGATGCTTATATATCGTATCATATGAGTGTGTGTGTGTGTGTGTGTGTGTGTGTGTGTGTGTGTGTGTGTGTCGGGGGGGGGGGGTAGTCATGCAGTGTGCCATCATACAAAGCCATCAACTTAAGCATCCCAGTCCTGTCCCTCCAAAACACTCCAAACTTTGTCTCTCTTCCTTTCTTCTCTTTTCCTCTCTTCTCTGATCTTCTTTCCCCTCTTCTCTCTTTTTCCCCTCTCTTCTATTCTTTTCCCTTTTCTCTTGTGTCCTTTTCCCCTCTCTCTTATCTTCCTTTTCTCTCATCCCTTTTCTTTAATCTGCTCTCGCCATCTCTTCTACTCTCCATTTCCTTCCTACCCTTCCCTACGCCTTTTTACTTTCACCATCTATTCCATTCACTTCCCCATTCCTTTCATACCATCCCATTTCTTCCCCTAACTCCCATTTTCAACGCTATCCATCACTCCCCATCCAATTCTCTTTCCCTTCTACCTTCCCATCCCTTCTTCACCTTTCTTTTCCACTCCCTATTCGTCCAGTTCACCC
The DNA here is from genome assembly GCF_032717465.1 of Coenobita brevimanus. Classification (NCBI taxonomy): domain Eukaryota; kingdom Metazoa; phylum Arthropoda; class Malacostraca; order Decapoda; family Coenobitidae; genus Coenobita; species Coenobita brevimanus. Next base: position 10,520,487 of record NC_137000.1, on the reverse strand, counting down.
ATTATCCCATTTCTTTTACTCACTGACTCATCCACTACATTCCGTCTTACCCATCCCACTCCTCAAATCCCCATTCATCCACACTTCCTCTACTCCCATCCAAGCTCCATCCCTTCCCTTCCCTCAGCTCCCCATTCCCCTTCCATCATCCCCATCCCTTTCTACCTTCCTCATGCTTTCGTTCTCCATCCACTTCATCACCTCCCCATCCATAACCACTCCTTTTCCTTCCCTATCTTTCCCAACCTCTTCCAGTCCCATTTCCCCAGTTCCCTATTCTCTTCCTATACAACCTATTTCATCAGCTCCACACCCATCGTCATTCGTCGTCTTCCTCAACCTTTCCCAGCCTATCTCCCTCCCATTTCTCAGCTCTCCATCCCCTTCCCAGCCTTTCTCCCTCCCATTCCTCGACTGCCCATCCCTTTCTCCAGCCTTTCTCCCTCCCATTCCTCACCTCCCCATCCCCTTCCCAGCCTTTCTCCTTCCCATTCCTCAGCTCCCCATCCCCTTCCCCAGCCTTTCTCCCTCCCATTCCTCAACTCCCCATCCCCTTCCCCAGCCTTTCTCCCATTCCTCAGCTCCCCATCCCTTTCCCAGCCTTTCTCCCTCCCATTCCTCAGCTCCCCATCCCCTTCCCAGCCTTTCTCCCTCCCATTCCTCAACTCCCCATCCCCTTCCCCAGCCTTTCTCCCTCCCATTCCTCACCCCCCCATTCCCTTCCCCAGCCTTTCTCCCTCCCATTCCTCAGCTCCCCATCCCCTTCCCAGCCTTTCTCCCTCCCATTCCTCACCTCCCCATCCCTTTCCCCCTTCTCCCCTGGCCATGGGAGCCTAAGACGTGGCGTGGCAGGGTCGGTAGGGCGGCAGGGAGGGAGTTCAGTAGCATCGGGTGGGGGAGATTAATGAGCGAACACTGAACACGGCCTTCTGTTGCTGCTTCTGTGTGTGTGTGTGTGTGTGTGTGTGTGTGTGTGTGTGTGTGTGTGTGTGTGTGTGTGTGTGTGTGTGTGTGTGTGTGTGTGTGTGTGTGTGGGTGGGTGGGTGGGTGGGTGTGGGTGTGGGTGTGGGTGTGGGTGGGTGTGTGTGTGTGTGTGTGTGTGTGTGTGTTGCATATTCACCTTATTCCTCCAATCTCCAGACGATTCTATTCAGCTTAGACACTTTTCAAAATAAGTTGGGTACGACCTCAATCAGCTTCTTCGTACTAGAGGCGAATTTCCCGCTGAATAAAATCGTCTGGTTGCAGTGTAAATAGACCAAGGGACGCCATCGCTGTGAAGAGGCTGGCCCTTTGAGATTCAGGATTTCTCTCAGCTGAATAAAACCGTCTGACTTTACCCTGACGTTCCTAAGGC
>NC_137000.1:10506630-10514130 GCF_032717465.1 Coenobita brevimanus | reverse complement strand
GTGCCTAGAAAAACAGGGGGGCAGGTAATTGGCCGGCTAACGCGGGAAAACCAGGGTGATTAGGCTCTCCCGGGAATTTGTTGTGGTTTGGATGGTACTGGGTGAATGGGGAGGGAGGAGGATGGGTGAATGGGGGACGAAAAGAGGTGGAAAAGGAAGGAACAGGGAGAGAAGGGAGATGAGAAGAGAGAGAGAAAGGATGAGAAAGAAAAGGAAGGATGAGGGAATCTACAGTAAGGCCAAAGAAAGCAGGATGTTGGCCCATACAAGGCACATGCTGTCACCATTATGTTTCAAACCAAATTAAAAGCATCACGAAGCAGATGGGTCATCACTTCCCCACCCCCCAGTCCAACTCTTCCAGAATCCACTACTGAAACTGGCAGGAAAAGGAGAGAAAGACAACCACACAACACGGAAAAATGGCTGGAATTCAGTAGCACTTAATGTGGGTTAAATTAATGCTACAATTCTACACATGGGACACAGACCTTACAGTCCATAGTAGGCGACTTGGTTTTAAAACTAAGAAAAGACTTATGCTTCAAATCCTGGTATAGAAAGCTAGGAGGAATAGGACAGCAAAGAAAAAGGGAGGACAGAGCAGTAATTAGTCACATTCACTCCTTTTGATGACTCTTTCAAAAACATATATATACAGTCAGCATAGCAGAGGTCCCCGACTTCATTTTGCTAATCCTTGTTCAAAATTACAGTAAGTGGGATCACCTTTTTACGATCGGACAACTGGAGTGCACTGGGGTATTGGTGGGGTTGGGTAGGGTGCAGTGGGATACTGGTGGGGTTGGGTGGGGCGCTGGAGGATGCAGTGGGGTATTGGTGGGGTTGGGTGGGGTGCAGTGGGGCACTGGTGGGACTGGGAGGGGTACTGGTGGGACTGGCAGGGGTACATTGCGGTACTGGCAGGATGTGATGGGGTACTGGTGGGGTTGGGTGGGGTGCTGGAGGGTGCAGTAGGGTATTGGTGGAGTTGGGTAGGGTGTAGTGGGGTACTGAGGGGTACAGTGAGGTACTGGTAGGTTGCGGTGGGGTATTGGTGGGGTTGCGTGGGGTGCTGGAGGGTGCAGTGGGGTATTGGGGTATTAAAGAAAATATAACATCAAATAAAATCTAACTGCAAAGGAAATTATACAAGTAAAGAAAATTAAAACAACAGACCAACAGCAAGGAAAATTACAGACAAGACAGAAAAGCACTAGGCGATTTTTTCAGCTCAGTGTGAGTTATAGGCGCCTCAGTGTTAAAGAAAAATAAAGAAAATGAGAGAGTGAGAGAGAGAGAGAGAGAGAGAGAGAGACAGAGACAGACAGACAGACAGACAGACAGACAGACAAAAACAGAGAGAGAAAGAGAGAGAGGGGTGAGTGAGGGGTAAAAGAGAGGTCAAATCCTGGACAAATGAAGTGTGGTGGGGGCAGGGGGGGGCGGTGACCCCCAGACCCCCATAAAACACACATCTCCCGGCCTTTATGAGAGGGTGGTCTTATTTCTCTCTCTCTCTCTCTCTCTCTCTCTGCCAAAGTCATATCCGTTACTCTCCACCATGCCAAAGACCAACAGACGCCACTCCCCCTTTCTCTCTCCTTCCTCTCTTCTCCTTCCCCCCCCCTTCCTCTCTCTTTCTCTCCACCCCACCTTCCATCTCCATGGTGAAGGAGGGGTCATGGAAGCTGTAATAAAATGATGAATAAAACTCGCGGTAGTAAAGGAATGAAAAGGAAAAATGTGAAGAATGAAAGACAAAATTCATTCATTACATACATACATAAATACATACATATACATACATACGGTACAGTCCTGATATAAACACAAGCATACATACGTACATAGATACACCCATGCATTAACACACACACACACACACACACACACACACACACACACACACACACACACACAACACGTATCAATAACAAAATCAAACGAATATAAATCACACTTAGACACGCATCAAGCATTTCTCCCTATCGTAACAAAAATAACACGAATCAATAACACAACGTTACGATCGCTTACCATAACATACGAAAATAAACACACGATTATTTTTACTCTAACACACAAAATAAATAAATAAATACATAAATAAATAAATAAAGGGGCACGTAACAAAAACAAAATCACACGAATAAGAAAATTTCGAAGACAAAAACAATTATTTTCTCTACCAAAAGAAATAAAAACAAAAATCACCTATATCTCCCTCAATATCTTCCCTAAGCATTCTATGGGCATGATATTCTCGTGGTCTTAAGAGGTCCCTCAACATCTCTTCCTAAGCGATTTACTTTGCTCTTTACACCTTCATAAAAATAATTCTTGTGTTTTATTTACTTATCATCATCACCAACACCATCACCATCATCATCACCACCACCACCACCACCACCACCACCACCACCATCATCATCATCATCATCATCACCACCACCACCACCATCATCATCATCATCATCATCATCATCACCACCACCACGATCATCATCATCATCATCATCATCATCATCATCACCACTATCATCATCACCACTATCATCATCACCACCACCACGATCATTATCATCATCATCATCACCATCATCATCATCATCATCATCACCACTATCATCATCATTATTTACAACTTTTTCCCCACCAAAGAATAGGGTGTGGCAGAGTCCAGATAAATAAAGAAATGAATAAATAAATATATTAATGACAACAGAACAAGAAAATAGTCCCATTTATGTCCACTTAGCTGACATAAATAAAATACAACAGAATCTTACCATAAAAATAAATATATAATAAAGAATAAGGCATTGTAGAGCCTCCTAAGACTACGAGAAGGTGGCGATAATGTACAAAAATTACAATAAGGATCGTATTATCGTTGGTTTGGGATATTCCGTAACGTCCCTTTCTTAGCGATTTATTTTTGTCATTATAACACCTTATGGTATAATGTGAGTATATTTTTAGTGTATGAGGGAGTATATGAGGGAAGGGGGAATGAGTTGGGGGGAGGACAGTCAAATGATGGGTGACAGAGCGACTTGGAGGCGTTTTGTCTGCGGCCACCCTTTGCGGGATTAAGGCGTCGGACTATAGATACTGTAGACAGATAAATATTTTTTGTGCACCCTATACAATGCAAATCTATTTTTAACACAAAGTATGTCTATATTAAAAGCATATGAATTAACACGAAAGATAGGTTTAAATATGTAGACAAAATCGCAAAGGGACGGGTGTCAAGAAGCTTCCCCTACAAGGATAACACGGCTCAAAGACTCTACTCACCACCTGCTGGATGTGAAGGAGCGGGACTTCATGTGACTTCAGTTCTCCCGTCGAATATAATCCATGGCAAGCAGGAGAGGGAGACTGGGAATGAGGTGTGAGGGTAAAGTGGCGAAGCAGGAGAAAGCTGGTGGTGATAGAGGCTTGAAGTGGTGATGGACAGCCTTGGAGTGGTGATAGAGAGCTTGGAGTGGTGATAATGAGACTTGGAGTGGTGATAGTTTGATGTGATGAGAGAGCTTGGAGTTGTGACAGAGGACTTGGAGCGGTGGTAGAGAGGCTTGGGGTGGAAATGAGTGGTGACAGAGTGGTGATACAGAGCTTGGAGTGGTGACAGAGGGGCACGGAGTGGTGAGGAGTAGTGACAGAGGATTGAGTGATGATAGAGATTGGAGTGACAAACAGTGGTGATGAGTGGGGATAGAGAGGCTTGGAGCGGCGAAGAGTGGTGATTGAGAGGCTTGGAGTGGAGAGAAGTGGTGAGGGAGAGGCATAAGGTAAAGAGGAGTGATGACGGAGAGGGCAGAAGTATTGTAGAGCAGAATGGTGACGGAAGTAAAGCAGTATCGTGAAAGGGAGGCTTGGAGTGGAGAAAAGTGGTGATGGAGGGGCTTGGAGTGGAGAAGTGGTGACGGATAACCCTGAAGTAGAGCAGAGTGGTGACAGACAGGTTTGGAGTGAAAAAAAAAAAAAAAAGTGACGAAAAAGTTTGCAGCGGAGAAGAGTTATGACGGAAAGGGTTGGAATGGAGACGAGTGGTGATGGAGAGGAACGCAGTGACAAAGAGTGGTGATTAATTAGTCTACGAGTGACGGGAGAGTAGTGGTGAGAGGTGACAAACTTGAAATGGCTGGGGTAGGTTTGGGAGTAGAGGTGGGGGGTAAGTTGTGAGGATAAGTGATACGGAGGCTGAAGTAACGAAAAATAGTGATGAGATGGGTTGGAGTGCAGAAGGGTGGTGACAGAGTGGCTTGGAGTAGAAACGAGTGATGATAAAGAAGCTTGGAGTAGAGGAGTGGTGAGAGAAATGCCTAGAGTGGTGAAGAGTAGTGATGAGAGGTTTGGAGTGGTGGTAGTGAGTGGTGATGAAACGTGGGAGGCTTGGAATGGTGACTGGCGGGGGGCAGGGGGTAGTCCTGGAAGTTGGTGATGAGAAGCGAAAGAGAAGGCTAGCGGGGTGGGAAGTGATGCTAGGCTTGGAGTGGAATGGTGACAGAGAGGCTTGGAGAAGAGAAGAGTGGTGATAGAGGAGCTTAAGAAGGGCAGAATGGTGATGGAAAGGCGTGGAGTCTGGGGAGGGGAGGAAGGGTATGGAGCAGAGATGGCGAAGAGTTGAAGACACATTCGTAGTACCGCCTCCCCCTCCCCTCGTGATGAACACTAAACCCAGGAGTCTTGTGCTAGATGTTGTACACACTAAACACACACCACGGCGGCAAAGGCAATTGTTTCGTTAGCACACGGGTTCAAGGACACTAATTTCGTTTTATCACAGCCCTAACACCGTCTACACCGTGCACGTTCGGAGATTTCACGGCACAACACAACGCAGCACCTCCACATGGCCACGGTCTAATGATTACTGTTTTGCACGGGGTCTACCTCTAAACATCAAAGTCTTCCTCTCCTCCACACTGTTACCAGACTCTCAACAACTGCATTCACCCTCACCAACCTTCCTCCCCAGCATACCTCTTAACTACTTCTCATAACTCTCTCAGTATATAAACGACGTGATTGCTACAGTATCAATATAATCAACAAAATTTTAACCACAAATGGGGGTAAATAAACTCAAATCTTTCAAGATAATTTCGCGAACAAACGAATGGAAGCGTTAGTTCAAACGTCACATACGGTAAACAAGTGTCTCAAGTATCAATCTCCATCCCTCCCACATGACATCAGTAAACATGAAAAGGTGCCACATAATTATTAGACATCTTACAAAAGTCTTAGCAGAAAGATACAGGTAAATTAAAATACTTCTAAAGACTGTGGGTTTCGCTCCTGTAATTAAGGTAAGTTGCCAGGGTACGATAATCCCTAGGTGTGTGTGGTGCAGCGTGGCCTTGCGTCTATGTCTCTTGGTAAGGTTGAGGGAATGAATGTTTTTTAGCAAAGCCGAGTGAAGCTGAGCGAGCCGAGGTTTCGAAGCTTCCTGGGTGTCGTGCTCAGATCCTCTACTCTGTTCATAGTCGTCCGCTTTCCCAAAAGTTTCGTGCGGGTTTTGCAAAATATAGGTTAAAGCGTGAAGAAGTTCATTGGCAGTCAATTTTCACCACGTTTTCTCACGCAGTCCCAAAGGAAAATTTTGTGATGTAAACCAGTGGTGAAAATTGCCAGGTTTAAGACCTAACATTCGCGTATTGTGCACATTTTTAACTCTATTTTACATGCGTATTTTCCAGGTTTTGAGCGAAACACCAAGCGTCACCGCCATCTTGTTAACCCCCAGAAGCCTGCCTCAGTGAAGAGTCGAATCCCATGCAATTTCAGAGAACATAACCAGATTTCAAAGAGCTTCGACAGCGTCTGTGCCGTAGCCATCCAAGTCATTATCCATCTCTATCTTAGTTCTGGAACCTCACTGTAGGACGAAGGCCGTGTGAAAGATCCTCGCAGGTTTTTACCCTCCTGTGTCTCCTTGTGGCTCTACCTCTGCTGTTTCCCGTCTCACGCCGCGTCTACGGTATTATTGTTGAGAGAGTTCTGAATCGGCCTTGGTTTGTTACGCAGGTGAAACGTGATGCAAGAAGTGTGTTGGAGTCTTCAACCAGTGTCTTCTCGTATTTTTCCCTCTCATCATTGACATCATCGACACATTTCTACCTCATCTGTTTTGCATGAGTTAGGATTGACATCTTGTCGTGTTTTTCATCTACATTCTATCCAGGTGTTAATTTTGATTTTATTTAAGGATGTAGTTTTATGATGAGAGTTACTGATATGTAGAGAATGTAATAGTAGACTGCATCTGGCTAAACTGCAGGCAGAGTGGGGGGATGGGAGGGTAGGGGGGTGAGAAGGAGGGCAGGAGTTGAGGGAGGAGTGAAGTGTGTATGTGGTGCGGGTAGGTTCGGGTGGGAGGTGAGAAGAGGAAGGAGAGAGAAGCAAGGGAGTGGAGGGTGTGAGGGGATGGGATAGATGTGTGTTTTGGAGGTGGGTAAGGGGATGGGGGGGATGTGGGAGGAGGAGAGGGTAGGGGTGATGTGAGAGGACGAGGGGGGATGGAGAGGAGAGGGAAACAAAGAAGTGGATGGCATGAGGATGACAAAAGAGTTGTTAGAAGGGTAGGGAGGGGAAGGGGGAGGTGGAGGAGGAGGAGGGCATGGGGGAGGCGGGGTAGAGGTGGTGGTGGTGGAGGAAATGACGATAGGACATGTTATCAATGAGCTTAGATGAAATTGAGGAACTTTCGCGGATTTACGTTAGGTTTCTTTGCATTGTTCCTTTACCGGTTTATTTTTTGCATTTGTGACGTTAAAATGATCTCGTTATTATTAAGGTACGACACGGGAATATTAGTTTGTGGTTATTTGTTATTTATGACACTTATTATCTGTGTTTATTTGTTGCATATGACAAGGTAATATCTAATAGTATTTGTTGCATATGACACTTTACCAATATTATTATGTGTTTTAGATAAAATTTTCTTATCTTGTATTTGTGTTGCATCTGACACGTTATTAATGTTTCTTTGTTGCAAATGACACGTTATCATCGCTCATTTGTTGCACATGACCCATCATTATTTTATGTTTGTTGCATGCAGTGTGACATATTATTATCCTGTGTTTATTTGTTGCATATGACACTTATCCTGTGTTTGTTGGATAGGACGGTATTTTGCGTGTATTTGTTGCACAATAATACGTTAATATCTCGTTCATTTGTTGGATATGACACGTTATTACTATTATTATTATTATTATTATTATTATTATTATTATTAGTGTGTGTGTGTGTGTGTGTGTGTGTGTGTGTGTGTGTGGTTATCGCATATGACACACTTTCAGTATCGTCTAATTATTTGTTGCACATGACACGTGACTCTAAGTGTTATTTATGCAAAGTATGTCCATAATGCAGAGATAAGCTACTGACTAAAACGGTGTTGAAAGAATGTATCATCATCATCATCATCATCATCATCACCACCACCACCACCACCACCACCACCACCACCAC
>NC_137000.1:10169130-10504130 GCF_032717465.1 Coenobita brevimanus | reverse complement strand
TAGGGGGGTGAGGGGGTGATTCCGTGGGCTTCAAGGATGGGTGAATGACAGTGGGACCCATTTAATTGGATAGAGTTTCTCCATCGGGGTTTTTCTTGCTCTTTGGACCATACCTTACTCCATCCACAATTGGAAAAAGAGGTCTGGATGATGGTGATGATGATGATGATGATGATGATGATGATGATGAAAGAAGAGAAGAGGTTTGGTCAAGAAGGTACGGAAGGTGAAACAGAAATTACTCGCGACTTCTTTTGTTCTGTTTCTTTCGTTCTTCTTTTTATCCTCCTTCTGTCTCCTCTCTCTCCCTCTCCCCACTTCCCTCTCCCCTCCTTTCTCTACATCTTCTCTACCCCTGTCTCTCCTTTCCTCTCTAGCCCTTCTTCTCCCCACTAACCTTCATTTCTTACTCCCATTCTTTTCTGTCTCCTATCACCAATGTGTTCCCCATCTCCCCTCCCTCACTTTTATTTCTCCACCCTTTCCCTCCTCCCTCCCTTCCCTCCCCCTCCTTTCCCCTCTCTCCCCCCTCCTCTCCCCATCATCCTATCTCTTGTAATGATGCTTCTTCATGTAAACTCATTTCTTAGTGACATATGTGGCTTGCCCTTTGATGCTAATGTGTATGTGGGAGAATGAGATGTGTGTGTGTGTGTGTGTGTGTGTGTGTGTGTGTGAGAGAGAGAGAGAGAGAGAGAGAGAGAGAGAGAGAGAGAGAGAGAGAGAGAGAGAGAGAGAGATGCTTATTCTGTGTTTTGTTGGATATCATTGTGTATGTATGTTTTACCCAAGGACGTAACTTCGCCTACGTTAATGTATGCATTTGTTTGTCTTTATGCTATATAGACAGGTAGACAAATTGAGAGATAGATAGACAAATAAATAGGTAGATAGATAGACAGATAGAGGGATAGATAAATTTTTTGTCTGCATGTTTTATAGATAGACAGACAGATAGATAGATAGATAGATTAACAAATAGCTAGATGCCTCCCTTCATCGCCAGGCTGCAGTATCTTTGTTCACCGTTACCGTGCAGTGTTCCGTTCCCCTCTACCGTTCCGTCTCACCGTTCCCCGAGCTGTTCCATTCCGGGGTACTGTGTCGGCGGGTTCGGCTAGTAACGTATTCGGGGGTATGTCTGGCCGTAAAAGCCTTTGGGTCTAAGTCAATGTGGATGCTGTTAGAACGTCATGCAGGCGCCCTGGACCCTGCAGGGGGGGGGGGGAGGTTAAGAGGGGTAGGGAGGCAGGGGAGAGGTGGACAGGGGTAGGGAGGTAGGGGTGAGGTTGAGAGGGGTAGGGAGGCATGGGAGAGTTTGAGAGGGGTAGGGAGGTAGGGGTGAGGTTGCAGGGCTAGGGAGGAGGGGCGAATCGTGGGGAGGAAGGGTGAGGAGTTATGAGGTAGGGTGATGGGTTGTGAGGCAGGGTGAGGGGTTTGAGGCAGGGTGAGGGGCTGGGAAGCAGGGTGTGAGGCAGGGAAACAGGAAGAAAACAGAAGGAGGAAAAAGAAAATGGGACAGATGAAAACACAGCATGAGAAAGGGAGAAAAGCAGGTAAAGACAGGGAGGTATGGAAAAAACAGGGAGGAAGGGGCGGACGGAACACAGGTCGAAGCAGGGTGAGAGGTAGAGAGGCAGGGTGCTAGACAGGGAGAGAGAGAGAGAGAGAGAGAGAGAGAGAGAGGCCAGGGAATATAGTGGAGACAGAGAGGAATGAAGTCTGGTAAGCAGGCAGAAAAAGGAGGGAGAAGATTGACAAGACGAAGAAAATATGAAAAGGATAGACAAAGGAATTACATGGTTCAAAATACAAGCTGGAGAGATGGCAAGCTTAGGCCAAGTAGATGTGAAAAGAGTATCGTCCTGAGCCACCACGATCCTGATGAGTGAATAAGGGATTGTGTGGCAGAGAGTAGATAGATGGTAGATAGATAGTAAGGGAAATATTTAGGGAAACTGTACCTTGGAGGCTGAGTTCAGTTCATGTCTTGCTAAGGATCACGTAATAACTCTTCATTTCTACGACCAATATTTTTCCCGGTGAAGTGTGTGTGTGTGTGTGTGTGTGTGTGTGTGTGTGTGTGTGTGTGTGTGTGTGTGTGTGTGTGTGTGTGTGTGTGTGTGTGTCCGTGGTGCGTATTTAAATATGTATGTAGCATCCCCGTGGCCGTTCGTGTGTGCGCATGTGTGTGTCAGTCTGTGTATGCGTAGACCCGTGTGTGTGTGTGTGTGTGTGTGTGTGTGTGTGTGTGTGTGTGTGTGTGTGTGTGTGTGTGTGTGTGTGTGTGTGTGTGTGTGTGTGTGTGTGTGTGTGTGTGTGTGTGCGCGTGTGCGCGCGCGCGCGCGTATGCTGCGTGTTTTAAAATGCTTGTATCGACCCTATAGCCATTCGTGTGTGCGTGTATGTGTTTGTGTGTGCGTGTGCGTGCGTGTGCGTGTGTGGTGCGGGTATATAAATGTATGCATCGTCCCCGTGGCCGTTCGCACCTTCATAAATCTGGGGCGGATCTGCCTCAACGGCGGGTATAACTTACGGCGCTGGGAGGCTACGGCAGCGCCTTAGGTGGTAGGGCTATATCTGGGGGGCTAGGCAGGGTCTGAGGCGGTAGGGCTAAATCTGGGGGGCTAGGACTACATCTCGGGGGTAGGGCAACGTCTGGAGGGCTAGGGCTACGTGTGGGTGGCTAGGGTTGCATCTGGGGGTCTAGGGCTATGTCTGTGGGGCTACGTGCGGGGGATAAGGATGCATCTAGGGGCTAGGACTACATCTGAGGGACTGGGGCTACATTTGGTGGGCTAGAGTTACATCTGCGGGCTAGGTCTACATCTTCAAAGGGTCCTTCAGGGTTTAAGGCTATACCATTGGCGACTTTAGTGATCTCAGGCTACGGCAGAGCATCTTACGGGGAGGGGTGTGATATGGTGTGGTGTGGTGTAGTGTGGTGTAGAGTGGTGTGGAGTGGTGTAGTGTGAAGTGGTGTGGTGTGGTGTGGTGTGGTAAGGAGGACGGAGTGTTTGAGCATAGGTGAGGCTGTATATCAAAGTCTCCAGTAAAATTATTCCCCAATTTTTCCTATAATTTGGTTATCTTATTGAAACAGGGAAGTATGTCTCGTACTGAAAGGGTGATAGGCAATCTCCTTTAACCTGTATACTACAATGATGCTATATCTTTATTTTTATTTTATTTTTTTTTCAACTACAAGGCGATTATATTCACGAGACGAGCCCACGGACAGAAAGGGTTAAAAAGAGGTCAAGATCCCGCCAAAAGGACCAGCTCGATATGGCACTAGTGAGTGGTGAAGGAAGTGGTGTGATGTGTGGTGTGGTGTGGTGTGGTGAAGGAGGGGTGTGGTGTTATGTGGTGTGATGGGGAGTGTTTAGACAGGATGAAAGTGTGGCGAGGTATGGAGTGTGTAGTGAGGTAAGGTAGTGATGTGGTGGTGTGATGTGGGGTGAGTGGTGAGGCAGGGCAGTGGTGTGATGTACGCGTGGTGAGGCAGGGTGGTGGTGTGGTGTGGTGCTGGGAGTTGGATGAAGAGGTCGGGAAGTTTGAGGCAGTAGGCTATATTGAGTGCGTGAGCGGTAAAGGCAGTGTCATAGAGTGCGGTGATGTGGGGGAGTGATGGGAGTCGGCCCAAGTTAGAGGAGGCCTAGTATTTCCCCTTCACTTTATTCTTGCTTCCACTAGACGATTTTATTCAGTTTAGGAAGGGCCTCCTGTAGCGAAACGGCAAGAAAGAATATCCTCTGCGTGTGTGTCGTAGAGTTAGGTAATGTAGTGAAATAGCCTACTGATGTTACCTGAATTTAGGGGACATTTTTTATCAACCCCTTCCCTGCGAGACGTCTTCCCAAAACTGCATAAACCGTGATGTAAATAAAACCGTCTGGCACTACGAAGGGCCTTCCCTCATCTATGGAAAAAAAAAAAAAAAAAAAGGAAAGAGAAAATCACCTGATACTTGTAGAGGTTCTGTTGAGATGAATGAAACTGTTTGAAGGTATCGATGACAGTCAATCCTGCTTTTAAATCGAGGTACCGTATCGTTAATAATGATGATGATGATAATGACGATAATTATGATGTCTGATGATTGGAATTTTCTCAGCTATAGGTAAATGAAATTGTTTGGTGTAAACCTGGGCAAGATAAGTAAATGCACCCACTGTAGCGAACATCAAAATCGAGACGGCTATTAACCTTTTACTAATGGGGTTTCTCTCAGTTAAATAATATCGTCTGGTGTCATCCTAGATATAAAAAAAAAAGCGCGTCCATTGCCTTAAAAGAATTAAAGAGTGAAAAAAGTAGAGTTTAAAGTTAAGTACTCGTAAAATTGACGATAAACCCCGCCAGTGTGAGAGTCCTTCCCTAGATGAATAAAATAGCATGGAGGCAGACAGAATAAAATAGTCTATATAAAGACCGTTTGGAAGGGGTTATTGAAGGTTTTGTTTTACCTCCTTCAGTAAGATGCGTCTCTCTAAGTCTGCATAAAATCGCCTTGAGCTAGAAATAGTAAGACAGAAATCAGGTGACATCGTATTGAAATAGTTTAATTCCCCGAAAACAAGAAAAAAACGCTCTGATCAAAGATGGAGAGCAATAGCATAGCTGCTCATGGCCCCCCGCTAGCCCCCTTCTGAAATTTCGGATTACTTAATGTGTGCACAGTTTACAGCAGTATGAGAGATCCAGAATAGGGCTTGCCTCTACCTTGGACCTGGTTCGGCTACTGGGGGGGGGGGGAAGCTGCAATTTCCCACCGGTCAGAGAAGGAACGTGAAAGAGAAAGCAAAGCGTCATGTTCGTTAAACTGGAGGCGCTTAAAGAACACAAGGAAGCCTCACTCGAAATCTGGCCTTGACCTTTGACCGATCTGCACCAAACTCGACTCACTTCTTCCCAGCTCTACACACAACCTATGCGCCAAATTTGATCGAAAACGGGTCAGGCATTCGTAAGGTAATGCCGCACCCAGAATTTTGACTTTGACCTGTGACCTTTGATCCTTCGGCAGCAAAATCGAACTACTGCTTCCTGGAGCCACACACAACGTATGTGCCAGTTTTTATCCAAATCGGATCAAGCATTGTTGAAATATTTTATCAACATATATGAACAAGCATCCAGTACGGATATAGAGAACATGTACGAAAAACGCCCTGATCACAGTGGCTACACGTTACTAACTGGTCAGGAACAGAGTGAATGAAAGCGAAGAGCCGTGTTTCTTAACCTAAGCTGGCCAGCCAGAGAAAGAGATGGAGAAAGTGAGAGAGTGAAAGTGAGAGTGAGCAAAGCGCCATGTTCCTCAACCTAAACTGGCGGTATTTTCCCCCAGCCGACAAACCCACCCGCGCGCGCCATAAAAGCAACTTTTTAAAGACTTCATAAAAACTTTTTGTTCCATTTCCATTGCAGATGCGAGACTAAACGAGATCTTATGAGACAGGCAGAGATATGAACCAGCCCTGGAACTTAGAGGGGGAGGGGGGAGGGGGAAGCTGGAGAGAAGGAAGGGAGGAAGGAAAGGAGAGGAGAGGAGATACTTCGCGCCAAAAATATCCCTACATGTTGATATGAACCACACGTCTGGCAGAGGCGTCGTTGGTGTTGTATGCTGGAAGGGAAAATTTCACCTCTTTTCATAATTTCTTTTCTCCGGCCATCCTTGTTACAAGGTTTTATCTTTTTTTTTTACCTCGGCGAGAAGAAAAAGAACCAAACTAACTCGAAAATAAAATGATAAACCACTTGTAAGACCAGCATATGTGTGTGTTTAACTTGAAATCCTCGACTTCCAACATCTACCTCGGCAACAGAAAACACGGCGACGCAAAACATAACACAATATATTTACTTTTTTGACCGGCGGGTAATATGTGAATTTATTAGTACTGAGGGCTCGCTGTGTCCCGGTTTAGGACCACGATTAAGCGGTTCTTTTTTTCCACCGAGGTTTATGGGAAAATTAGACCAAAATGACGAACCGGTTTTGTCTTTAAGCCTTATTCTCTTTGACATTGGAGACTTCGTTGCACCTCTTCCTTGGCGATTTATTTGATAGGTTATTTATTTGTGATGATTTTTTTTTAAATACCACAGTTTACACAGATAAGAATTTTACAAACATGATTAAAAATAGTTAATATCATCATCATCATCATCATCATCATAACACTCCATTGAATGGGACGAGGTAGGATCTAGAAAAAATGACAAAAATAAAACTGTCAAGCATATGGCAAACGCCGTAACCTTGGAAGGGGTGACCACAAGCAAATCACCTCCATGTCACCCAGTCCTCTATCGACATGCTGCCCTCTCCCCAACTCCCACTCCCCTCTCAAATATATCCCCACTCCAATATTTACATCCTTATTCACACATCATCCAGCCATTTCTAATCCTTTTATTCCCTCGTTCCAAAAATGCTAGACTCCGAGAAATGGTGGACAGACTCAAAGAATGGTAGATTTGAATTGTAAAAAGTAGACTGATCGAAGGAAAACTGTGAACTCGTGTAGAAGTAGAGAAAACTTTAATTTCCCGAGAAAATAATGAATTCTTCGTGGAAATAATGGGGTCGTGGGAAAAATAATGGGGTCGTGGGAAAAATAATAGGGTCGTGGGAAATTAATGGGGTCGTGGGAAAAATAACGAGGTCGTGGAAAAAATAATAGAGTCGTGGGAAAAATAATGGGGTCGTGGGAAAAATAGAAGGATCGTGGGAAAAATAATGGGGTCGTGGGAAAAATAATGGGGTCGTGGGAAAAATGGTAGGGTCGTGGGAAAACTAATGGGGTCGTGGGTAAAATAATGGGGTCTTGGTAAAAATAATGGAGTCGTGGGAAAAATAATGGGTCGTGAGAAAACTAATGGGGTCGTGGGAAAAATAGTAGGGTCGTGGGAAAACTAATGGGGTCGTGGGGAAAATAACAGGATCGTAGGAAAAATAATGGGGTCGTGGGAAAACTAATGGGGTCGTGGGAAAAATAATAAGGACGTGGGGAAAATAATGGAGTCGTGGGAAAGAGAGAGAGAGAGAGAGAGAGAGAGAGAGAGAGTGACATACAGACAGAAAAACGATGTAATTATTTACGAAACCATTTTTTTTTTTTTGGCAATGTAACTTAGATGATTTTTTGCCTCCTATTTTTTATGGATATTTTTAACAGGCCAATTTTAGGACAGACGATTTTTATAGATATTTTTTTATGTATGTGTCTGTATGTGCATCACTTCGTCTGTCTGTATGTCTGTATAATGAGCTTCTGTTTCAGTGTTTATTTTGTATGTGTGTATGTCCGTGTGTATGTCTGTCTTGTTGGTTAGCTAGTTACTTGTTCTCTCCATCCATCTATCTGTCTATCAATCTATCTATATGTCTGTATTTATTTATCTACCTATCTGTCTATCTGTCTATGTCCGTCTATCTAATAGGCCACCTAGTTACTTGTGCTCTCTTCTTCCATCCATCCATTAATCTATGTATCTGTCTATCTATCTATCTATCTATCTATTTATCTATCCACCCATCCGTCTACATACCGCATCCATCTGTCTATCTACCTATCTATCTATATTCATCCAGCCAGCCAGACACCCATCCATCAACATATCTGTCTATCTGTCTGTCTGTCTGTCTCTCTCGCTCTCTATTTATCTATCTATCTATCTATCTGCCTCACGTATCAGTCTATCCCAGCGGTCAGTCATAATTTAACAGCTTATTCAGAAGACCATGTTCGCCCCCCTCCCAAGAGACAAGCTGCCGTTATGTTTGTATTTCTCGCGTGTGTGTGTGTGTGTGTGTGTGTCTGCCTGTCTGTCTTTCTATGTGTGTGTGTGTGTGTGTGTGTGTGTGTGTGTGTCTGCCTGTCTGTCTTTCTATGTGTGTGTGTGTGTGTGTGTGTGTGTGTGTGTGTGTGTGTGTGTAGGAGACAGTCAAGAAAGTGACATGAACATGGAAATATCACTTCTCAGGCCGCTTCACCTTTAAGGAGGGCATGCAGCACCCGTCTGGCAACCCATTCTCACCTATCTATACCTACAGACAATATATAAATGATTCTCTGCTATCATGGCCTTCGTGTGGTCGATAGGCGAATATGTCATTTTTCCTGTCCCTTCACTACGATATTGAGCTTAATTCTCGTTGGTTTAGATTCCGTAACACCTTTTCCAGAGTGACTTATTTTGCACTTTTATTCTCTCGCATGTTATTAATGGAAACTTCGTCGATATTGAAACGATATAAAATGCACACAAGATAATATTTGTAGGATGTGATATGCAAAATAAATCGCCAAGGAAGAGGTGTGACGTAGCTTTCTCTGTCACTTAGGATACGGAGCAAATTCAGTTCGTCTCCCATTTCGGTTCCACGGCCATATTGTGATTTGTGGTGTGTTCGGTGGCGGGAAAATACTTCGGTGTTCGTCACGGATTCTTTGCCGAATTGGTACAGCGCCGGAAGCTTCCAAAACATCTGACACGACATGCAGGGCGAAGATTTGAATGAGGGATGCTGTGTGTGTGTGTGTGTGTGTGTGTGTGTGTGTGTGTGTGTGTGTGTGTGTGTGTGTGTGTGTGTGTGTGTAATTCACAGGGTCGGTCAGGATCACTTGATGGTCGTGATCGTCAGCTTTTACCCTCCCGGAAGGGAGCTGAGAGCTCATATAGTCCGATCTAAGAGCAAGGCTGTGACCTTCACACACGCACACACCCGTCCCCTTGCTCAAGGGGGACAGTAACCACCCACTTCGTAAGTGAAACTTTTCGCAACCTGAGCGAGGCGCGAACTCCCGTCCACCAGTTGGCAAGCGAGAGCGTTACCACTGCACCAGCGAGCGTGTGTGTGTGTGTGTGTGTGTGTGTGCTAGACAGGCAGACAGACAGACAGGCAAAGACAGAGACAGTACGACAGTGAGATACGCAACTAAATAATGAGAGAGAGAGAGAGAGAGAGAGAGAGAGAGAGAGAAGGGTGGGGAAGACGGAGCCAGACATACAGATAGACAGACAGACAGAGACAGTGGGAGACAAGAATACGAGGAGGCAGGGAGGAAGAGATGGAGGAGAGTGAGTAAGTCAGAGAAAGTGAGAAAGCGAGGGAGACGATCAGTAAGTTGGCTAGATTATTCACACCTTCCCAGCGCCAGCCAGCCCCTACCTCCTCCAAGATAGATGAGTCCCCCCTCGAGCTGTCCAGACCCGTAGTTTTGACGCGGGTCGACAGGTGGCAGCACTCATTGTTTATGTCGCTGGTGGATCCCGTGGCTGGGAAAAAGAACATATTGAGCTGGTCGGATAAATAAATGAGACAGTTAAAGGAAAAAAAAATGGTGTTGAGATGACAGCCTATTTTCTGACGTCAGAGGAAGAATTCTGTGGCACAATTAAAATGTAAGCTCCCTAGGCGTGTAATCTGATGACGCCCAATGTTGATGTCGCAGGTAGATCCGATCGGGCGGCTGGGAGAGTGGACATTCGGAGATGATGGCATGAATAAATGAGCCATATTAAAAAATAACTAGTAGAGGGACCCTATGTTGGCCCATTTCTGGGCCCGTAAGAAGGGATTTTGTGGAGAAATTATTCAAACTGTAAAATGCGACTTTTCTAGATGTGAACTTGTCTCACACGCTTTTTAGTGGATGAGTAAATGCAGTACTTAAAAAAATATATACACATCCAATGACTTTTTTGAGGGGTTAAGATTTCCTGCTAGTTGCGCAACATATATATTGCGTGTGTGTACTGTGCTTGTGTGTATAAAAGCAATAAATCTGTGTATGTATGCATGTATGAATGTATGTATGTATTTATGTTGTATGTATGTATGTATATGTCGTCAACTAAAAAGAGATAACACAGACTCCCATCCCTATTCATAAAACACAGCCAAAGCATACATATAAACATACGTGGCTCTCGTAATAGCACTCAAACATTCACAGGCCATCATTTTTGCAGGTCAGAATGGTTGAGTTTACCCTCCATGAAATATAGAAAACGCGTAGCTCAACTATTTACCTTTTCACAAATACTGGAGGGTCGGGTTCTCTCTTCTTCTTGTTGTGTTGTCCTTATCTTCAGCTCAAAATTAGTTATCAAGGTCGTGGTCTTCAATGTAATAAACAGCCCAGAATGAACTTGTAGGTCCGTGTCTGTCTGTCTTCCTTTGTACCCCCTCCTTTTTTCACTCTCCTAATTCAGCATAATCGCCTAGTAATAAAAACAGTAAGAGTAGTAGTAGTAGTAGTAGTAGTTGTTGTTGTTGTTGCAATCTCAGGGGTATGTGAAATGTTAACCCAGTGGAATGCAGACTGAAAGTTCCCTTCTGCAGCTCACCATACTCCTTTCGGGGGATAGGGAGTGAGTTGAGGGATATTCGGTTAACAAGTATACCTGTGCCACCACGCGAAGGCGTTCCTTTCCAGCGCAACGTAGGTCACTGCAGCCAGGAGGTTGATTGATTGTGTGTGTGTGTGTGTGTGTGTGTGTGTGTGTGTGTGTGTGTGTGTAATTCACCAGGTCGGTCAGGATCACTTGATGGTCGTGATCGTCAGTTTTTACCCTCCCGAAAGGGAGCTGAGAGCTCATATAGTCCGATCTAAGGGCAAGGCTGTGACCTTCACACGCGCACACACCCGTCCCCTTGCTCTAGGGGGACAGTAACCACCCACTTCGTCAGTGAAACTTCGCAACCTGAGCGAGGCGCGAACTCCCGTCTACCAGATGGCAAGCGAGAACGCTACCACTGAGCCAGCGAGCGGTGTGTGTGTGTGTGTGTGTGTGTGTGTGTGTGTGTGTGTGTGTGTGTGTGTGTGTGTGTGTGTGTGTTATTTAGCAGTTTTTATTTTTATTTTATGTATTTATGTAAATACCTTGTAGGGTGGGATGACTATAGCAGAATGAGTGTTATGATCTCACCAAAGCCTTTTTTCTCTGCCAGTGTTTTTATTTTGACGTTAGGAGATGACTGTAACATTTTTATCATTATTTTTTACTTTATGTCCTTATGCATTTATTCCTATTTATTTTATTTATTTTTCGTTTTCTTTGAGGGTGAACTATAGCAAAAGGGGTGTTATGATTTCGCCAGTCCTTTTTCTCGCAGTGTCAATGTTTTTATTTTGGCGATTGGGTTTGGCTCTAACAGTAAAGGGTGGAGTTACGGTATAGCTATCAGTGCCACGATATTACGATCACCCCTCGTATCGTAGCAGGGACCCCGGTATTGTGGAGGGCAGGGGGAAAGGAGAGGAGAGAAGGGAGGTGGAAAGAGAAGGGGAGGGGGAAGAGAAGTAAAGCAGGGTGGGAAAGGGAGAGGGGGGAGACGGACGAGGAGGAGAGAAAGTGAAAAGGAGACGGAGGGCTGAGATGGAAGGGGAAAGGGAGGGAATGAAGCATGGAAAGGAAGGGAAGGAGCGAGGGTACTGTGGAGGAGGGGAGAGGAGGGAGAAAGGAAGGGGAAGGAAAGAAGGAGAGAAAATGGTGGAGGAACGGAAGGAGGGGGAAGTGATAGAAGGAAGACTAAGAAGAGGAGAGGAGGGGAAGGAGAGTGAGAATTGTGGGGAGGAAGGAGGGAAGAGAAGGTGAAGGTGGGGAAATGAGGGGAGGAAGTGGGAGGATGTGAGGGAAGAGGGGAAAGTCCTGGGGAGGGGAGGGGAAGAGGAGAGGAGGAAAAGGGTAGATAGGATGATAAGAGAAAAGGCAGAGGAGGGAACTGGTGGAGGGGAGGAAGGACAGAAAGCTGAAAGGGAGGGAGGGAAGGGGAAGAGGGGGGAGATAGGTCCTGGGGAGGGGAGAGAAGGGACTGGGGAAGGGGTGAGGGAGGAGGGAGAGGAGCGCTTGTACACTTGACCTTCTTTATATCTTTGTGTATTGGTGGTCTTTGTCTTCTGGCGGGGAGGGGGGTGGGAAGGGGAGGGGTGAGAGAGAGAGAGATAAGGTATAGGTATGTGTGTGTGTGTGTGTGTGTGTGTGTGTGTGTGTGTGTGTGTGTGTGTGAGAGAGAGAGAGAGAGAAGGGGGGGAGGGGGAGCATTCAAACAGCACCCAGTCCATCAAGCAAGTACACAGGAAATCAAACAAGAACAAACACAATGCTCCTCTCTACACTGTTTTTGTAGGGTTTGTTACTACGGCAACCATCTTGTTAGCCAAGGACGAGGATAGAAAAACCGGAAGTCATGTCTAACTCCCAGTTCCGTGTGCGTCAAAAGTCAGGTGAAACAAACACAACGAAAAAAACAAAAAAAAAAGTGGGCAACGGCGAGAAGCAGAGATACACAGCGAAAACCGAGAAAAGGCGAGACAGCGAGAGACGAGAGACAAAGTGAGAAAATATACAGCAAGGTCCAGAGACTTCATATACAGCATTCACAGAGCGCATACCTCAGCCAACGCCTAGGCTATACCAGACTTCTCAGGTCACTACCAAAATTTAATACACTCTTCCTTGACTCATGACCCACATATCCACAAAATTTCATTAAAATCCATCAATAATTTAAGATATCTTGTGGACAAATAAACACGTAAACTTAGGTGAATAGTTACATGGAGTTTGAGGAGGTAACGGTGAGAAACGATGGGATGATACGACTAGAAGCAACATGACACCCACACGAAAAATGGCCACAAAAACCAATGTAGCTTACCAAAAACACACAAAAAGCTGCATCGAGAAATTTAGTGGATCCGAAACGAAGGAAAAATAATAACACTAAAAACCCACAGGGAGAGCCGAAAGAGTAGAGGGGCGAGGTAGTTACTGTCCCTTAGATCAAGACGGGACAACAGGCACCATCGGACGGTCTCAGCCACCCGTACGGTCCAGAAAGGAGCGGGGGAAAAGACGAAAACAAGGAGGTGGGGATATTAGAAAAGGTGGTTGAAATAGGAGAGTGACCCCGGCATTTGTTGTGGAGATATCGAAGAGGAAAATGGGAAGGAGGAGGGTGTAACTTGCTTGAAGGCTGGTTTCGATGAGAGAGAGAGAGAGAGACAGACAGACAGAGAGAAATTGTTTATATTTAGACTGATCTGTAAGCAAAACAAGTTAATCATATACATGTTTTTTTTTCCTTAGTCTGTGCTTTCCTGTCCCCTATGTTTCTTTTTCTGTTATGTTCCCAAATTCATCCCTCCTTCCTTGTTTTCTCTCTCATCTCTCTACCCTTCCCCTCACATTCCCCTTCTTTCCCCATCTCCCAACCTTCCCTCCCCTCCGACTCTCTCCGATCTGCCTCCCCTCCAACTCTCTCTGATCTGCCTCCCCTCCCCCTCTCCTCTCTTATCTTTCCCCCACCTTTCCTTCCTCCTACCTATCCCCAGTCATTACCTCTCCCTCTGTTCTTCTTCCCATCTCCCTCCCCCTTCATCCCATCTCTCCCCGTTCCATACCTCCATACCCCTTCCCCTCTCATCCATCTCCATCCCCTCCTCTTACCAACCCTCCCCCTGTCTCTCTTCCTCTTCCCCTTTCTTCTCTCTTTCCCTTCCCTCCCCACACCTCTCCCTCCTTCTCTTCTTTTTCCTCCTCCTCCATACCTCTACCCATTTTTTCCCTCCTTTCCATCCTTCCCTCTCCAATCTTTTCTCCCCCCTCCCATCCTCCCCCACCCTCCCTTTCGTCCCCTCCCATCCTTTCCTTTCTTTCTCCCCCTCCCCCTCCCTGTTCCGTCCCATCTCATCCTTCCCCAGATCGAATGCTTTTTACAGAATTACTACCAAGAATAATTGGCCTACAAGCAATGATAAAAGACGATAAATAATGGGCGAAGGTAATGGGGATAATGGGGCACAGAATAATGGGTGGGTGATGCTATTGTGGGAGGGGGAGGAGGGGGAGACCGAGTAGGGGGGTGATGGACGGGCGTATTGAACGATTTCTGGTGGGGGGTCGTGAGCTGGTGGGGTTAGTTGAGGTGGTGATGGTGATGATGATGATGATGGTTTTAAGGGACGGTGGTTGTGGTGGTGGTAGTGGTAGTTCTGGTGGCAGCAGTAGTGGAGAGAGTGATATTTAGGGATGGTAGCTGTAATAGTTGTGGTGGCAGCTGTGGTAAGGATGGTGGTTGTGGTGAAGATTACATTGGAAGTGATGTTGGTGGTGATGGTCGGAATGTTGGTTGTAGTGATGGTGGTAGTGGTGGTGGTAATGGTGATGGTGGTAATGGTGATGGTGGCAGTGGTGATGGTGGTAGTGTTGACAGTGGTAGTGGTGATGGCGGTAGTGGTGATGGTGGTTGTGGTAGCTGTGATGATTACAGTGGCAGTGGTGATGGTAGGAATGTTGGTGATGGTGATGGTGGTGGCCGTGGTAGTGGTGATGATGGGAGTGGTCGTGATGATAGTAGAGGTGATGGTGGTAGTGGTGATGGTGGTAGTGGTGATGGTGATGGTGGTAGTGGTGATGGTGATGGTGGTAGTGGTGATAACTGTTACTTAATGGGTGACAGACAGACAAGAACAGGCAGAAAAATGATCTGATACACACACACACACACACACACACACACACACACACACACACACACACACATTTTTATCCTTGTTTTTGACAGGTAGACGAATTACGTAGATATAACCTGAAACAAACAGCCTCCATACGACCAAGAAGCCTTTTGCTGTTTACTTACCTTTGTACTCTTCATTCTCTTCCTCCTCTTCTTCCTTCTCCTCTTCCTCTTCAGTAGTGTGCAAGTTAATGGAAAAAATCATAAGAGATAAAATAGTTAATTATCTAGAAGAAAATAATATAATTAAAGACTCGCAACATGGATTCAGACATCGTCGTTCATGCTTAACTAACTTACTGGACTTCTTCCATGATGTTTACAAATCATACGATGACTCAAGAGCAGTAGATATAATTTACCTCGACTTTCAGAAAGCATTTGACACTGTCCCTCACAAGCGTCTCATGAGAAAAATAGAAGCACTTGGAATAAAAGGAAAGACGCAAAAATGGTTACAAGACTGGCTGTCAGACCGAAAACAGCGAGTTGTGATAAACGGAAAGGAATCCAAATGGCGTAATGTGATCAGCGGC
Organism: Coenobita brevimanus; assembly: GCF_032717465.1. Classification (NCBI taxonomy): domain Eukaryota; kingdom Metazoa; phylum Arthropoda; class Malacostraca; order Decapoda; family Coenobitidae; genus Coenobita; species Coenobita brevimanus. The sequence goes on along the minus strand of NC_137000.1, from coordinate 10,489,052 downwards.
GTTCCCCAAGGCTCAGTACTTGGACCGATACTTTTTATTATCTATATAAATGACATTGATGAGGGTCTAAATTGTAAAGTATCCAAATTTGCAGATGATACTAAAATAACCAGTAAAGTCACTTCAAAATTACAGTGGCAGCAGTTACAAAATGACCTTAATACTTTAGCAAGCTGGGCAGAAAAATGGCAAATGAAATTCAACACAGAAAAATGTAAAGTACTTCATATTGGAAGTAACAATGTCCATGCAAATTACAAAATGAACAATATTCAGTTATCAAGTACAGACAGTGAAAAGGATCTTGGTATGATAATATCAAATGACCTAAAACCAAGCAAGCAGTGTACCGATGCGGTAAAAATTGCAAACAAGCTAGTGGGTTTTATTGGAAGAACTTTCGAGTTTAAATCGGAAAAAGTCATACTTGCCTTGTACAACTCGCTAGTGCGCCCCCATCTTGAGTATTGTGTGCAATTCTGGTCTCCGTACTACAGAAAGGACATTGAAAAATTAGAGAAAATTCAACGAAGAATCACAAAAATGGTACCACGACTTAGAAACAAACCATATGAGGAACGCCTTGAAGAACTTAAATTATTTAGCCTAACGAAGCGCAGGTTAAGAGGGACCTTATTGGAAGTTTTCAAAATCATGAAGGGATATGACAACTTAGACATGAATAAATATTTTGATATAGACCGGTCGAGTCAAACCAGAAGTAATGGCTGCAAAATCATGGGAAAACGATTCCAATCCCACGAAGCAAAATACTTCTTCTTTAACAGAGTTGTAAATATCTGGAACAGATTACCCTCAGATACCGTGAACAGTATCTCAATTGAGACATTCAAAAACAAATTAGACAAATATTTGCACGAAAATCCTCAGCTGACTCTTTTTCTGTCCGAATAACTTGCTTTTATAGCTACGGTACATGTAAGTTCATGCCCCTTAGTCTACAAGACACCCCGTAAACAATGTACCCGTACATAGTGTTGCGTCACGATATTATACATTTTCAATTTATTCGGTGCAAACAAAGCAATATAAGCACAGATTAGGATCTGCACAGATAACCCTGAGTTAACGGTCACTACTCTTACTTTCGACCTGTGATGGGCTGTGGATCACTGAGGGTCCCTGTTAGTCAAGTGACCACCATCGGGATTTTTTAATGTACCAGGGGTCACTGCTTCAGGATGAAACTTGTGTACTGTCCCACATGGGAGAGTTCCTTGTCTCAGTGGAGTGAACGGAGCTATTGCCTGATTGACTGCTGCCTACCTAAAAGCGCCAGGGAAGGTTGCCGCACCACCCCTAAACATCCACTCTGTGCATTGCACATCCACACTGTGCACTGTGCAGTCCCCTTTTATCTAAGACACCCGTCCTATATACTTTTCAGTCTCCCCAGCGCAAAGAAAGCAATATAAGCACAGATTAGGAGCTGCACAGATAACCCTGAGTTAACGGTCACTACTCTTACTTTCGACCTGTGATGGGCTGTGGATCACTGAGGGTCCCTGTTAGTCAAGTGACCACCATCGGGATTTTTTTAATGTACCAGGGGTCACTGCTTCAGGATGAAACTTGTGTACTTGTCCCACATGGGAGAGTTCCTTGTCTCAGTGGAGCAAACGGAGCTAGGGCCTGATTGACTGCTGCCTACCTTTTAAAGCGCCAGGCAAGGCTGCTGCACCACCCCTAAACATCCACACTGTGCAGTGTGTAGGTTCCACGTTATGTCCACAGACTTCCCATTAACTCAATGTAACTGGTTTATAATGTCATGCCGTAACTATTATTTTATTTGTTTACTTTCTCTTTCAGGTTACTCTATCGGGTAGCTTATAGATAAAGTATTATAGAATGTGACTTTTCCTTTCCAGTGTTTCCTATAAAATTTCCATGTCAGTTTTTCCATGCTGCATGGTGGTTTTTCTCACTTTTTCCTGGAGGGTTTGGTGGTGGAGGGAGCCTTCTTGCTTTCCTATCCTTATCCTTCAACATGTAGAGTTAGATCTTGTAGTCATAGTTTTCTCTAACAAGCAGCCTCGAAAGGACCATAAGGTCTGTTGCTGTTTGCTTTCCTGTGTAATCCTGTGTAATCCTCCTCCTCTTCCTCTTCCACTTCCTTTTCCTCCTGTTCTTTTCGTTCTTATTCTTGTTTTGTTGCTGCTCTCCTCCTCTTCCTCCTCCTCATCCTCATCATCATCCTCTTCCTCCTCCTCCTCTTCCTCCTCCTCCTCCATCTTCTTCCTCCCAGGTACGAGATGAGACATACCATCTATTTATCTCCAAACCCTATCAGCCAAGTCAATGACCCGACCCTAGAGATTCCGCCCTGATCACAGCTCACCTCAAGGGAATATTTGCCTCATACATCGAGAGGAATATCGGTGAATATTTACTGTGAGGTGTATTATAGGCTAGGTATTGCTGGTATAAATTTAAGTGGTGTTGCGTAGGGAAATGAAAATAATGTAAGAATCCAAACTGAAATTGACGTGCGCCGAATCCTTTTGTTGTCATCATTGATCTCTGATCTATTTCCTAACTTGAGTTTATCTTCTCTCTCCCTTACTCCCGTCCCACTCCCCTCCCCTCCCCCTACCCCTCCCCCTCCCCCTCTCCATCGCCTCGCCTCCCTAAATAGGTCACTTGGGATCCCACCTGGTCGAGATGACGAAAGACAGACAGACGCAGACAGAAAGACAGGCAGGGAGACAGAGGGGGAGTTTCAGTGATACAAAAACCAGAGAAAGATTAAATATGTGTGAGAGAGAGAGAGAGAGAGAGAGAGAGAGAGAGAGAGAGAGAGACAGACAGAGACAGACAGACAGACAGAGACAGAGACAGAGACAGACAGACAGAGACAGACAGACAGACAGAAAAAGAAAGAACTAGAAACACTGAGACAGGGAGGGCACTATCATCACGACAGACAGACAGAGACAAACAAATAGGCCTACACAGAAACAGAATAAACAGAACTGAAACTCAAATCTAGAAAATAAAAAAATCAAGTACACGGTTTGATTTTCGAATTCGTTCAATCTCGATCGCCGATTTTTCCCGCCAAAGCGACGACATTTCGGCTCGGCGGGGAAACGATTCATGATTTTTCCCGATTATTACCAATTTTCCCGCCAACTGGGCAAGCCTCGAACCCCGACACCGGCCAATTTCTGATTTACTTCTCCTCCATTTGATTCTAAAATATAATGAGACGGAGAAATTAGAGTTGGTGGTTTCGGGGAGGATGTTCAGTATTCATATTATTTTTTTCTTTCGGATGCTGCTATTGGTGTGATTATTCTTGCCATTACTACTACTACTACTACTACTACTCAATGGCGTCACCACGGGTCAATTTTGGGGGTAGTAGGTAGGGGCGAATGAAGCCTATGCAGCTGGGGAGTTCGGAAAATTAAAAAAAAAAAAATCCCACTTTAATTAGATGATTAAATAACGTTGGAAAATAATTGAATAAAGCCAGGGTTGCAGTTCTTTTAGCCTACTTTCCCCCACAGTACCTTTCTATTTATAACAACTAGAACAAGGCTTAGGCTACTCATTAAAAATAAATCAATAAAAGAAAAAAAAATGGCCTAAGCTTCATAAAATGAATACTGGAATAGCCTGATTTAGGGCTACTTACACATGCCTGGATGGGTTCAGCTGGGGGGTTATCAGAGTTTTTTCTGGCACCTCATTCCCAACAACAGCCACTTTTCCTTGGCACTCATCTTTGCAGATGTGGGTGCAGACGAATTTCCTTGTCACACTGAGAATCTTTAGATGACCTTTTCATCACTTGAGTGGCTGGTATCCGCAAATGTTACATTTATTTACAGGAGAATATAAAAGGGAAATGATATTCAGCTCTGATCGAATCCACTAATCACTGATGAAAGTTGTAGTGATCTCAGATCTGTGAAGACAAAAATGCATATGTGGCTAGCAATATACCGGTAGTGATCTGTTATTATTTTAATGCACGTATATACAGCCACTGAAAGCGATATATTCAAATAAAACTGAAAACAACTCAACACACACGGGTCACAGCCACAGTGTACAATCACTTCTCAACGTAAACAAACGATTCTCTGATCATTCGAAAACGCGTAATATAATAATAATAATAATAATCATATTTAATATCTTTAGACTGCATAATCCAATTCTAAAGCCCCGCGATTAATATATACTATATATTATATTGCAACGATAATAAAAGTGATATAAGCAACACAATCTTGCATTTATATGTGCAATAAATAAAATGTTTCAAAGAAAACTAAGCTTGGTCAAAGTATATGGAAACTATTATTATTACTACTGTTTTGACTTAAGCCATAGTTTTACGTAAATTCTGAATAAATATTCACATTATCTACAAAAAATATCGTATTATATGGATACATGGATAAAAAGTGGATGGGGGAGAGGTGGGTCAATGCCGAGCTGCAAGCATGTACTGTATGTTGGTGATGTATTTTCTGTGTTTATTATTATTTTGGGGGGCTGAGTCCTTGCTTTGGGGGGCTAAGCCCCCCTAGCCCCCCCCCCGGTGACGCCACTGCTACTACTACCACCACCATCACCACTACTACTATTGCTACTATTTTTAAGTTGCTTTTGCGGTTACTACGCTTATAATGTAAAACCGAAAGCTAAGAAACCGAAAAAAAAAAAAAAACTCGGTCAACAGGTTGTACCGAACCTTTATAACTGATCCGAATTATCCAGCTTTGATCGTGTAAAAAAGAAATAGTGAGGGTAAAATATAATGTGGATTGGACCAAAAAAAAAAAAAAAAATCAGACAATTTTTTTTATTCTGTTCGTGTATAGTTTTATATATACCAAGAGGTGGAGAAGAGATAGAGATAGAGGGATTATGGGATGTAAAGAGAGAGAGAGAGAGAGAGAGAGAGAGAGAGATTGGAAAAGAGGTGTAACATGAAAGAGGGATTCAGTGTTCCTAGATTTAGTTATCTCCCGCTAAATTTGGCTAGTTGAAATGTAGTTTAGCAGGAAATTTTGGGAGTTGGTGGGTTGGTGTTTTGGCTGCCTTCATCAAAATAGACATTAGGTTGCCAGTGTGGAATGCATTGTTGGCTTAATATGAACTAAGACAGAGGAAGGGACAGTTCCAAGGAGGTAGGTGAGTCCCAAGGGTACATGGATTAGTTTTGGGCCAAGGATTCGTGACTGGTTGAGTCGAATTCTAAAATCACCGAGCCCATCTGGCATACGAGGCATGTTTATCTGGGGCTCTCCACCTCTCCTCCTCTCCACCTCTCCGCCTCCCCACCTCTCCACGTCTCAGCAGTGTTGGGTCTGAATAAGTGAGAATGAAGCTACAAGAAGAAGTATATAGCTACATTTTCATTGGCTGAGACCATAGTGTCAGTGAAAGAAAGAATGCCAGATCAGCATGCAGTAGAGGTAGAACGCGTTAACATACCCCAAACATACCCCATACATACCCCAAAACATATCCAAAGCATACCCCCAAACATACCCAAACATACCCCCAAAATACCCCAAACATACCCAAACATACCCCCAAAATACCCCAAAATACCCCAAATATGCCCCACCCATACCCCAAACATACCCCAAAACACACCCCTGATACTATGGAAACATTTTTTCACATTAGGTTCGTAAAGAAAGTCGATAGTAAATTTTGCCCGGGTTTTGCGAGTGAAGAGGCCATGCGTGATATAATATAGAGGTTAGTGTCTGCGGCAGGTAAATAACACGTAGGGTGATATGACTGTTGGTTATTGATTTGGGTACTTTTGTGTAAAAATGATAATGTGGTGTAGCGTGTTATGCCTTCATGCTATACGTTTTTCAGAGAATGAATGGTCTGGGCATATTTTTTGCTTTATAAGATTTAAACTGGTATTATTTTTGTCCACTAGAGATATAATGTTTAAAATATCTGTTCATAATTATTGTTTACTGATAAAGGTAGGATTTGGTGGGTGTTTTTTTTTTTTTTTTTTTTTTTTCATTCTAGTTGGCTGGAATATTTTGATCTGTGGACACTGGAGGGGAGACAGAGGATAAGGTAAAGAGGGAGAGGGGAGGCAGGGAGAGTGGAAGAGAACAAGAGGGTGATGGGGGTGCGGCAGGGAAGGAGAGGGGATAGGTATAGGCAGGGGAAGGATAAGAAATAGGTGAGGAAGGAATAGAGGGATGAGTCAGAGGGTTAATGTAGGGAAAGGGAGGGTGTGAAATGGAACAGAGTGAGATAGAAGGCAGGGGGGTGAGGCAAGGGAAGGGGTAAGGCAGAAGGATGAGGCAGAGGGGGAGCAAGAATGGGGAGAGAAAAGCAGAGGGTCAGGCAAAGATAGAGGCAGGGGGAAGCAGGGAGGATGGGTAAGGCAGGGAGGAGTGAGGCAGACAGAGGGATGAGACAAGAGGTGAGGCAGAGTGAGGCAGGGGTGAACCAGGAGAGAGGGATGAGGCAGACAGAGGGACAGACAGAGGGATGAGGCAGGAGTGAGGCAGACAGAGGGGTATGTCAGATTCAGACAGGAGTGGTGAGTAGGACAGGGAGGCAGAAGTCAGAGAGGTAAGGGAGAGGCAGAGGGGTAGGAAAGGGGTAGGCAGGGGGGCAGGGGGGCTGTGGGGGTCTCCTCAACGTCAGGGGTGGTGATCCAGCCGCCTGTCCACCATAACATAGTGTGTCGTGCTGCCTCTCCCTCGGGACGCCCTCTCCTGCCTGCCTCACCCTGCCTCACCCTATCCACCTCACCCTCCCTCACCTCACCTACCTACCTACCTACCTCACCCTTTCACCCTACCTACCTCACCCTCCCTCACCCTGCATAACCCAGCCTATCTACCTATCTCACCCTACCTACCTACCTACTTACCTCACCCTTCCTCACTTTGCCTAACTACGTCTTCCACACCCTGTCTTACCCTACCCAGGCTACCTACCTCACACTGCCTCACCCTCCCTCGCCCCACATGACACTGCCTCCCCCTCCCTCCTCCTACTTACCTACCTACCTACCTCACCCTGTCTCACCCTGTCCACTTCACCCTGTCTGCCTCACCCTGTCTCCTGCCTCACCCTACTTATGTATCGTTCAATCTCTTCTTTATTTGTTCTTTCTTTCATTTCTTCTCCCTTCCCCTGTCTAAGCCTTTCCCTGTCTCACAATCCCCTCACTCTGCTCTCCCTGCCTCACCCTGTCACACCCCTAATGGACACACAAAAGGTGGACATCAATAATTTAACCTTTTGTTCCAGATTCCCTAAGCGGGGAAAGGAGAGAGAGAGAGAGAGAGAGAAAGAAAGAGAGAGAGAGAGAGAGAGAGAGAGAGAGAGAGATGGACGGACTAGAGTTGAAGTAAAAAGTTATGATGAGAGACAGACCGACAGACAGACAGACAGGCAAAGAGACTGAGTAGGGATGAAAGTAAAAAGTTATGTTGAGAGAGAGAGAGAGAGAGAGAGAGAGCGAGAGAGAGAGGAAAAGAAGGGGACATGGAAGGAGAGGAAATAAAAACATAAGATAAAAGAAAAAGAAAAAGACGAAGGAAAAAGAGGGGAATGAGAGGAGAATGAAAGACAATCAAGCCTCTCTCTTCCTTCCTCCTCCTCTTTCCTCCCTCTCTTCCTCACTCCTTCTCTTCCTCCCTCCCTAAATCCTTTCTACATCCCCACTCTCCTTGCTACCCCTCTCCCTCTCTCTCTCGTTCTTCCTTCCTTCCTCCCTTCACTCCTTCCTTCCTACTTCCCACATTCCTCCTCACCCTCTCAGTTTTCTTCCTACCTCCTTCTCTCCCTTTCTTTCCTCCCTTGTATTCCCCTCACCTTCTTCTTTTCCTCACCCTGTTTCCTTCATTTCCATCCACTACTACCTCCCTCCTTCCTCTCCTCCCCCTTTTCCTCCTTCTTCCCTCCCTCCTTCCTCCTTTGCTCTCTCTCTCTCTCTCTCTCTCTCTCTCTCTCTCGCCTCTCGCCTCCTGCCTGCCTCCTGTCATGCCTGCCTCACCTCCTCATCCCCGCCTCAACCCTTGTCCAATCCTCCCTCTCCTATCTTAGTCACTCCTGCCTCTCCCCCCACCTCTCTCTCTCTCTCTCTCTCTCTCTCTCTCTCTCTCTCTCTCTCAAGATAATCAAACAAAAAATGCTAGTAATCATGTTTTATTGTAGTAATAGTAAGGGTAACAAACAGGACAATATAAAAAAGAAAAAAAGAGAAAAAAACAACAACAACACTATCCGCAGCAGATATTTTACGCTCGTAGTTCCGTCGGCAAAACAAGCTCCTTAAAACCTCTCCTTTACCGATTTATTTCTTTATATGGTCTTGAATTACCCTTTGTATGCTATTTATGGAAAGTATATCGTTTTGAAAATAATTTACTCCAAAGTCAGGAGAATTTCAAGGTACAAAATGCACAATATACGCACGAGAATATGCGAAACGAAAGATTATACTCCCGCTGGTCTTGGAGTCATTCCGTCACCTCGATTTGACTTGACGACTCTCTTCTGCGTTTTCTGAGTCAGTCTAGCGTCCGATATCTCTCCCATAAAGAACATCCAAGGAAATATTAACCTGCCATCTTGAGAAATAGTCGAGTAGGGAAGAGATGTTAAAAAAATCCTAACTTCGCAAGGATACACCCTTCCTGTTGACTGGGTTGTTGTGCTAATGAAAATACACTCCTGGATACGCCTTTGGTTTGGGAAGGATTTTGGAATTTTTTGTGGATTTTTGGACAGTGCACAACGCTGGCTGGGTGTTCAGAAAAATTTACATTTCATTTTTAATTTTTCTCCGAGTGTACTTTATTTTTTTGCACACCCGCCAAAAGTACACCAACTAACAGACTAGCAAACTGTGAATAGTGTTGTGCAGTGTGGTCAAGGTGAGAGACAGGTAAACGTCACCCACGTAAAGACAGACGCCGTGGGGTGACGCAGGCAGGTACGCGTCACCCTAGTAAGGACAGACGCCGCGGGGTGACGCAGGCAGGTACGCGTCACCCCAGTAAGGACAGACGCCGTGGGGTGACGCAGGACAGAAAGCAACTTATTTAGGCACACCCTTTGGCCTTGGGTCTGGGGTCAGGACGCTTCTCGTATTCGGCGAGGATCACGTTCCAGCAGGCGGGGTAGCGGCGTTGCATTGTTGCCACCACCAGCCGAAGGTTCCTGTGTGTAAAAAAAATAAATAAATAAATAAATAAATAAATAAATAACTTCAAGCAATTTTTGTCACTAGCAGGTCGTCACAGGAAGATCTTCAAGCAATTTTTGTCATAAGCAAGTCGCCATAATTGTTTGTTGTTACCGGAAATCCACCTGTTTGTCGACTTTGCAACATAATATTGATTCTGAATTGATTGTGAAGTGTTTGATAGCTACATGAGTGAAGACGAACGTATACTTCTATATATAAGTCTCCAGAGAAGTTACTTATCACCAGGAATTATTTATTTACCCTATTTTGCACCATGAAGGGAGAGAGAAAGGGGGAGACCGAAGATGAGGTGGAGGGATGGAGTAGAGAGGGTAGGGGTGAAAGTTGGAGGAGGGCAGCGAAATGGCAAGGGAAAGGGCGACGGGGAGGCGGTTTGTTTGTGGCCACCCCTTACGGAAATAAGGCGTCTGGCCATAGATAGATAGATTTTCACTCCAATTTGCATGTCAAGTGTTTGGAATTGCATGAATGAAGATCAAATGGATTTTTTTTTTCTTTAACTCTGCCTTTAATGTTTCCCTTTGATTACCGTTTTTTTTCTGATCGGTTTTCTTGTGTTTAGATTTTTTTTTTTTTTTTATGCTCGCCTTTATCGTAAACTCCATGAACAAGACCCTCCCTAATTTAATGAGAGAACGTCATAGTCAACACTGAAAATACCACAGGACCATTGTGAGTTAAAGTAAAAACAAATTGACAAATGTTTATACAGGCTGAAAGGGTGTTTCAGTGCGACAAATGTTTATATAGGCTGGAAGAGTGTTCATATACGCCACCTGTTCTCCTGACGGGTACACCTGAAGCAGTTGCCGCCTCCACCCACCAGCGGCAGGTAGCGTTTTAACGTCTCGCCCCTCTGGTCACACGGGCCTTGGTCAACCAAGCACGCCACTTGCTCCTCCACCATCTTGGGATCCTTCATGTCCTTCAGCAGTTGCGGTATGTCGATGTCCAGCCCAGGCCTCGTTCGGGCCGCAGCTCCCGCCATCGCCAGCGCTACCACCAGGCACCACACACATGCCCACACCCTAGCCATCTTGTCCGGTACGTCTCACTGTCTTCGGTGGAATTTCCCTCCTCTCAGTCCTCTCGCGGCAGTGTCGGGCCTCCAACTGATCACTGGAAGGGCAGAACCAGAGGGTAGAAGGGCCAGATTGGTATCAGTGCCTCGACAGCTTTCTACTGACTCACCCGCCCCTGCCTCAAGCCACACTGTATCACCTCCCATCTCTCGTAACTCTTTATGCAAACGAACTAGCAACGAAAACATATAGGGAATCATGCTTAGAGCTCACATCAGTATTACATATAGTTCCCGGCACTGGAGAGACATCACTAAGAAGGCCCGTAGCCAGAGTTTTCAAAGGGGAGGGGTTTTCTGCTGAATCTGGACTTCTGTAGCAGCCGACTGGTCAAAAGTCTGCTACATGTTTGCTATGGGGGTCTGGGTGTGTGCAAAAGCGACGTTGAGACGGAGCACAAAACTTCTGAACAACGGATTGACTTTTTGGGCATCAATATTAAAAAACAGACGGTGAGAATGTGAACCTTTAGGCATGGGCGTCTTTTGATCGTCTCGCCTACCCCCCCCCCCCGGCAACGGGCCTGCTAAGTATTGTAGTAAATTACTCCATTTAGTGTTAGCCTGACAGGTAGGCCTATTGTTGATAAGCAAAGGCTTCCAGCGGTGAAATTCAGTGGGAGGAGCCACATTCTCTTCATTTTGGTATGTACTCCTCTCCTTAAAAAAAAAAAAAATGTAAATAAATAAGTTTCACTCATGAGCATAGCCATAAAAAATAAATCAGCATTAGGCCTTAGAGTACGGAAACCCACTTCAAAACTGCATCAAAGTCGTGTCGTGGGCATATTTTTCGCCTCATAACTTTTAATGGCCAGTCTCGATTTGGATTTTTCTTTTATTTTCTTTCTCGGTATATCATTCAGTACAAACCCCAAGACTTCGGGGAACGATGTCATTAAAGACGAAGCAGGAATGGATAGAACGATTTGGGGCTCTGGATTTTCCCAAAGGTTACTATATTATGTTTTCTTTCAAAGTTCCTGCATCCAGCCAGAGAAAATGTTAAACTGTGATCTCACGGGAAGCTTGTCAAACTAAGATATAACCAGAAACGAGATTAAGAAATGCAACACAGACGAAAGAATAAATCGCTGGCTCCCTATTTCATGCTTTCTCTTTCCTTGCTTCTGGCTCCTACCACAACATTTTTCTTTTTTAGGTGAGACCAGGATGATGTTACAATATTATATAATGTAATAAAATAATTTCATTGTCTACGTTCACATGCATATATTTAGGCATTTTCTGTTACAGCTGATATCTTCTATACCCTTTTCACTCTAACTTGGTCAAGATTTTGTCCTTTCGTAGCTTATTTCACGCAGCTCATTGGCAAAAATATCCAAAGTTACGGCTCTACTTTTTCGTGACCATCACTACGCTCCTTTTATTCTATTCTCACGACCCAGAATTCAAGATGGAGAGATGACAATGTTAGGCCAAATCAGAATAATAGTTAAAAAAAACAAAAAAATGGCTCAGTAATTTTAGGCTGATTCCCCAGAAGAATTTAGTGCCACATGTATATAAACAGAAACGAGAAACTTTTGGCAGAACATGGCCTAACAGTAATGGAGTGTGCGTGTGTGTGTGTGTGTGTGTGTGTGTGTGTGTGTGTGTGTGTGTGATTTTATTCAGCTGAGGCTAATTCTGGAACTGAGGATATTAGATACAGCATTTCTTGACCTCTTTCCTACCAGGGGGTTCTCCTTCCTTATTTCCACTTGTCCACTCCTTCTCTTTTATCCCTTTGCACCAGAGGGACGCCTTCATGTGCCCACTTACTAGGGCGGTTCAACTTCCGAGTTATACAAACGTCCCTCACCCACTTCTCCATCCCCCAAAAGGAGTATGACGGACTGCAGGAGACGGTCAAGTTAAGCCTGTAGTCCACTGGGTGCACGGGAGGGCCACAACAAGTCTCTTAACCTCCCCATTAGTCAGCCTCCTGCCTTCCTTTCCTTCCTTGTACCCACTCCATTATTTCCCCATTATCCCTTCCCCCATCCCTCTCCTCCCCTCTGTCTCCATATACCCCCCTTCCCCTCCCTTGTCTACCCATGTATACAACCCCCTTCCTTCGTATCTCCCCTCTCTGCCCCTCTCCTCTCCACTCCCCAGCTTCACTGACCCTCCCTGGTACCAATAACAATAGACTACATGTTTGTCCACTGTGATAAACTGTGGTGAAATTACAAATAACAGATTAGATCAGTTTGTGGGCAGATAAACGAAAGAACGTCAGTAACACGAACTTTATTTACCACGCGTAACACGGAGCTATTTGAACATCGAGTCATATGTTATCTTATTATTAATCTTGGGCAATGCAGGTACATAGACTTGCGTAACATGTGTCCTTAAGCGATTTATTTTGCTTGTTACACCTTAATACACTCTCCGTTTTTTTTATAAATACAGTATTTATCTTTTGCATATGAACATGGTTTGGTTAATTACATATGTGGGGATATTTAAGATGTGGTCGGCAGTTAGATGCAAAGTAAGTCGCTGAAAAAGGTGTGTTACGCAAGCTTCTGAACCATCGAGAGTATACGACCTAATATTTTATCATTTCATATTAATTTTAATACAGAGCAAATTCAGGTGTCCCTCCCCCCATTTCAAAATATTGTACGTTTTTAATCACACTTCGTCTCTGGGCAGCCATCTTTTTATTCCTATTTGTCCCTATGAAGAAAATAAAGGCCGGACACTTGCTTAGGTAATGGTTGAGAGAGAGAGAGAGAGAGAGAGAGAGGGTGAATTGCAAGGTCAGTACAAGAGAAGCGACAGAGCTGAATGAAGAGGAAGCTGGTGTGCCCATAAATACATAAGGAACAAGCAGAGAATGGAAATATTTGGGAGACTAATTTGTAAAGAAAATTTTAGGGACTATCTCATCCATAAAAATGTACTTACTGATGTTTGTAAGGCATTTTTTCGCATAATTTTAAATCGCTAACACACATGAAATTGCTCGCGAGTTCAGTCTTAGGCCACCTCTCCCGAAAAAGGACAGAGAAAAACTATTAGATTACAATAGGAGATAGTCGAAGTGAAGAGTCAAAATTCAAACCAGCATACTGTATATTCTAAGCATCATAAATTATTCACGTCATCGTTCTTTATATGCTCCAAAGAACCAGCAGACAGGCCAATGGGGGCAAGGCTTATAATACAACTTTTGGATGACGGTGAATACTTAAGATCAGATCCTTTTCGCCTCGATCCTAAGACACTTCATTGCAAAAGGTGATGTAGAGTTGGTGATGTAGTGAAAGGCGCTGTAGGGTTGATGATGCAATGAAGGTGATGTAAGTGAAGATGATGTTGATGAAGGTAGGTGAAGATGATTTAGAGAAAGAACAGATAACGACGTAGAATTCAGCCGTAAGCCACCTCGTTGCGGAAGGTGACGTAGAGGAAGTTGTCGGTGTGAGCGTAGTCTAGGTAGAGGGCGGCTATGGAGGCTGTGGGCGGGACCAGTGTGTTGTTGTTCCCGCCCACGAAGAACACCACTGAATCTTGAGCGGTGAGGCCCAAACGAGGTCGCAGGAGGACGTGCAGCTGAAGCAAGGTGAGATTGCCAGGTACGCCCACTCGAAGCTCCTCAGACGAGCCGACCTTGGACCTGTGGCGATTAAAGGAGTGTAAAAGATCATGGTAGAGAGAGAGAGAGAGAGAGGGAACGTCAGTGCACAAGAAAATACATAGATGAGGGAAACCACTCTATCTCGATTGGAAATACCGTAGTCTGAATAAAAACATAAAAGTGAGAAATCAACTGTCTTTTCCATTTATAAATACGAATAACATGCTTTAATCAGTATTACCAAAATCTTGTTTCACAGCACTTCTTCATGACTTGCATCGTATTCTAGCGTTAATTTCTTGTTGCAACTCGGCATTCAAGATGGAGAGAGGGCAATTTGAGGCCAAGTTAGAGTCACACTGGTTTAGCACACAAGTTGTTTTGGCATTTAAGCAGCATTCGTTGTGTTCTCTCTGTTACCAAGACTTACACCGGTATTCTCGTAAGTTAAGGAAGCTCCCCAGCGCCTGTTCTTAAGCGATTTATTTTATTATTTTCTTAATTTATGACTCCATGTTCTTCTATCCCGTGTAATATAAATCCGTCTGTTGTCCCCATACATTGCATAACTAATGTACAGAAGGATATTACCCAGCCATATACTGTAAAAATAAATCGCTGGGGAAGAGGTGTATGGGAGCTTCCTTAACCGACGAGAATACGATCCAAAGAATTGTCGACTCGTCTTTTCTGGGAACAATACAGTTCGTGCACGTCCACACCGCCTTAGTGAAGGGTAACAAGCCCTCAGCGAAGGTCACTACACTGACAACACGAAACCCTCTAAAATATGTCGCCCTTGAAGACAATACTGTAACGATGTGGATAAGGTTGCCAGACGGTGAGAGACGTGCGTGCATTGGCCTTAAAGGTAAACTGGGCTGTGTCTTCTCCAGAATAGCATCGATGATCGTATTCTGAAAAGCAAAGTCCAATCACGAAGAGTTCACCGGCTTGACGAATGATCCGCATGTCTTCTTCGCCGAGGTCATTCTCATTGAGGTGTTCCCCATTCTCGTTAACAGCTTGAAGGAGACCGTTTTGTCTATAGCCGACGCCCTCGTGACAGGGCTGACGATCGCAGACAGTTATGGTGGGGCGCACTGAGGAGTAGAGGACGCCTGTGAACTCGCCCAGCTCGAGCTTGGCGACACGGCGACCCGGAGGATGCATCTTAACCCGCATCGTGTTCGGGGGCTTGACCCGTGTGGCGTTGGGACGGTAAAGAACCCCAGTACCGCCTTCATACTCGAAGAAGGCTACCGGGACACCCTCTCTCGTGGCCATCAGGTGGACGTTGGACGGAAACTGTACTACGGGGTTGTCGGACTTGTGCAGCTTCTCTATCAACCTCAGGAACCCTCTCCATCCCCACCTGCGCACGATCGGGACAGCGTACAAAATTCGTGCTATATTCTTTAAATAAGATGCCATTAAAAAAATAAAAATAAAACAGAAAAAAATGCTCACTTCATTTACTCTTAGTATTATTTGGGGATTTGTCCCTGTTTGTTACAAAAGGAAAAATGAGATGGAAGTACTAGCGCCTCCTTTCCCACTGGCAGATGTGACCCCCCCGTGTTGACCACCCCCCCACGCCACGCCACCTTCAGAGACGCATCACAACCATTTTAAATTTATATTCGCACCATTAAAATATTTCTGCCTTAGTCAGTTAAGGGCTGCTTAGCCACGTGCTGCGTACAGGGATCCTTCAGCACGGAGAGAGCCCTCTCATTGTCAGGATGATCAATAGCTCCTTTAACTTCTTGCAACCACTCCTTGCCCTAGCCACAGAGTCCCACCTCCACCTCAAGCCACGTTTACACTTTCAAAATGTTTTGATTCTGAAATTTTTTCAAATAATCCAAAGCACGTCTTCCCCCTTCCCCTACGCTTGCATCACTAGTTAGTACAGTAGTTGGGGTTATTATATCCTTACATTTACACAGAGAAAATTGGTTTCTGAAGCAAGGTGATTTCAGTTAAGTGTAAGATTACTACCAGTAATGATGTTTGAGGATAGTTTACGGTGCTGATAGTAAGGTTTGATAGTAGAGAGGCTTTGATAATCAAGATAATGTGTATGTGTGTGTATGTATCCCATTCTTGCAAAATGTTCGAATGGTCATCTTTTCGCTGTACTTTTTTTTTAGTTAATCCAATTATGTTTTTTTTTAAATAAAATTAAAAACTTTTTTCAAGGATTAGTCCAGCGGGTGGGCCAGGCCATGCACGCACTGGGGCGCTTGATCAGGACCGCCTCGAGATCATTCTTGACCTTGGTCAGCACCTGCATCAGCTTGATCTGCTGCCGAAGGCGACGAGAGGCTGTCGGAAACGAGCGCCCGGAGCTGGGTCTGGAGCTGGTCCATAACCTTGGTAGTTATATTGGATCAGTTTTAGGTCTTCATTACGGAGAAAAATTGGACTTGAAAATGGGTTGGTTTGGAAGGCAGTTTTAACTGGGCAAAAAATATCTTCCTAGATTTGGCGAATGGAGTGCAACTTTTCTCGGAACACTCGTTATGAAACTACTTGAGGATAGGAATAAGAAATTTATCTCGTACAACAAGGAAAAGTGTAAGGAACCGTGTATTGGACAGGAGGAGGACATAAATGGTTGCTCAAATATAGAAATAGAAAATTGCCCAGCAGAAAGTCGATGGGCCAGTCAATTGCTGATAATACTGGAATTCTTACACCTACTTGCGTCATTGGTCAATATGACTGGCTTGCTTATCATACTCAGCTATATATGAACGCAACGAGAGCAGCCACATTAAAGTAACGAATGATGGAGGGAGGGAGAGAGGGGGAGAGGGACGAAATGAAGGATCTTACTCATGAAAAGCCTATATCACTCACTTTCACGGGTTTTTCATCGAGCATAAAGATCCTTTTTTTTTCTCCTTGTTCTTTAAGCTTTTTACCAGAAAAAAAAAAAATCCTTCATAGCTTATTTGATCAAAGCCAGATTTGGAGAAATTTTGTATCTCTATGGCTATCATCCTCTGACAACAAAACTGTTTTAAATGGCGGCTATAATTTGATCGCCATAGTGAACTTCTATAAATCATGAAAAACTTATTCTCCTTGGGGGTCTGAATGCACAACCTTGAAATTATGCTCATATGACCGGACTGCCTTATAACTCAAAATGTTAATGTGATTACTATTTGCGTTGACTTTTGGCCACCATATCCAATTATTGAAATTTAAAAAATGTGTCTCTCAGATTCCCACTATCTAAAACCACTACGGTAAATCATGGCGGACGTTTTGGAGAGCCTCGGAGGGCCCAATACCTACCCAGGGCCCAACCAAATGGCCAGATTCGCATGGCCATGTGGAATGTGAGAGGTGTGAATGAAGACAACAAGAGGGTGGAAGTGGTAAATGTGTTTGTCAGAATGATTCATGACTATAAGGGTTCATTATTGGATCTTTGTTCTGAAAGGGTATAATTTAGTTTCTCTGGTTTGTTTCATTAAAACTTAGGTTAGTTGTAGTTCACTGGTAATGAGGCTGTTCGGAGCACGGAAGTAAATTATACGTTATTGTGGATCTTTCAAATGTAGTATGTTTATGTATACTTATTTTGTATTTTATAATTTTCGGAGTGTGATTACTTGGTATGAATTGTATGATACTGCTTCAATTTCTCCATTGTACGAATCAAGGGAAGTGAGGTGGTGACTGTGAGCTGGGGTGTGGGCAGTTGATCAGCAGCACTGGTATGGAAAGGATATAGCAGCTCTTCACGTGAAGTGTGCCCTCGACTCGCGACTTTTCCTCCCCGCTGTGACACTTGTGAGCCTATGAAGGGTGAGGATAGAAACTCCTGCATACTGAGGAAGCTCTAAACTCTGCTCACACTGCCCCTTGGTCTACAGCAAGTGTTAGCATAGAAACACCTGCGGACATGCTACCTGACTCTCAGTCACCACCCTCTTGATGGTCTGTTCTCAGTAAGGTTATTATGTCACCAGTAATGTGAAGCAGTGTTCCTAAGGTTATTTCACTTGTAGTTTACTTTCTTATGCTTAGGATTAAGTTAGGATTAAGTTATAATTTTGTGAATAAATTATATTCTCCAGTTTACATTTTCCTAGCCCCAGTGTACAAATGAATGATGGGTCATTTCCAACTATGCGAGTAGTAGTAATAGTGCAACTCTGGAATCATGGTAGTCGTCTTTCACATATGAGACTGTTTCCGTAACTTGGCCATGACATTTGGCGCCCGAACAGGGACCCATTAATTCGTTGTGCACGCGGGTTGGCAGTATACAGGGAAGTTTATAATCTAGATTTTCACCATGAGTTCAGACACTATAAAGAGGTTAATTGAAGAGGGAAAACAAATGGGCTTAGAGGGTGACAAGCTTATGACCTGGGTAAGAGAAGAGAGAGTGATAGAGCAAAATCGGCAGAGAGAGGAGCGGGCTCAAGAGAGGGAGAGTCGTGCAGTAGAGAGGAAGCTAAAGATTTTAGAATTAGAGGCACAGATTGAAGCTTCGAGGGCTGCTGCTGCTGCTAGTGCTGCTGCTGCTGGTCAGAACGTTCGACCAGTTGCAACCGTAATTAATCCCCCTAAGCTGCCAATTTTCGATGAGGCCAAAGATGATATAGATTCTTATGTGGCTCGCTTTGAGAGGGTAGCTCAAGCTGCAAGATGGGAGAGGTCGGTGTGGCCAGCTGCCTTAGCATCTCTACTAACGGGTCGAGCTCTCGAGATGTATCACCAGTTCACTGACGACATCATTGCAGATTTTGATGAGCTGAAGTCCGCACTTTTGAGAGGTTACGATGTGACAGCAGAGGGTTGTAGGAAACGGTTTCGCGACACAAAGTTTCGTGATGGCGAGTCTGCAATGCAACTAGCTTGTCGAATCAAAAGGAATCTTGTTAAGTGGTTGGAAGCGGATGGATCCAGTCAGACCTTTGAGAATTTAGCAGATCTCTTTGCAAGGGAGCAATTTTTAAGGCAGTGTCCTCCAGCTCTAATGATGTTTTTAAAGGAGAAAGAAGTTAAGAGTTTGCAGGTTTGTGGGGAGGAGGCAGATCGTTGGATTGATGCCCATGGTCACCCTTCCCAGATTAACAAGAAGGTCAACAAACCCGTGGCTGAAGGGCAAGAGAAACCTTCAGAACGCTCTACAACACAGATCAAGACAAAGACCTCAGGGAGTGACAGTAAGTTTGGTAGTAAAGGATGTTGGGAGTGTGGTAAACTAGACCATAGAAAAGCTCAGTGTACTTTTAATAAATCAAAACAGACCAGTGCCGCTGCATCAGGAAAAGCATCTGTGAAAGCTAAAAGTAGGAGAGTTAGTGGTTCAGCTACCAAATTTAATGGGAATGGGCAAAGTTATAAGAACTTAATATTGAACAATGGCTTGGTAGAAGGGCAAGCTGTTACAGCAATGCTAGATAGTGGGTCAACTACTTGTGTTGTAGCAGAGAAGCTAGTTTCATTGAGACACTATACTGGGAGAACAGTTTCACTGAAATTGGTGAATGGGGCAGTGATAGTGTTGCCAGAGGTAGAAGTTGAAATTTCTACACCTTGGTTAATAGGGAAAGTCTATGCTGCTGTGTGTAAGACCCCAGTTTACGATTTAGTTGTTGGTGGTGTAACTGACAATCCATATTCCCTCACAAGTCTACAGTCTACCAGTGATCAAAGCTTGGCTGAACAAGACAACGCAGAGGACGTGAACTTAACCAGGAACAGAGGCCCGAGTGGAAGATCTGACACTGAAGCAACGGACGAAGTAACCACAGAGTTGGAACGAACTTCGAGGAGTACTGCTGGTGGATCATCAGACGCTGGACTCGTTGCTGCAGTTACTAGAGCACAAAGTCACAAGGACGGTAAAGTTAAACAACCCCTGAAGGTGAGCAGTGTTGATACTTTCGTGTCTACATCAGAATTTGTGAAAAATCAAAAGGATGATAGAACTTTGAACTCTATAAGAAGTCATGTTCAAAGTAAGAAAGTGTTTCAGGCAAGAGGAAGAGTGTCAACCTTTATTCTTAAAGGGGGTAGATTATACAGAGAGATGACAGTTAGAGGAGTGACAAAACAACAGTTGATTGTGCCAAAGAACTATCGTAAGGAAGTGTTCAAATTAGGTCATGAGGGAATCATGAGTGGCCATATGGGGTACAAAAAGACTCTGGACAGGATTCAAGGAACTTTCTTTTGGCCAGGTATGGTGGCTGATGTCAGCCGTTGGTGTAGGTCATGTGATGTGTGTCAGAGAACCGTGGATAAAGGTAGCATAAAACCAGGAAAGCTTAGGTCTATGCCAGTAATAGACGAGCCATTTGCTAGGGTGGGTATAGACATAGTTGGGCCTATTACACCTAGGGCAGATAGTGGAGACAGGTATATACTCACTCTCGTAGACTTTGCTACTCGGTATCCAGAAGCAGTTGCCTTGCCTAATATAGAGACTACTACAGTGGCGGATGCTTTGATGGAGATCTATTCTAGAATTGGTATTCCAAAGGAGGTTTTGACTGACAGAGGGAGCCAATTTACTTCAGCAATGATGAGGGAAGTTGAACGGTTATTGTCAATAAAATCTCTTAAAACCACTCCATTTCATCCCATGTGTAATGGCTTAGTAGAAAGATTTAACGGTACACTTAAGAAAATGCTGAAACGAATGTGTGATGAGGCACCTAAGGATTGGCCAAGATACATAGCACCATTGCTCTTTGCATATAGAGAAGCACCCCAGTCGAGTACTAGATTCTCCCCTTTTGAGTTAGTTTATGGAAGAACAGTGAGGGGTCCTTTGGATGTACTAAGAGAGATTTGGGATGGATCGGTCAGCACACCAGAGACTGTTAGTACTTACAGCTATGTTCTAGATCTCGGTGAGAGATTGGAAAACACATGTAAGCTAGCAAGGGAAGAATTAGATAAGGCACAGGAGTTGGATAAGAGCTACTATAATCGTAGGGCTAGTGACAGAACTTTCAAGGTGGGTGATCAAGTTTTGCTGCTTTTACCAACTGACCATAATAAATTACTCATGAACTGGAGAGGTCCATATAAGATTGTAGAGTGTCCTTCTGCTTTGAATTATGTAATAGATATAAGGGGGAAGAAGAAAAGATTTCATGTGAATATGCTGAAGAAATATGAAGTAGACTACGATCCAGATGATTGTGATGTAGCCGAATCAGATGTAAGTGCTGCTACAGTTATTGAGTACTCTGACGAGGTTGAAAATCTTTTGCTACCTATACCAACCACTGAGAAGTCTTGGAAAGATGTAGAGTTGTCAGTAACTTTGTCTCCATTAGAGAGAGGTAAGATATGTGATTTGTTGAGTATGTACTCAGAAGTGTTCTCTAGTACACCAAAGCTAGCAAATGTTCCTCCCCATGAAATTGTTTTGACTGACAAAACCCCTGTTCGAAGTAAGCCTTATGCTATACCATATAGTTTGCAAGCTGAGGTAGAGAAAGAACTTAATGCAATGGAAGAAGCAGGGATAATTGAAAAATCTAATGCTCCCTATAATAGTCCTGTAGTGGTTGTACGTAAAAAGGATAAAGGAGTGAGACTCTGTGGAGACTTTAGGAAATTAAATGGTGTAACTCGGTTTGATGCAGAGCCTATGTTTGACCAGGGGAATATCTTTTCAAAATTATCAGGGTCCCGATATTTTTCAAAACTAGATCTTTCTAAAGGATTCTGGCAGATTCCATTACATGTGGATAGTAGGAAGTACACTGCATTTAGTACTCCCAAGGGTTTATATCAGTTCAAAGTCCTTCCTTTTGGCTTGTGCAATTCACCTGCAGTGTTTAACAGGACAATGAGGAGTGTGTTGGGAGGTATGTCTGGCATAGAAATATTTGTTGATGACATTTTGGTACATTCCTCGACTTTTCATGAGCATTTGAAATTGTTGGATCGGGTATTTTTCAGACTTAAGGAAGCAGGCTTAGTAGTAAATCCATCCAAATGTGTAGTGGGTCAAGCTGAAGTGGATTTCCTTGGTCATAGAATAGGAAATGGGATATGCCAGCCCCAGAAAGATAAGGTTGGGAAAATAGTTGAAGCTTCTGCCCCCAGAACTAAAAAACAAGTTCGTTCGTTCTTGGGACTAACAGGCTATTACAGAGCATTCATACCAAACTACTCTACAATTGCAGAACCATTAACCAATCTAACAAAGAAGAGCAGTCCAAATAAGGTAGTGTGGACAGATTTAGAGCAAAGAGCATTTGATACTCTAAAGAACAAAATGACTAATAAGCCTATTCTCCATTTGCCAGATTTATCCAAAGACTTTGTTTTAAGAACAGACGCGTCAGGTGTGGGTATTGGTGCTGTGCTGATGCAGTCCCATGGAAATGAACTGTGGCCTATATCATACCATAGCAGGAAGCTGGGACAAGCGGAGAGGAACTACAGTGTTGTTGAAAGAGAGTTATTAGCAATCATTGAGGGTGTAAGAAAGTTTCGCCAGTTTTTGTATGGACGAAGGTTTGTTGTTCAGACAGATCATCTGCCTCTGCATTACCTCAAGACTGCTAAGAATTCCAATGCAAGGATTATGCGGTGGGCATTATACATGCAGCAATTTGAGTACAGTGCAGAGTACATTAAAGGAGCTGAGAATGTAGGGGCAGATTATCTTAGTCGTTTGGATGAAGGATATAACACATGCTGTTCAAGTTTGGGAATACGTTCAGATTCTGTGACAGATGTTGGCTCAGGTTGTTTGGGCTTGCATGTACTTGGTATTGATGAAGATGTAATTCTGGAGAAGTATAATGTTAAAATTAACTGGAATTTAGCTGGCCATGATGTGTGATATAATTTTCTAGAACGTAATTATTAAGTTGTTAGAACTTGGGTACAAGTTCTTTTGTTCAGGGGGTAATGTCAGAATGATTCATGACTATAAGGGTTCATTATTGGATCTTTGTTCTGAAAGGGTATAATTTAGTTTCTCTGGTTTGTTTCATTAAAACTTAGGTTAGTTGTAGTTCACTGGTAATGAGGCTGTTCGGAGCACGGAAGTAAATTATACGTTATTGTGGATCTTTCAAATGTAGTATGTTTATGTATACTTATTTTGTATTTTATAATTTTCGGAGTGTGATTACTTGGTATGAATTGTATGATACTGCTTCAATTTCTCCATTGTACGAATCAAGGGAAGTGAGGTGGTGACTGTGAGCTGGGGTGTGGGCAGTTGATCAGCAGCACTGGTATGGAAAGGATATAGCAGCTCTTCACGTGAAGTGTGCCCTCGACTCGCGACTTTTCCTCCCCGCTGTGACACTTGTGAGCCTATGAAGGGTGAGGATAGAAACTCCTGCATACTGAGGAAGCTCTAAACTCTGCTCACACTGCCCCTTGGTCTACAGCAAGTGTTAGCATAGAAACACCTGCGGACATGCTACCTGACTCTCAGTCACCACCCTCTTGATGGTCTGTTCTCAGTAAGGTTATTATGTCACCAGTAATGTGAAGCAGTGTTCCTAAGGTTATTTCACTTGTAGTTTACTTTCTTATGCTTAGGATTAAGTTAGGATTAAGTTATAATTTTGTGAATAAATTATATTCTCCAGTTTACATTTTCCTAGCCCCAGTGTACAAATGAATGATGGGTCATTTCCAACTATGTGAGTAGTAGTAATAGTGCAACTCTGGAATCATGGTAGTCGTCTTTCACATATGAGACTGTTTCCGTAACTTGGCCATGACAGTGTTCAAGAGTGTGAGATATGCTGATGGCATTGTGTGAAGCCAAGATGAAAGGATGTGAAGTAGAGAAGTGGGAGGATGTGAAATGTGTAATGTCGGGCATGAATGGGCGAGGAAGATACAAGGAAGGAGTTGCTTTGTTGATGAATGAAGTGTGGCAGAGTGGAATGAGAGATTACGAATGTGTCAGCTCGAAATATGTGTATGTCAATTTCACGAACCAGTTTGACTGGGTCGCGGTCAAGTTCAAGTTTTAGAATGTATAAGTGGCAGTGATTGTACCGTATGCACCGTGTGACGACAGGAGTGAGACAGAAAGACAGGTTTGAGGATGAGCTGGATGAAGTAGTTGGAGAAAGGCCCAGGAGTTATAAAGTGTTTGTAATGGGCGATATGAATGGAAGGGTAGACACTGGTCCTGTGAATGATATAAAGGGTAGTAATGGAATACCAGGAGAGGATGAAAATGGAAAGCGATTGAAGGACATGTGTCAGGAAGGGAGGTTGTGCATTTGTAATTCGTACTTCAAACATAAAGATGCACATGAATATACAGTACAGAGGGAATGGAGATCGTGCTGAATGGAGCCTGATTGATTACCTGCTCGTAGAGAAATCGGTGCTGGGAAGTGATCCTGAGAGGAGGGCAGTGACAGGACAATGTGGGCTTGTCAGATCATATGATTGTGGTATGCAAGATCATGCTGAGAGGAGCGAGGTGGACCAAGAGAGAGAGGAGCAATCAGGGAGAGAGATTGAAGTTTGAGACGCTGAGGATTAAGGAAATGGCAAATGAAACAGGGCTAAAGTAAGGGAGGAACTGGACTCAGTGAACTGGAATTAAATGGATCTAGACAGCTTGTGGAATGCATATAGGGATTGCTTAGTTAGGAATGCTAAAGCGGTGTATGGTGTGGCAAGAGTAACAACAAGGTGAAAATACGGCATGGTGGGATAAAGAGGTTAAGATAGCAGTGGGTAAAAAGAGGAAGTGGCTAGAGTAGATACAGGACAGGGGTTCAGCTGAAATAACTACTGAATACATTGAGAGCAAGAAGCATGTAGACTCGTGAAGAGGAAAAAGAAGGAAGTAAATAATGATCTAGGAAGAAAAGTGAATGGAAATTACTCTGAAAATAGGAAGTTAAGCTGGAAAGGGGTGCGGAAATGTAGAAATGACAGTGGAAAGAAATGTGAAATTGTAAAGGATGTAAGTGGTAGAGTATTAACCCACGGGGATGAAGTAAGGACCATATGGAATGAATATTTTGAAAGTCTGATGAATGGGGGTGGAAGGATCAGAGCTGCTGTAAACATGATTGGTTTGGGGGCCTGTTCAGAGAAGGAATGTAGTGCCAGGAAACGAGAAATTCGCTGAAGTGAAGAACGCTGTGAAAGCGCTGAAACATGGGAAAGCAGCTGGTGCTGATAAGGCGTATGCAGAGATGATTAAGTGTAGTGGAGAGAGCAGAATGATGTGCTTCTTGTAGATATGTAAGAAGGCATGGATGAGTGAAACTGTGCCAGTAGAGTGGAAAAAAGGGTGTGATTGTGCCCCTGTACAAAAATAAAGGTGATCGAAATGAGTGCAAGAATTTTCGTGGAAAAATTCTATTGTGTGTTGTAGGGAAGATATATGGAAGAATTATTATAGAGAAAGTAAGAATGATATCAGACGGCCTGGTGAGTGACGAACAGGGTGGCTTTAGGAGTGGCAGTGGATGTGTGATCAAATATTTGCAGTGAGACAGATAGTGGAGAAAGCTTGTGAGAAGGACTATAAAGTGTTTATGGGATTAATGGATCTGGAAAAGCATAAAACAAAATAGACAGAGAGGGATTGTGGAAGGTTTTGCTCATGTATGGTGTAGATGGAAAGCTGCTAGGTGCCGTCAGGAGTTTTTATAATGGTAGTGAGGCATATGTCAGGGTAAATGGGCATGTAAGTGAATGGTTCACGATCAGTGTGGGCGTGCGACAAGGTTCTTTGTTGTCTCCATGGTTGTTCAATGTATATATATGGATGGGGTGATGAGGGAAGTAAAAACACGAGTAATGGAGAGAGGGATGGCGTTGGTAATGAATGGTGATGGATGGAATAACTCAAATTTGATGTATGCTGATGATGCAGTGCTACTTGCAAATACTGGACAAGAGCTTGGAAGAATAGTACAGAGTTTTGTAGATGTCTGTGAGCGTCGTGACTTAAGAGTAAATGTAGAAAAAAGTAAAGTGATGGTTATTGACAGAGAAGGTGACTCCCAGTGTGATGTTGCACTGAATGGAGAGAGACTGGAATTGGTAAGAGTTCAAATACCTGGGTACAGTGATTGAAAAGAGACGAAAATGTGCAAAAGAAGAGGAAAGTAGAGTGACACAGCGAAGAAAAGTATCTGCTGCTATAAAGGCCTTGATAAGAAATAGAGGTTTGAATGTTGCAGCTGCACGAGGCTTACATGAACGAGAGTTAGTGCCAACTTAAACATACAGGTGTGAGAGTATGGAGTGGTCAGATGGAGCCAGGATTCCGTGGGCTTGAATGATGAGTGAATGGAAACGTGGCCCATTGAATTGGGCAATATTTGGAGACTCCTTTTCCTACTGGCAGGTGTGACCATCTTGTACTGACCACCACCCCACGCCACACCACCTTCAGAGACGCACCACAACCTTCTGAAATTTACATGTGACACTGACGGAGATTTGGGGTTTACAAGCATGACCCTAAATTAAGCAACCATCACTGTTATATGCAGGTCCCTCTTATCATTCTCAGTCAAATAGCCTCGGGGAAAATGAAACCCTCCCCATAGACCTCTGCCAAAAATCGAACTCAGGACCTCATAGAACTGGGCCTAGTGTGCTTTCGACCGTGTAAGAATTCGTGTCGTTAATAATAAGTAGCATAATAGCTGCTGACGAGACAGTACTATTTTTTTCTTAACAACAGCCTATAATTACAGTAGTTATTTACACGGGATGGAGGCGTTTGCCAATAAATATAAACTGAATATTTTTACTTTCAATACGATTTTGTTATACGATTTTCAATTTTAACACGAAACCGTCTAAGCTTTAAAAATAACAAAATGAGTACGCACACACACACACACACACACACACACACACACACACACACACACACACACACACACACGTTCTCAGAGTGAAGGCGTTCAACAGTACCCATACATAACACTAGTCTTCAAACAACACTCAAATAACAACAGAAACACATTTATTTAGGCTGGAGTGAAATGCTATACAGATACAGTGTGACGCATTGTAACTTTTTTTTTTCTTTAATGATAACCCATATTGGTGTATTTCAGAAAGATTAGCTTATCCGTGAGTGTTATGTGACGTGACAGTGAGTAAAGGATGATAAGTGCATTTCGTGGTGAGAGGGAGAGAATGAGTCAGTCTGCATTATGAATTTGTGAAATAGTTATTTGTGTGACTCATAGCTTAGGTGGACGAGCGAATTGTGTGTGTGTGTGTGTGTGTGTGTGTGTGTGTGTGTGTGTGTGTGTGTGTGTGTGTGTGTGTGTGTGTGGTGGGTTAATTACTCAATGAGGGAGTGAGCGCGGGAGCTTGAACATACACGGAAGTTGCTATCAGTTTTATCTCATCTCTCAGCACCACACACACACACACACACACACACACACACACACACACACACACACACACACACACACACACACATACATACACATACAGGAAGGGTGAAGTGATAAGAGGGGAAAGGTTAGGAGAAAACTCAAACAACAACCAAACCAGTACCATCTGTTCCTTGTGTCGCTCCTACCATCCTTCTGACCTACACTAAAGCACTTTCGGGAGGTAAATATTTGAACATAAGAACATAAGAAGAGAGGATACCTGCAGTAGGCCGGTTGGGCCATGCTAGGCAGCTCCTAGAAGAGTAACTGAACTACTAGAATGAGAGAAGGACAGCAAAGAAGAAGGCTCTCCCCCGCCCTCCAAACCCTCCAGCCGAAGCCGGCAGGAAAAAGTCAGAAAGAACACCACGCAGTATAGAAAAACTGGCGTGGACATTTTACAGGAAAGTGTGAAAGGAGAATAGAGACTATCATAATGCAACCTGAAAAGGAAAAATAATGAATTAGTATTGGTTATAAGATTTTCTTTTTTCTATATCCACCCCTTATTTGTTATATGCTTATCTAACCTATGCTTGAAACTCTCAATGGAATAGGCAGCAACTACTTTACTAGGTAGCTTATTCCATTCGTCTACTACTCTATTACCAAACCAATTTCTATCTATTTCCTTAGTGAAACGGAATTTTTCTAGTTTGAAACCATTACTTCTAGGTCTATCCTGTATGCTCACTTTAAGTACTTGTTAATATCTCCCTTGTTTATACCCTTCATCCACTTAAACACCTCAATTAAGTCTCCCCTTACTCTACGTCTTTCTAGCGAGTGCAGACTTAATCTTTTCAGTCTGTCTTCATATGACAGGTTCCGAACATCGTATATCATTTTTGTCATTCTTCTCTGTACATTTTCTAACGAGTTAATATCCATTCTATAGTAAGGACACCAGAACTGTACTGCTTAGTCTAAGTGTGGCCTTACTAATGCTAGATAAAGTTGCAGTATTACTTTTGATGACCTGTTGCTCACGCTTCTCGAAATAAATCCTAGGATCCTATTTGCTTGGAAGCAGTGTCCCCGTTACGTTTTTTTTTTTTTTTTTTTTAAGTAACTAGATCGTCTTTGCCACAAAAATCACAAATAATAACAAAATAATTGCGCACTCATCCATCACACTCCACTATCACGTTCAGGCTTAGTGGAAAATAATGAAAATATGGCTGAGGAGGAAGGGATAGATGATGATGATGATGATGGACGGACAGTGTTTGAAATAACCAATGGCTGGGGATCGTGTGACCTCTGAGATTATAGGTCATGGGTTAACTGGGGTCCTCATACCTGGTCGGGTCATAGGGGGTAGGTAGGGTCACTGGGGGTCCATCGCTAGCCAGGGCATTTCCGTACGGCCCCGTCAATTTCGTCAAAGAGAGAGAGAGAGAGAGAGAGAGAGAGAGAATGATAAAGCATGCGTCATGGGACTGAAGGGGTTAATGACACCTGCGTTTGGCTAACGAATCAGAGGAATATACATTTCTAAAAACATCCTGTCCAATTGAAGATTAAAAATAAGATGAAGATAGCACAGAAGAAGGCCTTATAGCACCTCTTCCTTACTGAGTTTTGCAGACTGACAGACACAGATAAATATGTAGGGAGATAATACAGTATGTAGGTAGATAGATAGATAAAGATAGAATGAGTAATAGCTCAGGCAGAACAGAGTAAAACCCACGTCATCAAAGTGAAGATATAAATAATTCTGCCATTCTTCTTTGCTATCCGTGTCTTACTTAAGTAGTTTAGCCACACGCTTGTAGGAGCTGACATTTGGCCTGCTGCAGTTACCCTCTCTTATGTTTTTGTTAATCTCTAAGGAAAGTTGTCTTACTGTACCTTCTTGCGCGAGCGAAGACAACAGGAACATTGCCCGGGAAACCACCACGCATACGCCGTGCCAGCCCCGTCCTCTCCGCCTCCGTGTACTCCTTCAGGAAGTTCCAGTTCCTTCCGCCCTCCATTTTTCTTCGACTCGGTTTGCTTATGTACCCGTCTTTTCCTATCGTTTGCATTCTTCCTGTGACGGCTGATCCTCTTTACCTTGAGTTTCTTTGTCCTTTTCAATGTTACTTTTCAAAATTGTAGACAGTCACATTTCTTGGCGTCTTCGTCCTTGAGAGCCTTGTCTTTTTCAATTTCCTTTTTGATCTAGAATACCGCTTTTCAGTCTTTTAAACGCCTTTATTTATTTTTTTTTTTTTTTTTAAATATCTCCCGCCCTCGTGCACCTTGTTCTTTTCAGCGTGCTCTTTGCTTCAGAATTCCTCTTTTAGTGTCTCGGGTACTTTTCTTGGCGTCCCCTCGTGTTTTGTAACTCCTGTTTTGATTCAGAACTGCTTTTCACTTTTCTTAAAACACTTCTTTTGGCTTCCCCTCGTCCTTTTGAACGCACATCAATCTCATACACTCTTCTTGGCGCTCCCGTCTTTTCCAACGCTGTTTTTGTTTGTTAGTCCAGAATTTCCCCTCACCTTCCCCTTCAAACACTGTTCTCAGTGTCTCGCGCCTGACTGACAGTGTGTGTAGTGTGTCGTGTGTAGCCTGTGTATGAGGTGTGACTGAATATGACTGTCCCACGGCTATATTTATATATCCTCCTAAGCTGAATTAGTGTATAAGATTGCTTGTGTATGTAATGTCTTCATTTCACAGTCAAATCTGGGTGAGTATTAAAGTGACGTAAATCCGGAAAATGAAACCATCCGTGAAAAATAGTTAGCTGGAGACCTGTTTATTGCCAAAGCTGGTTAAGGACCATTTATAAACCCACCCCATGTGAGTTTCCCGCCAAAGTGCAGACGTGGCTATCTTATCGATGTCGAAACCACGAGACAAACATCACTAATGGCTTTCCTTACGTAGATACGGCATTATCGACATCACGGGACCTCCCCATTGGTTTCGTTTTGTAACACAGTTTGAAGCTAGCCTGTTGTAGTTGTTCATGTTGTGATTTTGGAGTCCGCGTGGTTGAGCCTGCGTGTATGAGGTCGAGGTCATTTTGTGAGGTCATTCCCTTGAGAGTTAAGGGTGTTTGAAGATGATAATTATTCTCTCTCTCTCTCTCTCTCTCTCTCTCTCTCTCTCTCACACACACACACACACACACACACACACACACACACACACAAGCGCGCACTTTTTTTCTCTACTGCAAAAATGTTTCTATTCCTTTTTAAAGCTCTGTCACAACCACCCACCTAACTTTATTTTGAGAAAGGATATAGAAAAGAAAAACTTGATCATTTTCCTAGAGGGGACCTCTAACAGGATGCGACGTCAGGCAATAAACTGACAGACAGACATAAGAATATAAGATGAGAGGACAACTGCAGTAGGCCGGTTGGCCCATGCTAGGCAGCTCCTAGAAGATTAATTGAACTACTTGAATGAGATAAGGATAGCAAAGAAGAAGGCTCTCCCCTGCCCTCCAAACCCTTCAGCCGAAGCCGGCAGGAAAAAGTCAGAAAGAACATCATGCAGTATAGAAACACTGGCGTGGACATTTTATAGGAAAGTGTGAAGGGAGAAAAGAGACTATCGTAGTGTATCCCGAAAAGGAAAAAGAATGAATTAGTATTGGTTATAATATTTTGTTTTTCCATACCCACCCCTTATTTGTCATAATTATGTTTATCTAGCCTGTGCTTAAAGCTCTCAATGGAATAGGCAGCAACTATTTGACTAGGTAGCTTATTCCATTCGTCTACTAACTCTATTACCAAACGAATTTCTATTTCCTTACCGAAACGGAATTTTTCTAGTTTGAAACCATTACTTTTAGTTCTATCCTCTATTCTCACTTTAATTACCTTGCTAATATCTCCCTTATTAATAACCTTCATCCACTTAAACACCTCAGTTAAGTCTCCCCTTACCCTACGCCTCTCTAGTGAGTGCAGACTCTTTTTTTTCTTAGTCTGTCTTCGTATGACAGGTTCCGAACATCATGTATCAATTTTGTCATTCTTCTCTGTACATTTTCTAACGAGTTAATATATATTCTATAGTAAGGACACGAAAAGTGTACGGCGTAGTCTAAATGTGGCCTTACTAATGCTGGAGAAAGTTGCAGTATTACTTTTGATGACCTACTGCTCACGCTTCTCGAAATAAACCCTAGGACCCTATTTGCTTTATTTCTCGCATTAATACACTGTTGCCTTGGTTTAAGGTCGTTACTAACCATAACTCCTAGATCTCTCTCGCATTCCGATTTGCTAATTTCTTTGTTATCTAAGCTGTATTTAGTATCTCCAGTGGTCTTACCTACGTTAAGTACCAGTAGATAAGAGGTAAAATGCAATAAACCAATTCACATATACTAGACAGCTTCTGTGTGAGAATAGATTACATAAGGGTAGGTTATGTTGGATTGGGTCGGGTTGGATTGGGTTAGGTTGGATTGGGTTGGGTTAGGTTTGTTGGGGATGAGTTAGGTAGGGTTGGATTAGGTGGGTTTGGGGTAGGCTAGTCTAGGGTAGGTTAAGATAGGGTAGGATAGGTTAGGTTGAGTTAGTTTAGGTTAGGTTAGACTGGGTTAGCTTAGGCTAGGTTAGGACAGGTTTGATTTGGTTGGGTTAGGTTGAGTTGGTTTGGGTTGGGTTAGTTTAGGTTGGGTTAGGTTAGGTTAGGTTGGGATGGATCGTAGTAGTTGTAGCAGTGGCAGTCTTCGTAGTCGTAGTAATAACAGTAGCATCATCATCAACAGCAGCAATAGTAGTAGTAGTAGTAGTAGCAGCAGCAGTCGTAGTAGTAGTAGTAGTAGTAGTAGTTGTTGTTGTTGTTGTCGTTGTTGTTATTTCAGCCCCAGGTTCTTCTGAAACGTGAACCCGGTGGACTGTAGGCTGAAGCTCCCGTCACACAGCAGTCAACCATCCTCCTTTCGGGAAACAAGGGGGGAGCTAAGGGACGTATACATATCCGGGCAGGAGTTGCTTGGCTACATTTGTGCCACCACATGAAGGCGTTCGTCTCCAGCACGCATCTGAAAGTAAAAAAAAAAAAAAAAAAAAGGGGAAAAAAAAAAAAAGGAAAAAAAAAAGTCATAGTGTTGAGAAAGGTCTTTGCTTACCATTTAGGCTAATTTAAATCTTGAACCCGGTGGACTACAGACTTAAATTGCCCGTCTGCAGACTACTATCTTCTATCAGCTGAGGAATGTTTGTTTAACCAGACAGTGGAGTCGCCTGCTAATACTAGTGCCATCATGTGAAGGTGTCCCCCTACAGCACCTTATTCACGGTAGTCGAGTATGTCTATGTGTGCCACTACAGTATATTCATACCTGTATTTATTTACTTATTTATTTACTTATTTGGCATCGGCATGGTACAGGCATGTCTGAAACCATATTCTCGTCAGTGTATAAATTAATTAACTAGAGTGACATAGGGATCTAGGTCAAGTATGGTTAGCAAAGACCTGAATACTTCTACAAATGAACTTATAATTTTAACATTAGACCGTCCACCACCACTCACTTGCTACCTTCTGGTGACTGCACTGAGTGACTAGTCAAATAGTTTCCTTTAGCCAGGAAAACCATTTATTACGCTGGTTGGTAACCATATAACCACGTGCAGGCTTGGTGATCTGGTGGGTTACAGCACTCCAACTGAATGTGACCCATAAGAAATTACATCCCAATTGGCTGACTGGGGTTTATTCCTCACATATATGTACTGCCGTTCAGGGTAAAGGAACTGGTCACACTCGCCTTAAGTGTCTGGACTAAGCATATTAGACTAGCCACGGGTCCCAACACTCATAATGGGTTAACACAGACAATAGAAAGCAGTTTGACTACACTGTGTGTGTGTGTGTGTGTGTGTGTGTGTGTGTGTGTGTGTACAAGTTAGAGTCGAGTATATACTCAAAATCATACCGAAGATATTTTGATAGGTATATAATAGGTAGGTGGTAGCGACCATCATCCACTCACTTGATGTAGTGCTGCCTACTTCTACCTTAGCCTTGATCATTCTTTTTCTGTGCCTGCCCTCCTCTATTCCTATTTCTTCCATCTTTCCTGTCACTTCTTATTGCTTTTCTTTCCTTTACAGGTGGCTTTACATTGAGTGACAAGCCAAATGGTTTCCTGTAAGCCAAGAATCCGCTTACAACGCTGGGTGGTAACCATATAACCAAACCATACGTGCTCCCTACGTGTCAACAAGTGGGTTGGTGGAGGGTTATTGCCTCTTCCCGTAAAACCAATAGCTCAAAGTCAAATGGTCACCCCTTACGGGATTATGGCGTCTGGCAATAGATAGATACCATTTGCTTGATTACTTTTGCGTAGTGAGTCCATGACAATAGGATATTGTTGACTTTTTTTTTTTTTTTTTTGTTAGTGTTGCAAATAAGTTATCAAGGAATGTAGCCGTATCACATTTCCAACTCGTATGGTAATACCGATCATAGAACCTTATAGGGATGATTTAAATCTTCCGGATATTTTGATCGTTGTATTAATGGCCTGCCTAATGTATCATATGAGGAAAAAGTATATATTTTTTGGTCCATTTTTTTGTGAAGAAGAGTCTGTCAAATTAGAAAATAAGCAAATGAAAAGAAAAATATATAGATCAGCCTCATGAGGAAGTGTGTTAGTGTGGAGTTGTTTATCGAAGACAGTAGCCTTCGAATGTTAGGGTGTGATCGCTGAGCTTGCAGTGTAAGCAGATTTGGCACAATCGTTGTCAGTCACGCCTCAACAACAGACCATGAAGGCCTAACGTGATGAAGAGGAGAACTGAAAGGTATGTTTAGTTGTATGCTATGTAGTCACTGCTGAGAATGCATTGTCCTAAACCATCCTCATGCGTAGAGTATGCCTACCAGTTCACTCTTTTGCTCGGGTTAATGTATGTCAGGTGACAACTGTATGATTAGCCTAAGTGCTTTATATGCCATCGACTTCTGCATTCAGTAAACCTTGCAAAAATGATTTCATTAATAAAGAGTCCATTTTTCCCTCTACGCTTGGACTTTTAGTAGTAGCGCTAGTACTGCACTACAGCCATTTGGGCTGTCAAACGTATTTCATTGGTGTGTTAAAATGTTTATTGTAAAAGTTTGCCAGATCAAAAAGGAGTTGTCAACCCTACCAGGCTGTTTAGAGGATGTGTATGAATCTGTCTTTCTGTTGCCAGACACCTGGTTTACTCACCTGGTTGGCTACCCTACTACAATTAACAGTATGGCTCGGTAGGAATCTGCATTACAAGAAGTAGGGCAGCCCATACCTGCTGGCACGCCAGCCTCATTTCCTATATACATCATCATCAGAATAGACTAGTGATTAGAGGCTGAGTTTTGTGCCATATGCACGGTAGTTGCACTACTTGAAGGACTTCGAATTAAGAGTCGTAGTTATTCTATATAGTCGAACAGGATGTGACCTAGTTGTGAGTGGAGGGACTTTTTAAATGATGCAACTGAGTCAGCACTAACAGCATCATCTGAAAGAGAGTTCCAGAGGTCTATACATCTGATGCTGAAAAACCTGCGTCTACACTCAACTGAAGTGCGGGACTTGGCCACCTTGAATCTATGGCCCCTGGTGTGAGTTAATGAAGGAAGAGAAAAGAGCTCAGGCGGTGCAATTGGGGACTGGCGATGGAAGATTTTCCAGCATTTAATGAGGTCAGCTCTGATCAGTCTCCCTTTTACAGAATACAGGCCCAGGTTTTTCAGACGGTCAGCATAGCTGAGTTCAGACAGGCCATTGATTTGCTTAGTCCATCTGCGCTGTACAGACTCCAGGAGCCTCTGATCTCCGTGGTAGCCTGTGTTCCATACAGTGGAGCCAAACTCCATGATGGGTCTGATGTGGGATTTGTATAAAGTCAACATAAAATCTCGGTCTCGACAGAGGGTGGACCTAAGTAATTCTTTACGGAATGACCACAAATCACCTCCACTTTGTCCTCTGCCATTTGGCTGCCCTTCCTACAACTCACACCCCCTCCCTTACTGTATATATCTACATTCCATCCCTCTAAATAATGTTGATTTTTGGACATTGGGAGTTTTCATTCAGGTAAGGAGAATCAGGTGCATTTGTTTTGTGATAATACAGTGCAGTATATTAGTTATCAGTCATTGGGTAGGGATGAAATAGGTTCTCATTGAACTGTATCTGTGTTAGTGTGCATTCAATTATTCTTACTTGGTAAAAAATTGACTACTGGACTTGTATTTGTTTTATTTCATACAATATTTCTTTTTTGGTGAGATTGGACATGATTTCAATTATGTAGAGCTTCATTTGTCACATATCACTGTTTTCAGTTGCAGTAGATGGCTTTGCCTTCCCCAGCATTCTTGGTAGCCTAGAAAGTGGAGGGACTTTTGAAAATTAAAACAGTTTCAGGGCATAAGAAGCTATACTAATATTTTTATATGAATTCAATGAGAAAGAGAATCATATTTTCATGTAAGCCATTAGATTCTCACCTTGATACTCTTCAAAGGTCATTTAGGCCTATAAGCATTTGTTTATGGCCGCCCCTTATGGGATTAGGGCTTCTGGCTATAGATAGATAGCTACATAAACCAGATGTAATGAAACCCAACCTAACCTAACCTAACCGAAACCAAGAAAGCCACATCCTATAATCCTAATCTGGACTTTCTTTGGTTGTAACTAACATGGATATACGGGCATAACCATCGTTCACTGTTACCTTGAATTCTTCCTTATGGTCAGTTAATAAGAGTACCATACTGTTGTAGTTATAAAACTTGCAAATTCATTAGACCTCTAATATTGGAAGGACAGTACCTTATTATTTGTAGCCAATTATATATCAGTTTCTGTTTAATCCTGGAAATTGATGATGAAAGTAATTGCTTGTGGTATATTTCAAGAGTTTTGAGTTTTAATATGGATCTTTATTTTTGCTGGAAGTGTCCATGGGTGGAAGTCTCAAAGTTTTTCTACAGTCAGTTCCCTGTCATACAGTAACTTAGATTTGTTTGTGCAAGAAGAAATAGAAACGAGAAGAGTCTGTAATTTCCATTCCTTGTCCTTCCTTCAGAAATCAGTTATAACCAGTGACAAATTTTCCTCTCGTAACCAAGATTTGTTTTTGTAGGAGTAACAAGGTGCTTGAGATTACCTTACAGCCTCCTATCCTTGTCTTTCCTGCAAAAGCAAGACACAGGTATGATAGAATTAATCGTAAGTATGTTTGAGAATAGCTACCACACCAGGTTTATACACAAGGCCCTATTGTTCTACCAGACCTACACTTTGAAATACCCCAAAATGGAGAGACCTTAAAAAAAGGGAAAATATGTCGGAATGTAAGAGAAGACCTGTATCAAACAAACATAATGAAAAAAAAAAAAAAATCCACGTTGAGTAGCTACATCATAAATTACAGTTTCATTTTGTAGGTATTATTTTGATCCTTTGTCAGCTTTTGTTGTGACTGTCTGTCTTGGTAGCAATGTGGGCATAAGAGAGTGTACAGTGCCTTTTAAAAGTACAGTATCCTTGCTCTTAGCCTTTACATTCTGAATCTGGATGAACTTCTTATAATACTCTCAAAATTTTATATTTATGTATAGCAGTGCCTGCTGCTTCTGTTGATAGATAGAGCATAAAAAAAAAAACTTTATTTAGTGGAACCCTGGAATTTGTACGCCTCTCTGCTCGTACAAGTCAGTTTTCATACAGCTTTTTCGTCCAAAAATTGCTCCAGTTTTCGTACGCTGACCCGGTATTCGCACTAAGAGATGCGGTGTCATAGGTGCCACATGGTCGCCAATCTGGCTTTGTCTTCCGCCAGCTATGCATCAGTCATACGCGCTTCATTAAACTTTGTGATGAATTACTTATTTTCGTTAGATAATTGTACATAATCATGGGCCCTAAGAAGATTAGTGGGTCAGCTGGAGCTAAAAGTAAAGCAGTGAGAACAACAATTGAGCTGAAAAAAGAACTCATTGCAAAATCTGAAAGTGGAACCCGTGTCTCCGATCTTGCCATTCATTATAGTATGGCAAAATCTACTGTTTCATCCATACTAAAGAACGGATTAATGCAAATTACATTGTTTCTTATGGAATAAAAGGATTCGGTTTTCGAACAATTTGCAACATGTACAGCCTCCAGGAACGAATTGTGTATGAATTCCAGGGTTCTACTGTATAATGAATGAAATAATTGTACATTCAGAAGTTTTTAAGAATAAAAGTGACAGCACTTATTGTGAACCATTGATCACTGGAGTAAAGGCTATAGCCTAAAGACTTTTTGGAGGCACTGTGCACATACCGGTAGTGTTTTTTGGAGCAAGTAACAAATGCTTGTAGGAAGTGATTGTATGGAGTATAAGGTGTGTAAAAAGATGTGGTTATGTACTGGATGTGGCAGATTTTGTCAGATTAAGGGATGGAGGGAAGAGACATTTTAGGAAAAATTTTAACTAGGTTTTAAGCCGAAAACCACATCTGTACCGTATAGATATCCCTGTTTGCACGTAGGTGGGTGGAAACCAACCTAAATTGTATCTTATAACCCAGGAAACCATTTGATACATTGGATGGTAGCCTAACCCTTTAACCAACAGACGGATGCCTGGTGTTGTAGTGAGTTACGGTGCTCCAGCCAAACATAGGCCTCGCGGTTTACATCCAAGGGATGATTGAGGTTTCTTGCTCACATACGATACTCTGTGGTGGGTGACTGATCACTTATCACATTTGCTTTATATATCCAAAGTGAATGGCTATCTTTTAGTCATGCGTGGGCCTTGGCCGATAGTAAACTATGCATAGTTGTTTTCCTGAGGGTATGGCAGATTGATCTGTGTGCCATTTAAATGATTGTACTGTACTGTATTTAGTTACTGTGTTTTATATGATAGATTGTATACAGTCATTACTTGTTTTACGATGGGCTTACGTCAGGTCATACCTTATCGTATACCGATTTTATTGTAAATCGATACATTGAAACCCATTATAAAAGGGGGGATACGTCAACTCAACTTCCCAAAGTCACCTAACCAAGGCTGAACCATAAATGACAACCCACCTTCATTCCTTCCTGTGTTGGTCCAAGTCGTCTCCAAGTCATCTCCCCCGAGGCTGGGGGACAGCCTGTGCTTACAGGCACTAGTGGTCAGCCTCTGAGTCAGACAGGAACAGGTTAGGGGGAGGGGAATCCGGCCCATACCTTCACCAACCATAGCATTGGGGCCTACACTGGCACTGACCTTGCCACTGGGCTCACAAATCCACAGTACTTTAGTACGATGTTTGGCTGAGAGGTGACGATAACAGGGGGGCACACATGAACAAGTAGAAAAGACAGGGCATTGAAGGGAGGACGGGACCTGAACCATAACAATGCCTTCACGCCAGGGCCGCCATCTTGCCTGAGACAAGTGACGGTCACCTTGCGTGTGCCTGGCGCTTTCCGATGGCAAAATCGTTATAGCGGGAAATTTATTTTAAATCGAATTTTGGGGTGGAACTTTTCTCTTATTGTTGTAGCGAAATATTGTAAACTAAAACATCGTAAAACGAGTAATGACTTTACTGTATGTCATAATAAAGACAAACAATACATTACTCCATACAGAAGATATCCATGTACAGTCTATTTGCTCAATACGTGAGAATTAGAGCAGTAGAAGACCTCGCGCTCTAGAAATTTCGTTCTTTACAAATAACACCTTATGGGGAAAATTCTAATTGGTGGGGTGGCTGCCTTAACAAGTCACTCCATTGGCCTTTACCTTGTCATTTTGCCTATTTATTAAGGACATTTACACTGTAGGTATAACCCACACAATAGCCCCTTACCTTAAAATCTATGCAGGAAAGGTTTAGTTGACTTGAAGAGATGGGGTTCTGAGGCCGTTACAATGCCCCGGCATGGCAATGATGGCAAAAAAAAAGTGTGGCTTTGTGTAAACGAGGGGGCTGTATACACCATATGAGGTTGCCTAGGCTCAGCTGAGAGAAGGTTTGGGGACACCCGCCACATCA
This sequence comes from Coenobita brevimanus, assembly GCF_032717465.1. Lineage (NCBI taxonomy): Eukaryota > Metazoa > Arthropoda > Malacostraca > Decapoda > Coenobitidae > Coenobita > Coenobita brevimanus. The sequence goes on along the minus strand of NC_137000.1, from coordinate 10,449,675 downwards.
CACGGTGCGCTGACATCATGGCCTGTATCACTTCCTTGGGGAATCTACAAAGAAATGTCGCGCTCTGCGGTGTGACACCAGATTCGGCTCACTTTGCTGCCTCAGTTTTGCATTTTCAAAAACAACTCACGCACTTCCGATTACAGTACTGTATTTGATTTTTTAACCCCTCCTGTCGTGCTCAAGGCATTTTACTTCATAGGAATTTTTCATAGTAATTGAATGAACTGTATGAGATATGATGTTTTGAATGTTGCTTACCTGTACAACTGATCTTAATTTTTAATGTTTTTCTTTCTTTTCAGATTGTGTTAATAGAGACAATGGCTGTTGAAAATTCAGAAACACCACTTGATAATGCTGCCATAGTAGTCAAGCAAGAAAATGCATCAAAATCTAAGAAGAAAATTTCACCAAAGAAAGCAAGTGATAAGAATTCCACCAAGAGGGATAAGAATCCTACCAAAAAAAAATCCCCTAAAGTACAAGAGCCATCAGTAAATGGCATTAAATCAAAACCACAGTCCATCTCAAGAGGTGGTGGGAGAAAACAAGGAAGAGGAAGAGGGGGGAGTAGAGGGAGAGGACGAGGCAGGGGTAGATCTCAAAGACCAGGGAAAGTTGATGATAAATCGGTATACCTTGAAGAATCCACTGCCAAAACAACAGAATCAGACATCTTTGAAGGATCCAGTGCCAAAACGATCTTCAGAATTACTTTGGATGGAAATGTTGGTCATCCTTCAAATGCACAAACAGAAAACGAAGATGAAGTCTTGGACAAGAAAACCCGTGGACAGAGAAAAAGGAAGACGAATGTTGAGGCAAGCCTTGTTTTGCTTGATGACGAGGACGACGTTGGTATCTTGTCAGACTCCTCAGCAGTTGAGTACAGGCCTCCCAAAGAGTCTGCCAAAGATATTAGTTCTCCTGATTATAAGGAAGACAATGAGAGAGGTGGGAAGAAAAGAAAGAGGAAATCAAAGGAAACTACTTGTCAACCCAGAAAGCGAGTCAGAAAGAAATCTGTCATAAAGATGGAGTCTCAAGGAGATTTAGGTTTAAGAGAGCAAGGCATGGACCAAAAAGCAGTGGAAGAGTTCATGATGCCAGGCTTTTCTGATGCTCCCAAGGACAACGGTTCATCACCAGCTTTTGTCCAGTCAAAAAGGGGAAGGAGGGGGGGTAAGAGTGGGAGAGGTAGAAGAAAGAGGAAATCAAAGGAAAGTACTTGTCAACCCAGAAAGCAAGCCAGAAAGAAATCTATCATAATGATGGAGTCTCAAGAAGATATATATTTAAGAGAGCAAGGCATGGACCAAAAAGTAGTGGAAGAGTTCATGATGTCAGGCATTTCTGATGCTCCCAAGGACAACGGTTCATCACCAGCTTTTGTCCAATCAAAGAGGGGAAGGAGGGGAGGTAAGAGTGGGAGAGGTAGAAGAATTAAGTCAAACACATTGGATTTTTCATCTGTTTCATTTGATGCAGAAGAGGAAGAAGATGAAAGTCCATTTGAAGGGGAAGATCCTCAGGAGACAGATGTACCTAGTATGAAAGTTCGACATGGGTCACCATACTCTGTCACAGGTTAGAGCCGCATTGTTCACATTTCATCTAAATTTTTCATTCTGTGCATTATAACACACTATATCATATTTCAGTTTAACGTTATACAGCACATTACTTATTATACGTTTCATGCTACTTTTTGTTGTAATGTAACCTTTTACCCCCCCCCCCCTTTATGTTTTTCCTCGATGCAGTCTGCTGACTTATACAGCATCGCAGAAAATTAACCAAGTAAAGTTTTTGTGGGTGACTAGAATTATTCATCGTATTGCTGTAGCCACTGTACCATGTAGTATAATAATTATCCAATTAGAGTATACTGTACAGTGTAGTGTTCATTAGATTTATAGTGTATGTTTCTTCTTTATAAGTTCCAGATAAATGCCTTCCTCACAAAAGCACCTTATGGGAAACAGTTTTGAAATTGGCCATAGGTGTTTCCCCAGTGATCACAATACTGTTCTTGCCAAATGTAAGAACTGGAGATTTGTGTGCTGGATATGGTTTACACTATTCATCCTACAGAGTGGTGCTGTACCATTTCAGGTGTAAAGTATAAATGACGCATTAATCTTGTGTTTCCTGTACACCAGGAAACCATTTACAATGCTGGGTGGCAACCATATAACCAAATTATGATGCCTGGTGTTTATAGTGGGTAATTAAGGTGTTCCAATCAGATTCAACCTGTGCAGGTTTATGTTCAATGGGCAGTTTGGATTTATTGCCCACATAATGCCACTCAAGGATGAGTGAGGCTGGTCACTCTCATCTTAAATGTCAGGACCAGCTTGCTTAGCCCTGGGTTCCTATGCTCCTCATGGGGCACCACAGGATTAGATGATGATGATGATGATGACCAGTGTACATGATCATCATTTTTTATACATGTTGCTGCTTGACTGTTTATTCACTTTAGAGAGCCCAGTGATAGAGAAACAAATGAAGGCTACATCTAACCCCCGTAGTTTGAAAAGTCATACACAAATTGAATGCAACTGGTGGTCCTGTACCTTGTTAATTTTTCTTTTTTTAATCCAGTGGCATACAGCAGACCTTCATTATACAAAGAATCATATACACGATTACAAAAGATGCTAGGGTCTCTGTTTTCAATATACAATCACATTCTTACTTATACGATCATTATGACACCATATGAAGCCTCACTGGTCAATGTGCAGTTGCTATTATTGCTTATACAATCATAGATTGCAGGCATGCAAGTTTACCATCATTTGTTTGTTCCAAGATGGCCTTTGAACCAGGTCACTATTGGCTGTATTTGTGTCTGTGATGGAATAGTTGTTGTGTTAGAGTTGAACCAGCAGATGAAGTGCAGTGAAGTGAAATATCTACCAGCTCAAGTGAGTTGGAAACTAATTTATATATATATATATAGTTTGTGGTAGGTGGGGGCACTCACCATCCACTCACTTGATGTAGTGCTGCTCTTGGGTGTCTGCCCTTTCCTCTCCTCTCTCCATTTCTTCCTTCCTCTTCTGTCTTTCTTTATTTCATTCTTTCCTCATCCTTCTGCCTACTGGTGACTTTACACTCTCTCTTCTGTCTTTCTTTCTTTCATTCTTTCTTCTTCCTTCTGCCAACAGGTGACTCTACACTGAGTGACAACCCTAATGGTTTCCTGTACACCAGGAAACCATTTACTATGCTGGGTGGTAACCATATAACCAAATTATGGCACCTGGTGGTTTAGTGGGTAATTACAGCACTCCAATCGGATTGAGCCGGTGAAGGTTTATATCCAAGGGATGGTTGGGGTTATTGCTGAGGCTGGTCACTCTCATCTTAAATGTCAGGACCAAATTGCCTAGCCTTGGGCTTCTGCGCTTCTCATGGGGCAACGTAGAATTGGATGATGGATGGATGGATATATATATACAGTAGACCCTAGTTATCCGCGGGGGTTAGGTCCAAGAGACCCCTGCGAAAGGTAAAGTTTGCAGATACTCAAGTCATCATCACAAAATGGCATATTACTTCCACATAAGCTAAGCACATCCCTGAAAAAATAAAAACATACTTTAAAATATTACAAATACATATTAACACTCACCAAAAGACTGTGTGTTCTCTGCATAACCTTCGTACAATGATGACGATTGCTGTATGATGATGATGATGATGATTGCTGTATAGTTGACGATGATTGCTGTATAATGACGACGATGGTTGTAGTGCAGTTCCTACAGTGCCAGTGTGGTGGGGCGACGAGATGTGTGGCAGCACTGTAGGTTAGCTGTGAGTCTAGTCTGACCCTTCTGACAGGACGCCAGATAACACCTTACGCTCTCTCTTTGGCTTAGAAGGATTGCTTTTATTCTTTACTTGTTTCTTGGGAGCCATTTTTCACTCACACAATGAAGTATAGTAGAGTTGTTAACACGAGAAGGGCGATGACAATGTAAGTAACGAACTGATTGGTGTTTACAATAACACTGGCGGACTGGCAGGAATGCCTGTGGGTGCGGGTATCCTAACTATACCAACAAAAGAAGTGCACGTTGCATGCCAATTTCAAATTAAGTTACAGTGTATAGTACAGTATTAAAATAAGTTTCATCCGCGGAAACTTAAATCCGTGAATGCAAATTCCGCGGATAAATAGGGTCTACTGTATATATTTATATATATATATATATATATATATATATATATAAATGTATATGTATATATATATATATATATATATATATATATATATACAGTATATATATATATATTTTTTTTTTGGGGGGGGGGTAGTAAGCAGCAAGTGAAGTGAAATAACTACCAGTTTATATGAGTTGGAACCTTTTTTTTTAGACTTTGTTGTGTGTGGGACCCTTGGCCAAAAACATATCACTAATGAATCCTTGTTATAATTCACTCCGTATATGATAAATCATTATATGAAAGAATTTTCTGTACGCACTATATTCTCATCATAAAATAAGGGCTTGCTTTGTTTTGTTGGTTTAGTCATGCTATATCCAGTCAGTTTTACTGAACCTAAAATAGACCTTTAGGGGAGGTGGTGGCTCATTCGGTAGAGAGGTGGCCTGCAGTCCTACCAGACCCAGGTTCAAATCTCCGCTGGGGCATGGAACAGTTCAAGAATTTGATTAAATAAAAATCAGACTTTACTAATCTACCAGAAGACCTGCCGACATATAAAAATACCCCCACTAATACTAATTCACCAGACCTGTATGAGATAGCCCTAGCATGTATTCAGTATGGACGGTGGTTGTTAGTACCAAAGTGGTGACATGTAGAGGTGTATGGTATGTAGAAGGACTGTTGGGCCAGGGGAGCAGGCTGTGAAGGCTATGCTCAGACACACACACAAAAATAAATAAGTAAATAAAAATGTGTAATGAATGTTGTATTTAACTCCTCCAGTTTTTAAAAACTCTCCTAACTGAATAAAAACTGAATGTAACCCCCCAAAAAATAATAATATAAATAAAGCAAAATATGTTATTAGAGTGATGGGATTAATTGCAGCTTTGAATACAGACATATTGCTTAGGTAAGGGAGAGAATATTAACATGCTACATTTGGAAATTAGTTAATAGGACTGAGGTAAAAAGGAGCCTTCTTAACCAGTGAGAATTAGGTCTCAAGCCACCAACAGCTTCCCATCTTGCAGGAACCTGGTACATCGCCAACGGTTACCTGCACGATCTCATAACTCTCTTGAAGGACTTCGAACAGAATGACTCCTGGAGATTTAAGGATTTTGCCTCATGCTGGCAGAAGATGAAGTTTTCTTTGATCTATAGGTAAGGATTAAGGAAAGACAAATGTAATCTTCAGGTAGTGGTACTGTACTTATTTTTTCCCCTCATAGTTTAATGTTGCAGCCTGACTCCCCCCCCCCCCAAACTTCTGATAATCACTCATTTGGGGGTTTGATCAAAATTATTTATACTGCCCTCTCTAATCTTATGTGTAAACCTAGATATCAGTATTACTGCAGATGAAAACTCTGTAAATGTAAGTTTGAAATATAACACCTTCAGGGATGGTATCACACTTAAGAATATAATTTGTTTAGGAGATTACAGACTTTATCCCATTATTAGGTAAATGATATTTGTGTGGTAAGGATGATATGTTACAAGCACTTCTCATAAGTTAGGGATGTGTTTCAAAATATCACAACTTAGCTCAATCTTACACGTGGTACAGGTAGTGTAGATGGGAGAAATTGGGAACTCGGCTTCATTGTTCGTGTTGTAACTTTGATAGGCAGTTTATTTATTTATTTTCTTATGAATATTATGTTTTTAATTGCCCATGAACTTGGTAGCAAAAGAGGACATAAAAGGGTGATTGAAACAAGAACTTCTATCAGCTTGAGCAGTATGAAGCTTGAAAATAAAAATATCTTGCTCAATACTGTGATGTAGATTACACATTATAGCCTATGGCCTTAGATTTGTTTATTCCACCTTTATTGCCTCATCAGGAGCTCAGGGGCCCAAGGCTAAATCTGTCAGCCAGATATTTAAGACAAGAATGACCAGATCCCAACCCCTGAGTACCATAACAAGAGTACAGTAGTAAACTTCAGTCACACCATAGATTCAGGTCCTCTACTGTATAGGCCACCCATGTTTGGAGTTCCTTAACCACTAAACCACCAGGCACATGGTTGTTGAGTTTGTTGTTGCTCACCATTGATGTAAATTATTTTGAGATGTTATGCAGGACTAGTAAAAGTAGACGATTAATACATTGTTATTTTTCAGGGGGCGACAGAACTTCAAGGAACTTCTTGAGTTTTCAGAAGAGGTCGCATCACTCACAAAGAGATTTCTTGGGATTCATCACAGTGATAAGTGCAGGATTGGAGCTCTGTACACTCTCTATGGCCTCTACTACAAGCATCCATTTAGGTGAGTATAGAATGGAAGAATTATGCCCATATTTGAAAGAGGGTTAAAATTTGAGGTATTAAATGGGTGGCTACCATTGACCCTGGGAGATACTACGATGTGAGTGAAATGTAACCATTAGCCTGGTGATTAGCCACACAGTCATCACTCTTCAGCAAGAAATATTTAGCCACATGTGCAATCACTGAGTGATATTTCTTCTTAGTGTTTGTATTTAGAGAGTCCAAGCTGAGGCTCCTGCGTTTTTACAAATCTTATTACATATTCTCTCTCTCTCTCTCTCTCTCTCTCTCTCTCAGTCTTTCCAGTAACTTCTAGCAACTGTTAGGAAGTAATCAGCTGTTTTGACATTTGGTTTAGCGTCCATTCCGTAGAAAACATCAGGTGTATCGTGGCCATCCCCAATACAGTGATACCTTAACAAGAAGCATGACGTCATAAGTTTTGCCATGTCCTAGGTAAGAGTGATACAGTATATGGATGCTGTGCTGCTATGTAATCCTCATACTTTGACCCACAGGCACTTCTTCAAGTATCGGATAATGATAAATGAGTATGAGGCTTTGTTGGGTCTGGTGGATAAGTTTCGTACTGATGTGAACAATCCCGATCCCGCATACATCTTCTCATGTCTCAGGGTGGATGGAGCCTTTCACCATGTGGCTACTTCAGAAGAGGTGACTTTTATTATTCATTGTGCTCACTGTCAAATACTTCCTTTTACACATCATTGTATTATTGATTAGCCATTTCTTCTTGTTCCTCCGTATTTTGTTCATGATTTTTTTTTTTTTTAAATCATTATGTTCACAATCAATCACTTTTTATTTTTCTTCCTTGTGTTCACACACACACACACACCACTTTATTTTTCTTCATTGTATTCACACACACACACGCACACACACACACACACACACACACCACTCGCTGGTGCAGTGGTAACGTTCCCGCTTGCCAACTGGTGGACAGGAGTTCGCGCCTTGCTCAGGTTGCGAAAAGTTTCATTGATGAAGTGGGTGGTTACTGTCCCCCTTGAGCAAGGGGACGGGTGTGTGGGTGTGTGAAGGTCACAGCCTTGTCCTTAGATCGGACTATATGAGCTCTCAGCTCCCTTCTGGGAGGGTAAAAGCTGATCATCGCGACCATCAAGTGATCCTGACCGACCCGGTGAATTACATGATTAAGGTCAGCTAAACCCCTCCATGGCCGAAGGCCTGGAATTTTCCGTGCACGCCAGGCCGACGCCGGGGCCATTTTTTGAAGTTTCAAAAATTGATTTTTTTTTTCTTGCCATATTGAAGAGAAAGTGCACATGCACCTAACAGTACAAATCCCAGCTTCCTAGACACATTTTATGGCTTGCAGTGGAGTGCGGAAGTTGCAGAAATATCAACAACCGATATCCGCTGTCCAGGGGTGCTGCCGCAACACAACTGAGCAGGTGTTGTTATTTTTTTTTTACCTCCCATAACAATGCGAATGGTGCTGAAATGTTGTGCATATATGAGATATGATGATATTGAATGATTTCAGTACATAATCTGTTAGGAATGGCTGGAAAAAAAAAATTGTTAGGAATACTTTTTCATCTTTTTGATATGAAATATGTTTATGGTAGTTTCGAGTTATTTTTTACGTTATCATTGTGCCCATGCTTGGAAAAGGGAGCGAAAGAGTTGAATTTTCGGTCCTAAATGAGAAAACTGCACGTTCTCCAAGGCTAAATTCTGCCACAGAGTAAAGTGGAGGGTCAGATCCGATTAGCAATGCGGAAGTTGAGTCGCAACTTCGAGCTCCCATACCATGAGCATGGCTAAAAATAGAATCGTAATGCAGTTTCAGAAGTCTAATTATTACGAATACGGATACAAAGCAGAAATAAATAAGTTTACAGACGGGGAAAATGTATTTTTTCCGTAATAACGTGCTCATCTTTCTCTATCATTTTACGTTCACCTTTATCATTTTACCTTGTTATTTTCGCAATATATATTGCTGTCTCGTAAACAGGGTGGTTGTATGTGTTTTGCAGGGGAAGAAAAAGATTGTATTTTCTGTCTGGATCAAGATAATGGGTGTAACTATGTGTTTTTAGTAATGGCCATATGTGAAAAAATCGTATGGCCACTCGTCATGACAGCAGGCGGTGAACTGACGGATGATATGTGAGAAGGTGAAGTCAAGGTCAATCTCATGTCCCAGATTTTCATTCACTTCCTGAAGGTTTTCACAGTTTTCTACAAGTTGCACTGCATCAAATGATCCAAACCATTTCAGCAAACCTGAGCAAATAGGTAAAGATACCAAGACAAAAATGTATTTTTCACTTTTAATCATGTCTTTTTTGTATGTGCCTGCATTACTTCATAATTTTAAACAGGTGATTGTGTGTGTTTTGCAAGAGAGGGAAAAGATGATATGTTCTGCCTGGGTGGAGATAATGGGTATAGTTATGCTTGCTTAGGCATGGCCAGGAGCGAAAAAATCGAAAACCCACTCATCACAGCAGCAGGCTTTGAAGTGCTTGATAAAGTGTATTGGAGTGTAGTGTAGGTCAGTGTGAAGACATTCAGAACGTTCGTTTCTTCCCAAAAATTTTTGCAGTTTTTTATAGGCCGCGCTCAAACGACGCCTGCAGCCATTTATCGGTTAAACTTCATTTGACGCCGGCGGCCACGGAGGGGTTAAGAGAGATATTTTATACTGTGAGATTGAATATTGCCCCTTTTAAGACCGTCATTAGTAGAGATTGTCTTAAGTTTGATGAAAGCATCTGGAATTAGCAAGAATATAAAAAGTCTGTTATATATCAGGGATATGTTCCAAAATATCACCTCTTTTTCTGTAAATCTGCTGCTGTAAATTTAGGAGTTCTGGCAAATTTGCTTTATAGGTTGAAATGGAACTTTAGTTGGTAGCCAATATTTTTACGGTTCATTGTGGACCTAATGACAAACAAGGACTTTTAAGAAGGCAGTATATAATGAGGACTCAGAAAAAAGATAAAAAATAAATCAGTACTGAAAATTGCACCACCAGATTGAAGGGGATGAATTGCTGCTGGAGCTAATGAACCTCTTCTTCCTGGTACCAGATGGGACTGGACCTGTTTTCACCGGAACATGAGTTGGTCAACCGGATGTACGACTCACACCGGCTTCTACATGCATCCCCAGTCCCTGCCGCTTTACCTCAACAGGCGCTGGAAGATGATCACACCTTGCTTATGAATTATCACACCACCAAGGGGAAGGTCATGGGTGTGTGAGAAATGTTTTTTCAGTATTGTATGTGGTTGTGTGCTAAAAAGCACTAGAAGTGCAGTCAAATACTAAAGTCCATATGCCTCTCCTGTCCCTCACATTGCTGGATTCATGGGTACAAGAATGAGACATGATGGACAAGGGTGCATATTGTCATCCACGGGTATATGAAAACATACACCTTAGACCGCTACATCACACCCAAGCGTATTTGAATCTAGCGATGAAATAGAGACAGGAGAGGCAATTGGATTTCAGTATTTGATTTTACCTTGAGATAGTTTGGTCATGTATAGAGAATACAGAACTAGGAGAGTTTGAGTGAGGTGGAGGGGGAGATTGAGGATGGGATGCTGGGCTGGGGATTTGCCTTCTTTACTTGAATTTAATGTACATGTTTTGTCTGTTTATTACTGAACATAATTTACCTTCTTTATTTGGATTTACTGTACATAATTTGCATCCTTTATTACTATTTAAGTTTGCCTTGAACTTTCTGTACATGATTTGCCCCTTTATTTAATTTTACTGTAAACGATTTTGCCTCTATTGCTATACTTGATATTATTTTTATTACTGTATGATCTTTTGGCCATGTGGAGAGGATGGAGAGCGAGAGATTGATGAGGAGAGTGTATGTGAGTGAGGTGGAGGGAGGAGAGGGAGGAGGAGGCCAAGGATAAGGTGGAGAGGGGGAGAGGGAGGTGGAGGCCAAGGATGAGGTGCAGGGACGGAATGGAGAGATATATGAGAGAGGGGTGTGTGAGCTGGGAGCAGGGCAGTGAAATGGAGAGGGACTGGGTGACATGGAGGCGATTTTTTTATGGCCACCCTTTACGAGATTAAGGCATCTGGCAATAGATAGATAGATGATCCTTATCATGGGTGATTTTGTCATCTTTCTTATTGTATGTGATTTGCATCCTCTTATTATTGTACATGATTTTCTTTCCATTATTACTGTACCTGATTTTGTCATCTTTTGTACTGTTGGTTTTCCTACCTTTATTACTGTTTTGTATTGTACATGATTTTTGCCATCATTATTGTACATGATTTTGCCTTCTTTATTGCTGGATGTGATTTCCTTCCTTTATTTCTGTACTTTATTTTGCCTCCTTTATTACTCTTCATGATTTCTCTCATTTATTTGGCAGGTGACGGAAAGGAACCTGACCGAGGGATGGACCTCATACACCCGACCCTGGTGAAGGAGGTGTCGGAAAACCTCCAGTCCCTCCAAAAGGACACCTTTGCTCTCTTCCAGCTTCCTGGACGCCCTGGTTGCCCTTTCAGCCTGCCATCGCTGACACCTGCATCCACCGATACCCTCCCTGAGCCGTCCATCCAAGAGGCTTCAGTCTCTGATATTGGTACGTAGGGCTCTTTAGGGTTATGTTTATGGGATTATTGGGATTTATTGCTTTTATGATACTGTTTGATGATTGGGATTTAGTGTTCATAGAGTGCCACTTGCTTTGGACTGAGTGCTCATATTACAGCCCAGAGGCAAGCAACTGGTCATTCTCTCCTTAAATGTCAGGACCAAGTAGCTTAGCCTTGGGCCCCTATGCTTCTAATGTGGCTATAAATAATTTAGTGAATGGATGTTGTATGTTAGAGAATGTAAGAGCTGTAGACTGCATGGATGACAAATAGGCAGAGAATTGTGTGTTGTGTTGTTGTTTATAATATCTATCTATCTATCTATTGCCAGACGCCTCAGTCCCGTTTGGGGTGGCCACAAACAAATCGCCTCCAAGTCGCCCTGTCCCCTGCCATTTCACTCCCCTGCTCCCAGCTCACACCCCCTTCTCTCATATACCTCTCCACCCCATCCCTCCATCTCATCCTCGGCCTTCCCCTCCCTCTTTCCCCCTCCACCTCACTCACATACACTCTCTTCATCAGTCTTTCACCCTCCATCCTCTCCACATGGCCAAACCGCCTCAGTGTGTTCCTCATAACGCTTCCTCTCACATCCACATCAGCACCACAACGCTCCTTTATATCCTCATTCGTCAGCCTGTCTCTCCATGTGACTCCACAGGCTCCTCTTAAATAACTCATTTCCATTGCGCTCACTTTTGACTTGTGTCCTTCCAACAACGTCCAAGCTTCACTTCCGTACGTTAGAGTTGTTATCACAATACTGTCATGTAGTAACTTTTTCACTTCCATGCTCACTTCCCTGTTGCTTATTACTGCTTTCAAAGAACCAGCAACCTTTCTTCCCTGCTGTACCCTTTCAAGCACTTCACCCTCCAAACCTCCATCCTTACTCATCACACTACCCAAGTACTTAAACGTACTCACATTTTCCAATTCCTCACCATCCAACCTTGCTGTACCTTCACTGACTTCACCTCTCTCAAAGACCATCACTTTACTCTTCCCTACATTCACCTTTAGATTCCGTTTCTTACACACTCTCTCAAACTCATCCACCAAGCCTTGCAGCTCCCCTTCGTCTTCACTCAACAACACAGTATCATCTGCAAACAACAGTACAGGGAGTTTCCAAACACTATCCTCTCTCACCAGGGCCACTCCAACATCCACTACCCTACCTTGTACCTCTTTTATTACCCCATCCATGTACAGATTGAACAACCATGGAGACATGACACATCCCTGTTTCAACCCAACCTTCAAAGAGAAAAATTCACTTAGTTCACCATCCACATGCACTGCAGCCTTCGCACCATCGTACATACTCTTCACAGCATTCAACAACTTCCCATCTACTCCATATATTCTTAACACTTTCCACAATCCTTGTCTATCCACCCTGCCATATGCTTTCTCCAAATCCATGAAAGCCACATACAGCTTCTCTCCCTTCTCTAGAAACTTTTCCACTAAAGATCTGAGAATGAATATCTGATCTACACAACCTCTTCCCTTCCTAAAGCCTCCCTGTTCTTCTCCAACTAATTTCTCTGTTCTTTCTCTAACTCTGTCAGTAAGTATCCTACCATACACTTTTCCTATTATACTAAGAAGACAAATGCCCCTATGATTACCACACACTTCTTTTTCCCCTTTTCCTTTGTACAAGGGAATAATTATACCTGACTTCCAATCCTCCGGGACTCTACCTTCCTCCCAGGCCAATCTGCATGTCTTCCACATCCATTCTACTACTATCTCTCCCCCATGCTTCAGCATTTCACCACACACTCCATCAATTCCTGGGGCTTTCCCTGATTTAACTTTCTTCATTGCTTCAACAACTTCTATCCTACTGATTTCTTCCTGTCTTCTCACCTCCCTCCTTCTCCCAGCCATTCCCCAGCCACTTATACTCGCATTACTTCCCTCCTCTACGTTCAACAATTCCTTAAAGTGTTCTCTCCATCTGCTCACTTTTTCTCCCTTCTCCACTAGTAATCTACCATTTTTATCTTTCACTCCCCTGCTAACTTCACTTCCACCCTGTCTTACTCTTTTCACCTCTCTCCAGAACATTTTCTTACAGTCCCTCCACTTTACACTCAAATTCCTTCCAAATTCCTCATCCACTCTCTTCTTACTCTCTCTTACTAATCTTTTCACCTCTCTCTTTCTTTCTACATATTACTCTCTCTTCCGCCTCTCAACCTCTTCCACACCCCTATTTCTCATCCATTCATTGTATGCTTTCTTCTTTTGTGCCACAGCCTGTTTCACCTCTTCAGTCCACCACACTGTAATATTGCAGCTCATCAATATTATCTTCTTTCGCAGCTTCAATATTGTATCCATACTGGTCGTTTTCATATCCCTTTCCTCTTTGTGCTTACGTGATCAGCTGGTGTTAGGTAGTTTTTGCTGGGTGGAACTGGACCACTCCAGTAACCTAAATACTATACCAAGTTGTGGCTGTGTGGAATTCATTGAGCTATAGTTATGAAGTACGGTAAGAAGCCACATTGGCTGCCATTCATATTGACATTTCAGTGAGACCACACTTGGTTAACAGCGTAGTTGAAAGGGATTAAGGATCTTTGTCAGGTTGAACAAACATGCTAAGGTTCTTCATCTCTGCAGAATGTTTTTTTTTTTTTTTTTTTTTTTTTTTCCCATCAGCTGCTAGTAGCATCTCTTTTATTTCAGGGACCAGACGAGCAGACATACGTGACAGAGCTGCTGCCTCCAACACAACAAATGATTACATAATGAACAGACACTTTGGAAGCTTAAAGAAAGTCAGAAGTCCTGAAAAGAATAAAATGGCAGAACAGCCTCAGAATACCAACAAAGGCAGCGTAGCAAGGGAAGCAGTTTGTAATGAAAACCACACACCAGATCATACTCAAGCATCTGGTACTAGTCATGGTGAAGCAACAGCCTCCAGTAGTCAACAAGATAAGAAACCTGGAATACTCCAGGACAAGAATGTAAGAAGTTTCATGTGTGTACCACCTAAGGAATGTATGAACATAGCTTTGAGGCCTCAAGGCAGGAGAAGAACAGGTTGCAAGGGGAAATTACAGCCTGTACCTGAGGTTTGTGATGAAATTGATGAAGTGAATGCTGATGAGCATGCAGAACAGAGTGATGTGGAAGCAGATAGTACAACAGCTCCTGAAAGCACTGGAACAGAAGTCCCACTCTCAAACCAGGAACACAGTGATCGTGACTTCACTGAGGCTCCACGTATCACTCCACTACCAAAGCGGAAGAGAAGGAGAAACCGAAAGGCTCTGCTGATGGAAGCACAACCTTTATCCCAATTAAACACAGATGATACAAAGAAAACTCCACTGCTAAATAGTCCATTGGTGATAAACATGAAAAAGATGGAAGACTCCACCATTTATATGGTAAATGATCAGCCAGAAGTTGATATTACTGGTACAGAGTTTAGTTCTTCTAGAGGATTGAATGGAGATGTAACAAGCAGTAGAGAGCCTCCTATAAAGTGCAACATAAATAACAGTAGTCCTAAAAGTGGCAATAAATATAAAGGTGAAAGCTCAATAAACTCTCTTCTGTCACGTGCCAATAAAGCAAGGAGAGAGTTCAGAGAATCACGTGAAATGTATTTATACATTACATTTACATTTAAACACAGTAGTGTGGTTCTCAGAAATGTTTGCAAAGTAAGTGAAAGTACCTTTGAAGCCATAAAAAGAGATAAAGAGAAATTTGATATCTTGAGGAAGAAGTTGACAGTACTCTTGCCGCCAGAGTATCAGCAGAAAGAATGGCTGGATAATTTGTCGCTTAAAGTTCATCCTCATAATGAATGGAAAGGAGTTGAATTGGAATCAGAGACCCCAGATAAGTTACCTTATTCATCTCAGAAGTATGGCTGTAGAAGTTTAGAAATGCAGTCCGAAAGTTCACCAAAGATTGTCAAAACTCGTATGATACCCATACGGGTAAATGGAGTTACATACTACATTCCAGCTTCTGATAAATCCCCACTCAAAAATAAAACCTCAAACCAAAGACTGTTGATGAAAGAGGACATCAGCACAGTAGAGTCACCCATCAGTCATCTAGAGGCACATAACACTGATTTTGGTACACTTAATGAATTAGCTCATGACCATGTGAACGACACAGTTTTTGAAAGAAGTATTGAAGAGCAGTCACATGTTGCAAACCCTGAGTGTGACATAATTCCAGGGAAGGCAAGAGGTAGTACTGAGTTTCAGGACTTAACAGAATCTCTTTTCCAGCTCCAAAACAGTATGTTGTCACCAACACAAGAAAAATTATCATTTGACCAAAAATTGCCACAAAAAGTTGATCAGATTCCAGCTGTAAATTCCCAGGATTCTGAAATATTTCCCACTGCAGAAAGTACAAGCGGTGACAATTCTGGACAAGGGGAGGAGATATTTTCCGCTACAAAAAGTACGAATAGTGACAGTTCTGGACAAGGGGAGGAGGAGACATTATCCGCTACAAAAAGTACAAAAGATGATAATTCTGGACAGGGGGAGGAGGAGATATTTTCCACTACAAAAAGTGTGAACAGTTCTGAACAAAGACAGCTTAGAGAGAAGGTGGTATTTAAACTTAGAAAATATTCACATGACATGAATTTACACTCGCCCGCACAAAGTGACGAAAGCGATGATGATCATCATTGTGATATCATTGAAAGCTTTTTAAGTGAGTCCTGGTCTCCACCCCACACAGAATTAGATAATGCAATGACTTCAAGCATTAAGTACAGCTCTGTCCATCATAATGCAAATCAGAAAAATGATAGTGAACTCCAGAAGACACATAACCAAGCTTTTGAGCAGATGGAAGTTTCAAAATGCAGTAAGACATATCATAATCAAACATCTGGTCTGATGGAAGTTTCTGATACACATACTTTGACTGGATCACAAACAAATATTCAGACTTACTCTCAGGTTGAGCAGACACCATCATCTCTTCCAGTCAATGAGAACATGGAGACAAGAGTAAGCCAGACTAAGGGCAGTTTTATATACCCCTTTGTGAGCAGTAACCATTATAATGTTCCAGTAACCACTTTGAATAACCCACTTCCTGCTCAAATGTCACATCAGATTACGACCTCCATTCAGCAGTCATTTCCATACCTGCCTGTGCAGTCGTGTGCAGGTAGTGTAGCACCTGATGGCAACTACAGTGACAATTTGAGTGGTTTTGGGCTGTCAGAGCCCTCTAAGATCTCTCAGTCTATACAAACTGTCAGAATGGTATCACCCCAGGTACAGTCACATAATATTGTAATGAGCCAGCCAACTCTCAAACATAGTGCTCCCTATGTAGTCAGAGCTCCTTCATCCTTCAGAAATACTAATGCTGTATTAGTGGGCCCCAGTCAGATCCTCCAGGACAAGAATAGTGAAGAGAAGTATTTAAGACTAATGGTTCAGGGGGCACCGGTGGTAATACCTCTTAGCCTGGTACTGGGGCCCAATGTTACCCCTGCTGTGTCCACTTCAGCCACATTAAGTGAAGTGACTCTTCCTACATCTAGCACACCAATGCCAGCACAAATAATAACTCCTACTACCTCCACTACTACCACACTGAGAGAAACTGCACCACCCACACCTGCTGCTCCATTACTCACGCAAGTAATTCCTCCAGGTTCATTGTTGCCCACCTCAGAATTGGAGTCATTGCCCAGCATCCTCAGAAATAATGGGGAGAGAGACTACGTGCAGGACATTTCAGCATCTTTCAGTGTTAGAAGTAATAGGGAGAGTGAGAATATGCAGGGCACGTCAACTCCCAGTATTGTTAAAAGTAGTAATGAGAAGAAAGAAAATATACAGAGCACTTCACCTCCCAGTACTGATAAAAGAAGTAATGAGATGAGGGAGAATATACAGAGCACTTCACCTCTTAGTATTGATAAAAGAAGTAATGAGAAGAGAGAGAGTATACAGGACATTTCAGCTTCCAGTATTGATAAGAGAGAGAATGAGAAGAGAGAGAATATACTGGGCACTTCAGGTCCCAGTATTGTTAAAACTGTTGAGGAGAGAGACAGAATGCAGATCACTCCACAACTCAGCAGTGTTATAAGTGATTGGGAAAGTGATTGCGAAGAAGATAATGTGCCCTGCACTTCAGGTTCCTGTACATCAGTTTGTGAATTTTCTAGCACTAATGCTGGGAAAGAAACTGATGCAGTCTCAAGGAGGGTAGCAGATGCACAAGAGCAGCTACCTCCAGCCCAATCATCCAGGAGTAATCTAGTTTGCCCATTTGTGTATGGTACAAAATTCAAAGCATTATCTGGGCTAAGTGAATTCAAAGGGCCAGCCACTGGCACCCCAGTAAAGGTTCATACAAGAAAATCACTTGTTCCCTTCCTTTTTTTAAAGTCACTAGCGCATAGGAAAACTCAGTAACAATTTTTTAAAGTACAATAAAGCCTCTTTAAAACAAGCTTCTATTGATTTAATTGTTTTTAAAGTATGTAAGCCATCTGTATGATTTTTTTTTAGTTACAGTAAAGCTTTTCTGTAGCAACCTCAGTTTACTTAATATCAGCTGCTAACTCTGAGCCAACCAAACAGTTTTGGCATATATGATGGATAAGACTGACCAACCACACGATGGCTTGGTTTGAGTTAAACAGAAATTTATAACAGGATGCATGAACACTTCAGGCATCACAGTGTATAATGTAAGGTAGATGCCAGATATAACAAACTGATTCAGAAATTATGATGACCACTTGATACTTAATAAAGAACTTTAGCATTTAATAACTCACTGCTCCTCATCAATTTGCTATATAGAGGGTGAACTGAAATGTATTCAGAGTATTTTGATGTTTATTGTAATTAACACAGAACATTATTTTGTTACAAAAAATAATAATTATAGTGAATATAGGTGTGTTGTGAGCAGATGAATATTCTTTTGTAATGCCATTAAAGTTTAAAACACATTCATACATACATACATACACACACTCGCCAGCCATTAAGTGGACCTTATTTAATTTCCATTGAACATTTGTTTTTCAGTTATTCATAAATAAGTTTTGTAACTTTTCTGTTAGCATATTCAGACCATTGTGTTTTTGTTGTCATGATTAATCCAGAAAAAGTGGGTACCTGTATTTTTCTATATACGCAGCTCAGTACCTGTTGCAGTTGACAGTTGAATCTCATTTTGTATGTGTGTGTGTGCAGTTGTGTGAGAGAATGTGTGCATGCGTGTGTGCTTGTTTGTTTCATAAAAACTAAGTAATTTTCAATCAGTCAAAACTTCCAGTTAAGTATTGATGATAGGAAAGTTCCATAAGTTTGAAAAGGTCTGTAAATTGAAGGATGCTTTCTAGCAGTAACTAAAATGTTGTACTGTACATAACTGCCAGTCAGCCTTAAAAAGTATAGGGACCTAAATTGTGTTATTATGTACAGTGATAAGGATGTATTACCAAGATGATTCTTCCTGTTCCCATGTCACTCCACCTCCAAGTCTTACTATGTCATGAGCATTGTACAGTATGTATGTTTATATATGTAATGAGCATTGTACAGTATGTATGTTTATATAATTAAAAGAAAGAAGTGTGACAGTTCCATTTAAACATTTACCTTCATTTTTATAGATTTCTTTTATTTTGCCAGGTATGTTATCAAACTTTGGAGGACTCTGACTTGTCCTCAGTAAATAATGGAAACAGTATGAATGATTGTGATTATGGAGAGCAGACTTTATGTGTAGGAGACAATGGTTTGTCATCATCAAAATTGCCATCACCATCATTGTCAGTTATGATCATTATCAGTCATTAATATCATCCTTATAATCATCTCATCATCACTGGTGCTGCCCTCATCACCACAATTTTTTCTCTTCTAGGAACTCCCTGATGGGATGACTGTGGCAGAAACTTCTTTAGGTAACTTTTTTTCTTGCACACATCTTGAGTGCTGCAGCTGCACGAGGCTTACATGAAGGAGTGTTAGTGCCAGCTTTAACATATGGATGCGAGACTATGGTGTGGCATGAAAATGAAAAGTCATGAGTGAGAGCAGTAGAGATGGGACTGCTGAGGAATGTATGCGGAGTACAGAGAGTGGATAGGATATAAAATAATGTGATTCGTGAAGGATGTGGTGTGAGGAGGTCTGACACCAGTATCGAAGAGAGAGTACTGAGGTGGTATGGTCATGTGGAGAGAATGGATAACAATAGTGTGGTGAAAAAGTATATCTGAGCAAATATGAAGGAGGGAGAAGGTGAGGTAGGCCAAGGAGAAGGTGGAGGGATATGGTAGATGAGTGTGTGAGGAAGTGAGGTTTGGAAGTCAGTGAAGTTAGGGGACTGACGAGATCGAGCTGGCTGGATGAATATTGTGAGGAGAAGCGCATGATCAGGGATTTGGCATCCTTTTTTAATGTGACAGCGTCCGGATTGACTACCAGATACGTTTATGTGAAGCTACAGAACATGGTGAATGTTTTTGACGTATCAGATAGAGCCAGGATTCCTGGGGCTTGAATGGTGAGCGAATGGAAGCGTATTCCATTTGATTGGGCAAATCTGGGCTGTCTGGACATAGCTACTCCACACCCTGCTCTAAGGTGGGAAAGTAGGTCTGGATATGATGATAATTCTCTAATTTTCTATCAGTTACATTTTTCCACTCATTTCTTCCAGGAATGCAATGTAAAGTCTTCCTCCTGTGGTGTTACAATAAATTTATTTTCAGAAGGACATTTACAATGCTGGGTGGTAACCATATAACCAACCCATACGTGCTCCCTGCATGTCAACAAGTGGGTTGGTGGAGGGTTAGTGTCCCTTGCCATAAAACCAATAACTCAAAGTCAAATGGCCACCCCTTAAGGGATTATGGCGTCTGGCAATAGATAGATAGATAGACATAGAGTGATCAAGTGGATTTAGGTAGTCCAACCTGGTATGGCCTGTAAAGGTCTTTTAGACCCAATCAATTCTGAGCAAGAAGAAACTCAGATATTCTCAAAACGGTCATGACAAAAGTATATTAAAACACCGTAAGAGGGGATACGTAAAAGCAAATTCCACGCGCCTTTTTTATATATTTGTAGGAGTGTACTATAATTTGAGCATGAAGATGATCAGATATTCTCAATCATGGCGGCCAGGGCTCCAGTGAAGGCAGCGTTATAATCACAGGCCACCTCGTTGTGTACGTAGTCCCCACGGTCATCCTCGTAGCTACCGTCCTGTGGGGGAGTACACGGAAATCAGTGCCTATTGACTGCACGTGGCTCATTAATCTCTAGTTCCTATACGCCTCACCTGAGCAAAATAATCTGACATTAAATGGAATAATACCAAAGTTGTCCTAACCATAAGAGGGTTAATGGCCATCGTTTGCATGAAGGTCGTTAAGGCAATCTGTGTGTGCTAAGTCCTAAATTTCTCCTAGAATACGACAAGCGAATATCTAGTTTCTGTTTGCAGGATTATAAGAGTATACACTCATTACTAAGAGTTTTGTGCTATTACCAGACCATCAAGCAAGTGTTAAAACCTAGATTAAATTTCCATCATAGTGGGTGCAAGAAGAGGGCAAAGAAGTACAGAGAACTATTTCCCAGTTTCATCTGAAGAAAACTTAGAACCGGCGAAATACAGTGAAAAACCCTATCTGTACTAGTGTGTGTTTCAGGTGATTCGATTTTTCCGATATTCATTCGTTCGGGCTCTGGGAGGCCTGTATCTTACCTGAGAGGGTCCGCCGACGAGAGCCCCGTAGAGGACGTGAGGGTTGGGTCCGTCCTGGTTCTGTGCCCACCCGTCAGTGCAGGAGTCGGGCGGTGGCGGACAGGAGCTGACAAAGCAGTGGTAGACTCGTTAGTGTGATGTCTACTGTGTCTACTTATCTGCTCGTTAGTGTGGTGTCTACTGTGTCTACTTATTGAATCGTTAGTGTGGTGTCTATTGTATCTACTTATTTCCTGGATCAGTTACTTCAAAAGACATTGCAATCCAGGTGAACATGATTATACTCGTAAGTTAGAGTTGTGTTCAAAATATTATGTACGTTGTTTTACGTTAATGTGTGTGTGTGTGTGTGTGTGTGTGTGTGTGTGTGTGTGTGTGTGTGTGTACCTGGATCGGTGGTGTGGCCTCTGGGGTGGATCAACGCCATAACCCACAACGTAGGAGCGTCCAGCATCGCCCAGCAGCTGACCCATCTGACCCTCGGCCCACTGGCGGTTAACATCTGCTGACCCCGCATCGCCGTACTTGGCCGCCTGACCACCACACAAGGTCAGAACAGGTCAGCATAGCATAGCGACGGGTTTAACACAGCTTGTACAGTATATCGATAATAGAGCAATGGTGTTATATAGAACCTATGTTACTAAGGAAGCAGCAGCAACATTTCAGTCTTAAAAAAAAAGTGGATACGAGTAGCATGTCTAGAGGAAGGGCAAGAGTAAGAGGACGTCACAGGGCAGCTCAGAGGTCAAGCCATGTTACCCATAGTGAGATGAAGGCGACGTTGGCGGCGTGTCTGTTGGCGCCCCACATGTCCAGGAAGACCAGACCATCAGGGGTGTAGTCAGCAGATGTCCTCAGCCACGACAGGTAGTTCTGCAGGGCCGTCTCCCACTGTGGGTTGGTCGGCTCCAGCAGCGTCCCCAGTGCCTGAATGAACACGGTGCAGAAACTGTAGTGGTGCAGGGTTTACAGTCTTATTTGTCGATCTATCCATCTACTATGTAGGAGGATTCAGAAACTGGAGCGGCATAGTTTACAGTCTATCTATCTGTCCGTTTATAGCCAGGCGTTTAAATCCCAGAAGGAGTGGGTATACACAAGGCACTTCCATGTCACCCTGTCCTCCGCCATCAGTCTGGCATTCCTCCAACTGACGCCACACTCATACCTCTCCACCTTATCTGTTCACCTCATCCTTGGTCTCAAGACCGCAACACAAAGAGAGCTGCCATCAAGTGAAAGAACTTACACATGCTAGCTCGGCCAATGATCTCAAGACATGAACTTAACCGTGTTAGTGGGGGAACATGCACAGCTCAGAAGGGAAGGAACTGCAACTCGAATCCACGTGAGAACATTACAACACTCCCTTGTCAACTGTTTTGTGCTAGGAATGTAACTTAAGTTCACATTTTTAAACAAACACCCGATACCTACATAAGCTCCCACTCGCTTGTCATCCCAGGCAAACTGCAAGGCGTCTGAACCAAGATCGAATTCGTCCCAGGCGGCCTGAGCCTTGGTGAGGTAGGCGCTGTCCCCTGTGGCGCGGTACAGCCAGAGTGCCGCCCAACACAGCTCGTCACCATACCCACTCCACGACCTTGAAATAAGTACCGTACGAGTATAATACAGTACAATGAAACGAGCACAGTACGCCACAAATAAATAAAAAACTGAGGCAAGTTAAGGTGAAGTGGGTAATGAACTAGACCGTAGCGTGAGAGGGGGACCATACCCATTGCTGGATACTGGTAGAGAGAGAGAGAGAAAGAGAGTCTAAGCATATCCCTGGCACTACATTTGACCCTGACAAAGCTCTGTACACCCCTAATAACTTGAGGCAAATTTAATACACCAGAGGACCCACTTGTAGTAACCGGAGGCGTCGGTGATGGAGTTGTGGTAGTTTTCTCGCCTCTGGTCTCCGAAGTCGTACAGCTCCTTGGCCACCTCCAGTACCTCAGTGGAGTAGTCTGAGTCCACATCCTGAGAGAGGGAGTTGAAGTTACGCAGATCTCACGGATCTTACGTTTTTATCTATGTCTGTATTCTTTCTTTCTTTATTTATTATCGATTACAGTCTTTTTTTAGGCTGCCCAATCTTATTATTATTACCCCAGGCATATCTGAATGTGAACTCAGTGGACTACAGGCTTCAGTTTGTCTTCTCCAGTCCATCATCCTTCTTTCGAGGGATGAAGAGCGAGTTGAGGGACGTTTGTGTAACTGGGCACTGAAAAATGGCTGATTATGGGGATGCCACCCCGTGAAGGAGTTCATTTCCAGGGCCGGTTTAATGCTAATAAACGTGATAACGACCTCTTAAGAACAGCTCAAGACGAACAACCTTAGAATAATCCTGAAGAAGTGTGAACACAGGAGAGCGACCTCACAAGAAAGATATCCAAACTCCAGAAGAACGACAACAGAAGAACGACCCCAAACGAAGAAAAAAAAAAAACACGATCACAAAAGGGCGACCCCAAAAGACCTCGAGAAGAACGACCACAAAAGAAAAACCATAGAATAATGAATGACACAAGAATATCCCAGTCCTCCTTACCTTGAAGATTATGGCGGCTCCAGCAAGGGCGGCAGCAGTCTCACAGGCAAGCTCGGTTCCTGGGGCAGCCTCGTCAATCTTGTACGAGGGCCTCTCCATGAACATGTCCTCGGGTCGTCCCCAGTACCCGTGGTCGATTCCTCCATTGCCAACCTGTTATAGTCCTTCCACATTAGCCTAACTTGATTAATGTTTTTCGTCTTTTAGCTTATTTCAGAATGTGACGATTATATGACTCGGCATCCTTTCCATCCTTTTTCAGCTTATTTCACATAGCTCATTGGCAGAATAAGACAATGCTACAGCTCTACATCCTTTCCTTAGGATTTGTTCATAACTAGCATCATATTCTACGGTTACTTTATCGTTGCAACTCAGTATTCAAGATGGAGACTTGGCAGTTAAGGGCACATTAAAATTAGAGAGGTGCAGAGCATCAACTAAAAAGTATGTACTGTAAGTTAGGTAAGAATAAGATGTTTGGAAGAAGACAGGGACCGAGCTGAAAGTTGTTAAAAGTCATGAAAGTTATAGCTATTGGAAGTTATCGTAAACGAAGACTATGGAAGTAGACAGTAAATACGACAACGATGAGTGAAAGTTTTGGTTATTTTAACTTATTGGAAGGCTTTGAAAGTCAACGAAAAGTGTGGAAATAGAGTAAATACCTGAACGCGGAGTGATTTCATACCTGGCCGTAAAACTCCCAATAGCCGGTATGCGCCTTTAGGAAGTAGTCCGTGGCCCACTTGAGAGCAGCCTGTCCGTACTCCAGTTGTCCTGTGTGAGGGAGATGATGATAAACACACACACACACACACACACACACACACACACAAAACACGCGAAGTTCCAGAGTAATTTACATCCACACCTCACACTTTTACACTTCACACTGGCGCACCTTACACACCCATCCATCTCACAGTCACTCACATTGCCACACCTCACACTACCACTTTTTACACTAATCATCCTAACTCAGCCACACCTAACGCTACTGCACCTCACACTGCCACACCTAAAACTGCCACGTCTCACACTACCACACTTACTCACACCTCACAGCCACTCCTTGTGTTCTGCAACAGGAAGACTTTGTAACGCCCTGTACACAATGTCGCAGTCAGTATGTGCGGTAGCTGTGTGAGGTGTAACAAAGCGAAATGTGTGTGTGTGTGTGTGTGTGTGTGTGTGTGTGTGTGTGTGTGTGTGTGTGTGTGAATATTGTTTGTCTCCTACAGCACAGATATTTTTCTGTTAACTTATAATGCTGTTTATCTCCCCTATCTCTCTCAATCTTCCCCATCTCTTTCCATCTCCCCTACATCTCTCCACCTCCCTATCACTCACCATCTCGCTCTCTCACCTGCCGCATCGTGCCCCTCCTTGAAGTCTATGAGGCCCCAGGCGAGCATGGAGGCAGTGAAGGCCATAGGAAACCCGAACTTAACGTGGTCACCAGCTGAAACGAAGGTGCGGAGGGTTGACGTGAGTTATTTTGTTCATGTAGCGGAGTGCTTGACCTCTCTTGCCCAAAATTCAAGTTACTTTTATTGCTATTTTTTTTAAATTTAAGAACACCACAGTTGCGTAACTCTGACGTATATTTTTACGCCCTCAGATAATTGTAGGCTTGTTTCTCATTGATGTCTAGTGGCCCTATTTTGCAAACTCCGTGCGATGTGTGACTGTTGACATTATCTGGTCTCCCCTTCCCCTTCTTCCCGTTTCTCCCTTTCCCCATTTCCCCCTCACCTTTTTCTCATCCTCCATCTGTCCCCCTTCCACCTAACCATCATAGTGCCTCTCAGTGAGGTCGTGCTCAGCATCGGACCCGTCTTCCATGACAGTAACCTTTCTTTCGTCTCACTTTCCCTCTCCTCGTCTTCCCCTTCTCTTCCTCCCATCACCTCTTCCCTTCCCCTATTTCTCCCCTCCTCTATCTTCCCCCTCTCACCATCACAGTAATCCCTGCTTCCCTTCCCCTATTTCTCCCCTCTTCTCCCCTCTCCCATCTCCTCACCATCATAATACCCCCCAGTAAGGTCATGTTCCACGTCAGACCCGTCCCCCAAGGCGGAGTCCCATCGCCAGGTGACTCGCTGATCTACAGGTAAGGCACCGGACCTCTCAGCCTCATAGAACAGGTAGGACATACACAGCACCTGAGGAAGGGAACAGAAGAGGGTTAAGATAGAAAAGAATGAGATGTTTCAAGTCGATCTGTGAGAAGCACAAAATAAATAGGACGTACTGTACTGTGCATAGAACCTGTCGATCCTATAAAAAGCTACAGCAGGTTGGATATATGTAGAACCCAGGGGAGGCGTAAAGAATATTAAGTTGCTTTAAGTAGCCCCATAAGAAGCTATATTAGACAGGAAATACACAAGAGGAAGGGGTTAAAGGAAAGAGTACTAGGGTGTCTCAGGCGGACCTATAAGAAGCTATAACAGGATGGATAATCACAAACTTGGGAAGGTGGTCGAAGTAGGCAATAAGAGGGTGTTTCAGGTCGAACTGTTAGAAGACCTGGGAGGGGGTCAAAGTAGGGTATAATAGGGTGTTTCAGGTGGATCCTCACTTATCTCACCTGGCTGTAATCATAAGGTGTCATGCCGGTAGCCTGGCAGGGGTTGGTGAAGGGGAACAGGGTGGTCCAGTAGTCACCGCCGTCTGAAGAAGGGAAGAGAAGACTTTCAGTAGATTAGAACCTATCAAATACACGAAGGACACTAATGCATATAATCAGGAGGGAAGAAGAAAAAAGTTTATACTAATGCCTATCAACTGTGCGAGTCAGTAAAGCAGATAATACTTGTAGATATTGCTTACTCCAGAGGTGGGGAGCGCGGTAGCACAGTGGTAGCGCGCTGGACTCGTAATCGGGGGATTGCGAGTTCGAGCCTCGCCCGGGCTGCCGTGCTGGGAGTGGTAGCTCGCTCATGTAACCCTAGCGGGGCTATATAGTCCAATACAGGGCTTAGCTCGGGGAACTCCATTTCTCCCATTTTTTACTCCAGGGGTCAGGGGTCTGTCTTGTGCCTTGGTAATAATTCATCTAGCCCACTCGACGTACTGCAAATTATCTAACAAATAATTTTAGGCTACCTTTTCCAGCAGTACTCATAAGAAGTCATCTGACATGACAAGAACGGCCAAGTGTGGACCGATCTACCTACTGCAATACTCCTGTTTGCTTTTTAATTAGAATATATTTACCTTTCTAAAAACATGTTGGTACGGCACCGACACTGTTTTTAAAGGACTGGGATGGGGAGGAAAAGGATACGGGAGAAAATGACGAACCACCAGCAAAACGGTAAATCCCGATCCCATTTTGTCCCTCTCGGAGCGTAGGGCCCCGAGGCTAGGCTAGCGTAGTCCAGAAGATTTAAGAGTAGGAGATCAACCTGTTCTCCTGGTAACGTTTACATGATGGGAGAACTCTAGCCACCTGTGGGATTCAAACCGTAGCGTCACACGTCAAAATCGCTGGTTCCTGCCTTTTCTTCTTCTTCTTTCTTTCTTTCTTCTTTTCTTTTTCTTTTTCATTTTTTTTTTTTTTTTTACTTACCGCAGACATCGATGCCGTTCAGTGTGGCCCCGACCACCTCAGGACGGACGCTGCCTGAGAAATGCACCTGGAAGTTGAAGTTGATGATCTGGCCTGTGCCGCCTTGGTAGTCGCTGTCGTAGAGGCGGAAGGTGGTCTCGTCTAGCTGCTCCCACTCGCCCTGCCAGAACTGCGAAGGAGGAGGAAGAAGAGGAGGGTTCGGGATTAATGTTTATCGAAGGAGGAAGAAGAGGAGGACTTGGATTTAATGTTTATTGAAGGAAGAAGAAGAGGAGGTGTTGGGATTAATATTTATCGAAGGAGAAAGAAGAGGAGTGTTTGACATTAATGTTTATGAAAGAACGAAGAAGAGCAGGACTTGGAATTAATGTTTATGGGAGTGATGTATAGTATT
This sequence comes from Coenobita brevimanus, assembly GCF_032717465.1. Lineage (NCBI taxonomy): Eukaryota > Metazoa > Arthropoda > Malacostraca > Decapoda > Coenobitidae > Coenobita > Coenobita brevimanus. Next base: position 10,422,220 of record NC_137000.1, on the reverse strand, counting down.
TATGTCTTCTTAATATGGACATAAGTTGCATACAAGGGAACAGTAAAGCACCATAGGTAAAAATGGAAGCATGAGGTACTAGAGAATTTCCTAACTAGAACACCCCCTCCCTTCCCCTCCTTGGCAGCCATCTTGTCTTGGTGAGGGGACTTGCGTATTCCAGTGAGTGTTTAATGCAGTTTCCCTTCTAGTCTGATGATGATGGGCTAGACTACAAGCTGCCATACTTTCCTCATTCGTCCCTGTCACTGTTTATTTCGGTTTTCCCTTCTTGTTCTGTCTTAACATTGGATTCTGTGTTTCATGAGGAGTTTCGTCGAATTCCTGTGTAAACAGTTTATTTTGTAAAGTGGTCTACTCCTTATTAATCTCTGTGTTATCAATATACTTTTTTCACTGACATAGTTTGCATCATTGACGTACTGTTAGAGAAAGTGCTGTAGAGGGACGCCTTCACGTGATGGCACTAACATAGTCGGGTGTCTCCAGTGTTCGGTTATGCAAATATCCCTCAACTCCCTCCCTGTCCCCCAGACGAGGATAGTGGACTGCCTGTGGAGGGCAACTTTAGCCAGCAATTCACTGGGTCCACCTTTCAAATGAACTTGGAGCTGCTGCTATTACTACTACTACTACTGCTGCTGCTGCTGCTGCTGCTGCTGCTACTACTACTACTACTACTACTACTACTACTACTACTAAGTCTCCAAATCCACTAAGATACTACCCTAAATGTCACGGTTTAGCCATTTGTACAGTATAAATTGACAGTTGTGAATGTGTGCTACAGCGTTTGAGAGGACATACTACCACACCCAAGCCAATGTCCACCCACGTCCAAGGAATCCACGGGCTGGTCGAAGGTGAGGATGATCTCGAAGCCTTGGAACGGGTCGATGGTGGAGGCCTCAAAGGTGGCGTCGTAGTTGCCGTCCCACTCGTTGTTGATGGTGACGCATGGACAAAGCTGACCCCACGCCCCTGTGCAAGATGGGCAGGTGGAGAGGAGAGAGTTAATTAGTCCATCTATCTATAACCAAGACGCCTTAATCAATCAACCACTCAATTGGGCAACTTTATTCTGTATTTCTTACTTACATCCCATATGAACGTAACAGTGGACGGATTGACTATTTGATGATGACGTAGCAGGCGGCCCTCCTCACAAAACTATCATTCACATACCTCTCCACTCTGTCCTTCCACCTCAACCACGGTCTCCCCCTCCTCCCCCTCTTTTCACCTCACTCACATATACTTTTCTGGTAACCTATCCCCTAAAAACATCCACCCGGTCCGTCTTTTCCCTGCACCATAAAGCTCCCCCCTTCTCCTTCACCCTCAACTTCCCTCTCCCCCCCACCCATTAGGGAGGAGAAATTACCCGAGAGGAGCGCGAGGAGTAGCAGAGATGTGGCCACTCGTAACATGTCCTCCTGTCTAACTGATTCGACCCCACCTCCACCTCGGCTTCTATACCCTCCACCCTCCCCTCGCACCCTCACACCATATCACCTGACCCTCACTAGGACGACAGTCTGATATACTTTCATCTGATATGGTAATGCAAATGGTGGCCTTCATGCGGTGGCACTGATACAGCCGAATTGCTCCGCTGCCCGAGTATACAAATGCCGTTCACTTCATTCCCTCTCCCCCGAAAGAAGGACTGTGAACTGCAGCAGGGACACAACTTCATCTTGCAGTCCATTGGGTTCACGTTCAGATGAGCCTAGGGTTGCAAGTGATGCTACTGTTGCTGCTGCTGATACTACTGCTATTACTACTGCTACTTCTACTACTACTACTACTACTACTACTACTACTACTACGTATCAGATATATTCCCTCTAACAATTTACGTTAGGAATAAGTCGGTTTGTATCTCCGCCAAGGAGGTTATATGTTTTACACCGCATTGGTTTGTCTACCTGTTTGTTGGCAGGATTACTCAAAAAGTTATGGACGGATTTTGATGAAATTTTGTGGAAGCGTGGGCCATGGGCTATGGAAGAAATGATGAATTTTTAGGGTAGATCTGGATCCGGATCCTTTTTAACGGCAATGGCATTGGAGGAGGTAAGTGCTCTCCGAGAGCTTTCTAGTCCGACTCTGCTCGCAAAAGTTCTTCATCCCATCCTTCTTTTTCGTAGATTTCGTTGTCGTGACTTGGAACTGTTTAAATCATCTGTCCTGCATACTTCTGAACACATCGTACAACTTCGCTTAGTTTAGACTGGAAAGGACTCAACATATATATTAATTAGTTTTCTACACTTTGGTGAACACCTACTATTCCTCAGTTTTTCTTTTCTTCTTTATTCCAAACGATTTTCAGTTTAGTGTCAATCATTTATTCTTCACCAGTTTGCTTCAGAACGTGATGCAATTAGTTATTGGACGAGTAACCCCGAGCATTTTTTTTTTCGGATTTTTGAAGGGATTACTGGGTTCACACGTTATAGCGTACATGCCCATTCATTTTTAATCCTATGTTCTTGTGTATTCAGATCATCATGGGAATTTGCACAGAATTATGTCAGTGTACCGCAGCTGTCCTGCTTTCCTTTAGGTATGCTGGCAATTAAAAAAAAAAATCTGCGCTCGTATTGGTCATTAAGTTTAAGAATTTTCCAGCTCGGTTCAACAGTCCTTTCATATTTATTTTTATTTATTTCTTTTTTTTTATGCGTCCGACTCTGGACATGGGCTTCACAGCCTGCTCCCAAGGCCCAGGAGTCCCCCTACATACCATACACCTCGAGATGTCACCACTTCGGCGCTAACACCCACCGCCCATATTGAATACATGCTAGGGCTGTCTCATACAGGACTGGAGTATTGGTATTAGCGGGGGTATTTTTACGACATGTCGGCGGGTCTTCTGGTAGATCAGTAGAGTCTGCTTTTATTAAATTCAAATAATTAAACTGTTCCCTACCCCAGCAGGGATTTGAACCTGGGTCCGGTAAGACTGCAGGCCACCTCTCTACCGATTGAGCCACCGCCTCCCCTTGTATCATCGAGAGTAATACCGAGGGTAAAAACAAAATGTCGATAATAACTAATTCCCTTGAGACGATGTGGCTGCTAAGAAGGTCACCCACGTCTCAAGGTTCAGTTTTATTCTTCTTCGTTACTCCAGGTAAAACACGGAGGAAATAGAGTGATTTTCCCAGGGTTTGTTGTTGAGAGGATTTTTTTTTTTTTTAAGATAAGATGGTGTTGACAGTGGTAGGAGTGCATATGTATGTGTGTGTGTGTGTGTGTGTGTGTGTGTGTGTGTGTTTAAACAGTAGTGTGTGTACATGTTTTGGGTGCGTGGGAGGAAGCAGGAATGTGTGTCTATGTATGTGTGTGAATGTGTATGTATGTACCTTCTGTGTGTGTGTGTGTGTGTGTGTGTGTGTGTGTGTGTGTGTGTGTGTGTGTGTGTGTGTGTGTGTGTGTGTTTATAAATGTATTTAGATAGTGGTGTGTACACGTGTAATGTGCATGAGAAGATGCAGGAGGATGCAAGGCTGGCGTGTGCACATTACATAAAGCACACAAACAAACCTCCACCCAGTTGGTGGCACGGAGGGTGGTTGCAGGTGGCGGGTCACATAAGCATTAAATTGGCACGTGGCAATATAATATCAGTAGGGTATAGCATGAGAAAGAATGAGAGAGAGAGAGAGAGAGAGAGAGAGAGAGAGAGAGAGAGAGAGAGAGAGAGAGAGAGAGAGAGAGAGAGAGAGAGGGTAGGGGGGAGGGAGGGAGGAGGAGGAGGAGGAGGGGGAGGAGGAGGAGAAGAAGAAGAAGAAGAAGTAGTAGTAGAAAAGAAGTAAAGAAAATGATGAAGAAGAAGAAGAAGAAGAAGCAGAGGAAAGGAGAGAGGGAGAATGAGGAGGAGTAGGAGGAGAAGAAGAAGAAGTAGAAGAAGAAATAGAAGAAGAAAAAAGAATAGAAAAAGAAGACCAAGAAGAACGGCACTATAGTCTGTTTTCACCTGAGCCTTGGTTATGATGTACTATTGAGTCTCCTTGGTTACTAGTCCAATCGAGCCTTCAGTTTCACTACACGTGGCCATTAATTGAGCTGAAAGGGGTTAGGGATCTTTGCCAAGCTAGAGAAAACGTACTGTAGTAGTAGTAGTAGTAGCAGTAGTAGTAGTTGTTGTTGTAGTAGTAGTAGAAGTAGTAGTGGTTGTTGTTGTTGTTGTTATTGTAGAAGTAGTAGTGGTAGTGGTGGTGGTGGCTGTATTAGTGGTTGTTGTTGTTGTTGTGGTGGTGGTGGTGGTAGTAGTGGTTGTTGTTGTTGTTGTTGTTGTAGAAGTAGTAATGGTGGTTGTTGTTGTTGTGGTGGTTGTGGTGGTGGCGGTAGTAGTGGTTGTTGTTGTTGTTGTTTTTGTTATTGCTGATGATTTTGTTTCTCACTGGGATAGATATGAACCACTTGGGAAGCAAATGACTTTCACACGATACACTAATGTCAGGGTGTGTTGTGTCGGGAGGCCTGGTACACACACAGACACAGACACACACACACACACACACACACACACACACACACACACACACACACACACACACACACACACACACACACACACACACACACACACACACATCACACAGGAATGGGTCACTTGGGTACAAACACGCGCGCGTGCACGGTGTTCAGAACTGAAGTTCCCAGTGGGTCACGGGTACACACACACACACACACACACACACACACACACACACACACACACACACACACACACACAAAACAGGGTCATCTCAGGAGCGTGAGTTGTATAATAATGTTTTTTTCCTTCTACCAACAAGCATCATTTGTTTTTCCTTCCTCTGTTCTGTTATTTAAAAATATATATATTTTTCGACAAACGAGTTTTTTTTCGAATTAGTGAAGTTAAAGTCAGACTCCATTAACCCCTTAACTACGAGGGGGTTCTCCTGACCTAAATACTATGGCTTGGCATTTAAAAAAAAAATGAAATATATAAAAACACATAATCGTACTGAAAGTGTTAATTACCTGGTGGAAGGGTAAAATTGTCCTCCTGTTTCACTATCCCTCAAAACCTCAATTTCTAACCATCTTTCTTTGCAGACCTTGTTTGTACCCAGTGTTTCAAAAGTACTGAGAGCAATCCAGTATGACCTCTTAAATACTTCCTTTAATTTGCACTAAAGCTACATGCATTACCACACATTCAGTCTATTGAAAGTTTCACTCAATTGTCTTACTGCCTTATCTCAGAGTGCCGTGGGGAGAGGGCCAACCAAAGAGAGATTCTGGTGTTAATCTCTCGTTACAGTTCAAAAATCATGATGGAGAGATGGCAGTTTTAATCCAAGTGAACAGGATACAATTCTTGTGTTCTCAAACCTCACTTAATTATCTGCAGTGTCGCTTCGACTATCTTGCTGTACACTGACTAAATATATCTATACTTTTAGCTGCTTTCCTAAGGGGTATGCGGCAGGGGCATGTATCCGGCTGAAGGAAGATGGACGCCCCTGCCCTGCTTAGTCCCGGGTCACCCTTGGGCAAGGTGGAACACCCGTTAGCCCAGCAAAAAGGCAGGTGCATGGTTACCATCGTCCCAGGGGGTACCATCAAGGAAGTGATGTAGGGCCAAGACCTAGTACTAGCTGGCCTTACACAACACTCCCAGGCAGGAAACTCAGTCACACTTACGAAGTAGTTGAAGTCTGGGCTGAGACTCTTACTCACACTTCACACACACATGTATTATACACTGCTCCTCATGGGGGATATGCCTCATCTATTTTCCTTGCACTCCTCCATGTTGATGGATCCTAGTCTGATTCTGGCGAGGCTCAGACTGAAAAAAAAAAAGAAAAAAAGGAGCTACTGCTTGCTTGTGGTCGATGGGCCTGCTCGGCCAGGCAGCCTGGGGTAGAGCAACAAGAATACTAACCACTTCACTAAAATTACGATTCAAATTTCATTGAGCATATCACCTCTGACAAGGAACACATTTCTCCATTTCGTCTCTCGGATACCTCCATTTTAGATCGAATTGGTCATGACCACTTTCCTTTCTGTATATTTATCAGTCTGGTGAATAAGACTAAATCGTTTCTATCCTCAGCGATCTAGAGTAGTTTATACAGCATCCTACCTATATATCTGATAGTCTTGGGAGAGTACCAACAGGATTTTTTTTTCTTGCAACTAATCTTTCACTTTTATCTGTCAGTCTTCTTCTTCTTCTTCCCACTGGGCTGCTCCGATAACTCTCATCAGTGACTTTCTCGGTCGCTCCAGTAAGGCATTTAGACCCACATAAAGTATTATGATCTTAATGATGGTGATGATGATGATGATGATGATGATGATGATGATGATGGTGATGATGAATGTTGCTGTTTTCACACTCGTGTTATGCAGTGTAGGATATACAAACTGCTCAGTATCAGCAATTATTATATTTACGATAATGACAGGAAAGATACTCAGAATAGATTTAAAGATACACCAATTTCAGGCCAGATCATTGACCAAGACTTCTGACAATTCATGGCATTTACAGAGAGAGACGTAACTTCTCATAACCACTGAGAGGAACGTTTTAACTCCTTCGGTACGATTATTTTTTTCACCAGCACCAGACATTTTTATTCATCTAGAGAGAGACCTATCGGACTAGAGTCAAAAGTCTTCATTTTTTTTAATTATTGTGAGCATCTTTATTTCCTCTGTTTCATGTGTTTTGCTTTGTGGCTGCGCTTGTTTTGTTTTCATCTTGCCCTCAGATGTTGTGTCGTCGTATCGTCATCTTGTTTTAGGCTGCACGTGTACATCTTTCCCTGTGTGAGTGGAGTGCAGGGGTGGATGGGGTCTAGTTGAGTTCGACCAGAGCCGCCAGAGCCGCAGTGAAGCCCGCGTTGTAGTCACATGCCACCTCGTTGTGAACGTAGTCATCTCGGTCGTCCACGTAGTTGCCGTCCTGTAGGGGAGAAATGAGGACTTCATTCTGATGAGAAAGGAGGGTACTTTACACAGCAGAGAAAGGAGGGAGACTTAATTTGGGAGAGGGAGGCTTTAATATGGTGGCGTTAGAAAGCCGCTTCTTATATGTTTACATAACGAACTGTATTCCGCCCTGTGCCTTGAATCCTATTTAAGTACAAATGCGGTCAGGAATATTAGCTTCAGTTTTTAACAGAACAATTAGTGATTCTCCTAAAGCCACTCATAGCCACTACCAGCTAGAACACAGACCCTCCTAAACATAATTAATCCTAAAATTAACGATCTTTATATATTTTCTCACCTCATCTGGTCCACCAACGAGGGCTCCATAGAGGACCTGTGGGTTTGGTCCATCCTGGCTGACGGCCCACCCGTCAGTGCAGGATCCGGGCAGCGATGGACACGAGCTGCGCGAGGAAGAAAAAGATCAAACATTCTTTCGCAGTTTCGAACTGTGCTGGAGAGGGACGCCTTGTGGTGGCACCTTTGTCAGTGATAATATTAAGAAAAATCATCTGTACAGGTTTTGAAAATGTCTCGTACTGTTACCGCTCTTCCCTTGTCTGTACTGTGCTTATCTTCCCCAACGAGCTTCATTGGTACCTGTTGCCTAGTAACAGCTGATCCAAAATCTGATGTTTTCATTGGACCTTTACCTGGTTTACCTGGATCGACGGTGGGGTCTAGGGTGTACTAACTATGCATGTAGTCTAACCTATCTTAATCTAGCCTAACCTCATTTAACCTAACCTATTCTACATTTATCTAGATTGGTGGAGTCTTGGAAGTTAATTAACCCTATATCTGATCTAACCTATCTTAACCTAACTTAATCTACCCTGCTCTCCCTACCCAGCCTTACCTAGATCGGTGATGGGGTCGTTGCGGCGGGTTAACTCCATACCCCACCACGTAGGAGCGTCCGGCGTCCCCGAGAATCTGATTTATTTGACCCGTGGCCCACTGGCGGTTCACTTCAGCATCCACGCCGATCTTGGCAACCTGAGGAAATTTTGATAAAGAATCGTAATTTGTGTCCGTAGCTGTTAATTATACTCAAAGTCATTATGTCTGGGTGTATATTTTAACTTCTTAAAAATTAACCCCCCTATCTGTTAATTATATTCAAAAGTCATTCTGTTTGGTTTGGTTTTTCACTCCAGCATTCCCTTTAAAAATCTGTCTCCGTACCCTTTAACTGTACAGTATTCAAAAGTCATTAGGTCTGGTTGAGTGTGTGTATGTGTGTGTGTGTGTGTGTGTGTGTGTGTGTGTCCGAGCGCTTTTCCACGCTATCATTCATTTAAGATATGGTTGTGAAGTATATGGTAGCTTCAATACACACTACTCTTTCTCCTTAACTCTTAATTATGTTCAAAAGTCATTATATTTGATAATATTTCTTTCACTTTAACAATCACCCCTTGTCTGCACAGTACAGATTTACGATCCTCCATCAATATTTACAGTGAAATGTAGGAAAGGCAACGTTAATACTGAGTCTGTTAGTTCCCCATGAGGTAGACTTGGCCTTCTTCTTCATCATCATCATCATCCCTCATTTTTATTTCTTATCATCATCATCCCTCGTTTTCATTTCCCATCATCATCATCATCATCATCATCATCGTCATCACCGTCTTATCCCTATGTTTCAGTTCCCCGTTAATACTTACAAAGCAATGAATCAGGACCACATTAGCAGCGTTTCTGTTGGCGCCCCATTCACCTAGGAAAACTAGACCATCAGGTGTGTAGGTGGCCTCATTGTGAAGCCAGTCAATGTAATTCCTGATACCCGTCTCGTACTCGGTGAACTCGGGGTCAAGTACCATGCCAAGTGCCTGTTTGGTGAAGGATGAGGTAAAGAGGACATGAGGGCGGATGCCTTGTGTTGGTAAAAGCTTCAGAGTTACACATTACCTAGCATGGAGAGAGGATGAAGAAGAGTGGTTTGTAGTGGTGAGATTTCCGATGTAGTAATTTGACCAGTACCATACCAAGTGCCTGTTTGGTGAAGGGTGAGCTGGAGGATGACTTGAGACAGAGGAGTACAAGGCCACAGTCGTATTTTCAGTAGTTAAAAAAACACAGTGTATTTCATACTGAACTTGAATCTGTGGAGATTTTGTTTTCACAGAATTTCTGACAGCATGGATGTGTTATACGTTGATGCTGAAATAGCGTTAATTGTAACGGTTCAGAATAGGTTAAATATTAGGTGAACATTTGACCGCGACGTGTGTGTGTGTGTGTGTGTGTGTGTGTGTGTGTGTGTGTGTGTGTGTGTGTGTGTGTGTGTGTGTGTGTGTTACGTTGTTTTAAGCAAGCAAAAGACACTGGTACTCACATATGCTCCGGCCCTCTTGTCGTCCCATCCAAATTGCAGATTATGATAGTTGGGGTCGCTAGTCAGCTCCCCGTAGTGTGCCCTGGCCCGGTCCCGGTACGAGGCATCCCCAGTGGCCCGGTACAGCCACATGGACGCCCACAACAGCTCGTCAATGTACCCATTAAACGACCTGCGGGAGGGGATGGTGAAGAGGGGCATTGGAATTTAGAGCATGTTAGCCACTCCTATCCTACGTCGTATTTTCTGTCTTATTTTTATCTCCAGAAGGCTTAATTCACATAAAAAAGAATGATCTATGGGCATAGAGACATTCCAAGCCTCTCTCAGCTTGTTCCGGCTTTTAATACTGAAGAGGGCTTAAGTCGGGCTGAACCTATTATGTCTCCCCAACATATAACCTTTCTAAATGTATTTTGATTTTTCCAACTGACTAGCTGTTTTTTGGCCGTGACTTTGGGGGATTTCATAACACCTCTTCGTTAACAATTTAGTCAGCACAAAATCTTTCATTACCCTCTTGAAAGTAATTGTTGCATACTGTGCCGATTTTAAAACGATATAAATAACATACAAAGGAAGGTGTACTATGCAGATTAATCTGATAAAGAGATGCAACGAAGCCGCCTTTTCACCCTCGGACTTACTGATGAGGCGCGTTTTTCATGCATATGGTGGTAAGATTCTAACCTGTAGTATCCCGCTGCGTCCTCGATAGAATTGTGGTAGTACTCTCTCAGCTCGTCACCGAAGAGGTACAGCTCCTCCGCCACAGCCAACAATTCGGTAGCGTAGGCCGAATCAACGTCCTGCCGAATGGTCCCATGGTTTGTTTACATTTTGGGCGCCATGATGGAAGGGGGTGACGTTTATCTTCACTTATTTATTTATTTATTTATCTGAGATATAGAATGCTACTTACCGCAAATGCAATGGACGCAGCAGCAAGGGCGGCAGCTGTCTCTCCCGCTAATTCACTCCCTGCGGATCATCATCATCATCATCATCATTTACTCATTCACTCACTCACCCATTATCCCACCTACTTCTCCATTACTCCTTAACTCACTTCCTCACTTTCTCACTCAGTTACTCACTCACTTTCAGACTCACTCTTCCAAAGCTCATTTACCCACTCGTTTACTCAGTCTCACTCACACTCTCACTCATTCACTTACCCCTTCACACTCTCATCGACCTTCCCTTACTTTAACTCTCTCTCTCTCTCTCTCTCTCACACACACACACACACACACACTCACACACTCACACACACACTCACACACACACACACACACACACACACACACACACACACACACACACACTCACTCACCAGGAGCCGCTTCATCGATCTTATACGAAGGTCTCTCCATGGTCATATTCTCAGGCCTTCCCCAGTAGGCGTGGTCCACGTCACCTTTACCCACCTACAGAATATACTAGGGCAGGTCAGCGCAGGGCAGGGCAGGGCAGAACAGTGTAAGGTAATATAGGGAAAGGAAGGACAGGGCAGGGGAAGGCATGGCAGGATAGGGTAGGACATTGCAAGGAAAGGGAAGGTAGGGTAGGGTAAGGTAGATTTGGGTTACGTAGGGCAGGGCAGGGTAGGGGATAGTAAGATAAGGATAGATAAAGCAGAAGAAGACAGTGTAAGACAGGACAGTACATTTATTTTCAGTTAGCCTATTAGCCTCTTCAAATCAAGGATGTTTTTTATATTACGTCCCTGCTTTCAATAAGTCACCACCATTATGTTTAAAATATTTCAGTGGCCCCTCATAGCTTCGAAGACAACATGTAGGAATACACTTTGGCTCACCTGACCGTAGAACTCCCTGTAGCCAGTGTGCGCCTTCAGAAAGTAGTCCGTGGCCCATTTTACGGCAGCCAGACCATAATCCAGTTGACCTGTACACACACCATACTATTGCTGATACATATTCTTCATCAATCCAGTCCAAGTGCAAGGATAATCATGACAGGTGTTTTGAGCTATTTTTCTTGTTCATAGGTTTTGTAAACGTCTGTATTTTCGTAATGGTTGTTATTTTGGCTGATTTGTCACTCTAGCTCTTTTACCATAACTTGGCCCCAAATTTCCGTCCATTTTGTAGTTTCCTTCATGTAAATTAGTGGGGAAAAAAACATTACTACAGCTCAACAGTCTTTCCACAGCACTGCCTCATGACTAGCTTCATGGACTAGTGTTAATCTTTTGCTACAACTCAGCATTCAAGATGGAGAAACGGTATTTTTTGGCCAAGCCAGAGTGAAATATGTATAGTTTTGCTACTCACCTGCGGCCACGTGCCCATCCTTGAAGTCGACGACGCCCCAACCCAGCAAAGAAGCGGTGAAGGCCATAGGGAACCCAAACTTCACATGGTCACCCGCTGAACACAAAGAAGTGCAATGTATAGACGAAGTTTTCCGCATTTTAGTGAAAGTATAATATGATGTAGTTGATTTGTTAGTGTTTTATTATTCATCTTTGGGAATTAGTGGCATTTCTCACATTATATCGATACCTGAGAGCAAAAGTGGGCCTCATTCAGTTTTCCAAGCTTTTTTTGTTGAAGTTGTTGTATAACCCCAGTCTGTCTTGCCGAGCAGACTCGTCGACCACAGCAAAACAACTGTTTCTGTGTAGCCGTCCTACAGGTACGGAACAGTACATACACCATTAGGGTTGCGGCGCGTCCCCATGGTAGACAGCACCACACCACGCATGTGCCAGATCCTTCCCAAGTCAAGGTTCAGGGAATTACGAGGAGGTTTGAATCTCGGATGGATGCCGCAGCTGCTCCATCCAAGATGCACAGCGCCACATGTTTTGGCTCCTCGTGAGAGCCAGTCTGCCAGGTGTTTTTGAAATATTCTTCACTGGACCATAACATGTCTGAATCACTGACAACCAGGCTACGTTCGTTATTGAGGTTTACCCCAGTCGCTTCATTCTTTTCAGCCACTCACCGTCATAGTATCCACCAGTGAGGTCATGTCCCACGTCCGAGCCATCGTCCAGGGCAGAGTCGTAGCGCCAGGTCACTCTCTGGTCCGCGGGTAGGGGACCAGACCTCTGTGCCTCGTAGAACAGGTACGACATACACAGCACCTGGACCGTGGGAGATGGACCAGTGCATTGTTACGTGAATTTGACATTAATGTGATTATTTACTCATTTGAGAGAGAGAGAGAGAGAGAGAGAGAGTGTGTGTGTGTGTGTGTGTGTGTGTGTGTGTGTGTGTGTGCGTGTGCGGTCGATAAGACAATGATAGCAGCAGTTACCTGAGCGTAGTCGTAGGGTGTCATGCCTGTCTCCTCGCAGGGGTTGACCATGGGTGGGACGGTCGTGTGGATGCCCTCTGTACCGGAGGAGTAACATTTATGTTGTTATTCATCTACGTATCTATACAGGGTGTCCCGGGAGTTAAGTCAAAAACTTCGGGAAATGATAGAGGAGGGAATTGTAAGGAAAAAATGTTACATGAACATGTGTCCAAATCTCATCCGTTACGGAGCTACAGTTACTGATGACCTTATGGGTGAATTATGGAGACCATTTTCGCCCATAAGGTCATCAGTAATTGTAGCTCTGTAACGGCTGAGATTTGGACACATGTTCATATAACATTTTTTGCTTAGAATTCCCTCATCTGTCATTTCTCAAAGTTTTTGACATAACTCCAGGGACACCCTGTATATCAGTCTATCTGTCTGTCTGTCTGTCTTTCTATCTGTCTGTCTGTGTGTCTATCTTTCTAATTATCTGTATATCTATCTATTTATCTGGCTTTTTGAATTCTTACCAATAATTTCTTTCCTTATTTTTTTTTTACCTACCTTACGCGAATGTAGATAATAACACTTGTTAACTCATATTACCAAGTGAGAGTAATAATTTGGAAAACCACAAAATCTCAGTCCTCACCTCCCTACCCTACCCCCCTGCCCTCACTTCCCAGCCCCCTCCCCATCTGCAGGCACCATCTTGCTCCTCCCATTCTTCACCTTCATCACCCTCGCCCCCTCCTCTCACCCTCTTCCCTCTCCCCATCTTCCCCTGTCCTTCCCCCTCTACCCATCCCCCTCTGTCTCTCCCCTCTCTCCACTCGTACTTTCCCTCCCCTTCCTCCATCCACCCGTATAACTCCGCAAATTTCAATACAGTCACAAATCGAACCACCATCTCTCACCACAAACTGCCACGCCGTTCATATCAACCTCCATGACGATCGGCTGGGCCGCTAGGTAGGTCACCTGGAAAACAAACTCGACCAGCGTCCCTGCCGTGATGTAGAGAGTAGGGTCCGAGATAGTGATGTACTGCGGGTCGTGGAACGTCACCGTCCCGCGATAGACCTGTACGTCACCACCCAAAGGAGATCTCATTAGTCATCCACCTTCATTTTCTGTATCCATTCAGAGTCATCCCCGGTGTTGCCCAGGTGAGGAGACCATTATCATTAGGTCTTGCTATCGTAGAACCTTGATTTGATGAAATGGAGGAGTTGTACCCACTTTTGGATTTTTTAATATATATATTTTTTTTATTGTGGGGGCTACAACAGTTTTGACTCAACTTGGAAGACCCCTCTTCAAAGTCAAAATTCGGGTATAATCCTCCCATCACTATCATTACTACCACCGCCTTTATTAAAACTATTATCCTTACTATTTTCTTAGCTGCCATTATAACCACTGCTATGAAATATTTGTGGCATTTATGGATCTGGAAGAAGTATATGACCAGGTAAGCAGGGAGGGAGTTTGGGAGATTGTACTAAAGGCTTTTGAAATAAGAAACGTTAGACGTAGCCTTCAACAACCTCTTCCCTCCTACTCTCCTCTCATAAAAAGTAAGATAATCTACCACCATTAGGAAGTAAATGTAAATGACATCAGGTGTTGAAGGACTTAAAATTGTCACTGCACTCACCTCAATGCTGTCGACGGGGCGGTTAAAGTAGAGGTCCACGTCGATTCCATTGATGTCGATAGGGGCTGCGGCGGAGAAGGTGGCCACGTAGTTGGATTCCCACTCGCTGGTGATGGTCACGTACGGGCACTGACCCTCTGCCCCTGTGATGGTAGGTTAGAGCAAGTTAAAGTAGGATAGATTAAGTTAGGCTACTTTAGGTTTAGTTAGGTCAGGTTAGGTTAGGTTAAGTTTGGTTAGGTTAGAATAAGTTTAGTCAGGTTAGATTAGGTTAGATTTGGCTAGATAGGGTTAGGTTAGGTTAAATTAGGTTAGGTTTGGTAAAATGTGGCACCGCAGTTGTACCCCCACTCGTTGTTGATGATCACATACTGACAATGACCCTCGGCCTCTGTGGGTCAAGGTAGGATGCATTAGGTTAGGTTAGGTCGGACTATGCTAAGTTTGATTTGGACTGACTTGGTTTGGTTAGGGTTGCTTTGTTTTGGTTTGGCATGATTTGGTTTGAGGTTATTTGGTTAGGATAGGTTAAGTTAGGATAGGTTAGGTTACAATACGGAAAATTAGGTTACGCTGTACTGTATATTGGCATTGATAGATTAGACAGTCTTAAGTTAAATTAGGTGTGCCCCTGGGATTGGAAAGGGAGACTGGGGAATTAGACAGGGACTGGTGCGTAGAACTGAGACTTAAGTAGTGTACAGTAGAGTATAATTAAAGGGAAAGGAAGGGTGTGGCAGGGGATGATATGGAAGAAAAAATAGGTACCCTTCGTAATTTCCTAAGAGTTATAAAAATAGATTTCTTCAGTGCTACTAATATTCCTATTTCTAAAATTATTGAAATTCTCGGTGTTTCACTTAACAATGCCCACAGCTGGAACTCTCATGTTAGATCACATGCCTACACCGTTTCAAAGAAACTTGGATTATTGTACAAGAGTCCGTAACTTCCTCACTGACGAGCAGTTAGTTATATTTTGCAAGTCATGTATGCTGTCAACTGGCATATTGCTCACCCTCGTGGAATGGATGTGGAGACGTTGCACTAAAACAACTGGACAAAATTCAGAGCAAAGCTGTTAGAATTATTAACAACCCTGCTATAACAAATGAACCATCTCCCCTGCAAGTAAGAAGGAGTGTTGTCTCCCTTGCATTATTTTACAGATACGTTTATCGCAAATGCTCAAACGAAGTTACATCCATTGTGCCACCTCTACACTCCTTACCCCGCGCTACACGGGCATCTTGTAGTGCTCGTAACTGGACTGTCGCACAGCCAAATTGAAGAACTTCTGCCTATCAAGATTTTCATTCCCCGATCTGCATCTCTTTGGAACTCGCTTCCCCAGTGGTTTCTCCTCAATCTTCAATCTACAGCTGTTAAGTCTAACTGTTGCAGTTTTTTATGAATGGAGGACACCTGTAGGCCTACGCTGGTGTATAGATTATTTTTTATTCATTTGTTTATCCTTCCTCTCTTCTGTTATCGTAAAAAATAAAGAATAAAAGATAGATAGATAGATAGATAGTAACAATCCATCTCTTAAACGCCGTGTGTCCAGGCAGCTGAAAATGAACTCATCTTGATTTTGGTGTGCTACTTTCAGAGTCAAGTAATTAGTGATGATAGTGATAGCGATGATGTTTTTTTACCCAGACGTCACATTTCAGACTGATTTTTCGTTTGTGTGTGTGTGTGTCTGTGTGTGTGTGTGAAAGCTGCAGCTGAATTACTTGCTTTATTTAATCTTTTGTTTTTGGCTCCAGTGCGGGAGAGAGAGAGAGAGAGAGAGAGAGAGAGAGAGACTATTTGATGATATATCAGGCGACCCTTCTTAAGTCTCACAAAACTATCATTCACTTGCCTCTCCACTCCGTCCTTTCACATCAACCACGGTCTCCCCCCACTCCCCTCTTTTCACCTCACTCACATATACTCTTTTTTTTTTCTTTTAATAGCAGAACAGAGGAAGGAAAAACAAATGAATTAAAAAAATAATCCATACACCAGATTACTGGTGTCCTCCATTCATAAAATATCTGTAACAGTTGGACTTGAACAGCTGTAGGTTGAAGTTTGGAGGGAAACATCTCTGGGGAAGTGAGTTCCAGAGGGATGCAGTTCGGGGAATGAAAGAATTCTGATAGGCAGAAGTTCGTCAGTATGGCTGAGTGACATTCCAGTCATGAGCGCTACCAGATGCCCGCGTAGCACGAAGGAAGACATGGAGTGGTGGCACAATGGACACAACTTCGTCTGAGCATTTGCCATAAAAATATCTGTAAAATAATGCAAAGGAGGCAACATTCCTTCTTACTTGTAGGGGAGGTAGTTTATTTATAATAGCAGGGTTATTAATAATTCCAACACCTTTGATCTGAATTTTGTCTAGTTGTCTTAACGCAATCTCTCCACATCCATTCCACAAGGGTGAGCAGTATTCAAGTTGAGAGCGCACATGACTCTTATAAATTATAGCTAACTGCTCGTCAGTGAAGAAGTTACGGACTCTGTACAATAATCCAAGTTTCTTTGAGGCGGCTTTAGCAAGTGATCTGACATGCGAGGTCCAGCTGAGGGCATTATTAAGTGAGACGCCGAGAATTTCAATACTTTTAGAGTTGGGAATATTAGTAGCATTGAAGGTAATATACTAATCTGTCAATATCTGGTTATTAGTAAATTGTAGATACTTAGTTTTACTAGCATTAAATGAGACAAGGTTGTTTTGTCTCCATTCATTGATCATTGATAAGTTTTGATTTATGGAGATGGCTGTACTGAGTTGAGAGTTAGAAATATTAGACTTTCTAAATGGGTGTCAGAGTGTGAATGAACTATGAAGTGTTGAGTCATCTGCATATGGATAGATGGGATTGTGGGTGACAGATAAGAGATCATTAATATGAATCAGGAACAGGGTTGGCGCCAGAACTGATCCCTGTGGCACGCCAGCGTTGAGTGAAAATTGGAATATACATCATCTACTTTTGCTCTCACTTTTCTGTCGTTGAGATATGAGGAAGGCAGGGGTACAAAAGACATTAGTTCATAGCAAGGGAGTTTGGACAACAGGGAACGGTGCCATACTCTGTCAAAAGCTTTAGAAATATCAAGGGCTACTGCATGAGTTTCTCCATGTTCGTCGATTGATTGATGGATGGTATGAGTCAGGAGATTGAGTACGTCAATGGTGGATCTTTCGTGGCGAAAACCATATTGTCTATCACAAATTAAGTTGTTGGATTCAAGACGTTTAACTATGTGCTTATTAATTAAAATTTTAAATACTTTACCAAGAGAAGACGTGATAGCGATTGGTCTGTAATCAGAGGGGTCAGAGGAACCTAGTGACCTATCCCCTAAAAACATCCACTCGGTCCTTCTTTTTCCTATTAAAGCTCCCCTCTTCCCCCCTCACCCCCTATCTCCCTCTCCCCCACCCATTAGGGAGGAGAAATTTAGTTACCCGAGAGGAGAGCGAGGAGTAGCAGAGATGTGGCCACTCGTAACATGTCCGCCTGCTTGACTGATCTTGCCCCACCTCCACCTCCGCTTCTATACCTTCTAACCTCCCCTCGCACCCCCTCACCATATCACCTGAGTCTCACAAGCACGACAGTCTGACATATTTTCATCTGATATGGTAGTAAAACTGGATGCCTTCATGCGGTGACACTGATACAGCCGAAGTGCTCCGCTGCCCGAGTATACAAATGCCCTTCACGTCACTCCCAGTCCCCAGAAAGGACTGTGGACTGCAGCAGGGAGACAACTTCATCTTGCAGTCCACTGGGTTCACGTTCATATGAGCCTGGGCTTGCGAGTGATGCTACTGTTGCTGCTGATGATAACACTGCTGCTACTACTACTGCCACGTCTACTACTACTGCTACTGCTGCTGCTGCTACTACTACTACTACATATTACTACTACTACTATTACTACTACTACTACTACTACAACTACTACTACTACGTATCGGATATATTCCCTATAACAATTTACGTTAGGAATAAGTCGGTTTGTTACCTTCACCAAGGAGGTTATGTTTTACACCGCATTGGTTTCTCTACCTGTCTGTTAGCAGGATTACTCAAATAGTTATGAATGGATTTTGATGAAATTTTGTGGAAGGGTGGGCCATGGGCCGAGGAAGAAATGATTAAATTTTAGGGTGGATCCGGATCCGGATCCGGATCCTTTTAAATGGCAATGGCATCAGAAGAGGTAAGCGCTCTCTGAGCGCTTCCTAGTTCGTTATAATATTACTCTGCTCGCAAAAGTTCTTCGTCCCATCCTTCTATTTCGTAGATATCGTTGTCGTGACTTGGAACGGTTTAAATCATCTGTCCTGCATACTTCTGAACACATCGTACAACTTCACTTAGTTTAGACTGGAAAGGACTCAACATATACAGTAGGCTATATTAATTAGTTTTCCACACTATGGTGAAGTGCTACTGTTCCTCAGTTTTTCATTTCTTCTTCCAAACGATTTTCAGTTTGGTGTCATTCATTTATTTCTTCACCAGTTTGCCTCAGAACGTGATACAATTATTCACTGGACGAGTAACCCCGTGCATTTCTTTTATTTAGGTTTTTTGAAGGGATTACTGGGTTCAAACGTTAGGGAGTACATGTATGATTTTTTTTTCCTACATCCTTGTATGTTTAATAATCATCATGGGAATTTGTACAGAGTTATGTCAGTGTACTGCGCCTGTCCTGTATTCCTTTAGGTATGTTGGCAATTTTTAAACAAAAAAAATGCGCTCCTACTGTTCATGAAGTCTAAGATTTTTCATGTTCGGTTCAACAGTCCTTTCGTATCTGTATCATCGAGGGTAAAAACAATAAATGTGGATATTAACTAATTCCCCTGAGATGATGTGGCTGCTATGAAGGTCACCCACGTCACAAGGTTCACTTTTATCATATACTTTCTTCTTATGCTTTTTTTTTCTTTTTTAGTTACTCCCGATAAATAGTGTGCATTTTCCCAGTGCTTGTTGTTGAGAGGATTTCTATTAGATAAGATGGTGTTGACAGATGTAGGAGTGCATATGTGTGTGTGTGTGTGTGTGTGTGTGTGTGTGTGTGTGTGTGTGTGTGTGTTTAGATAGTAGTATGTACATGTGTGGATGCATGGGAGGAAGCAGGAATGTGTGTGTACGTATGTGTGTGAATGTGTATGTATGTACCCTGTGTATGTGTGTGTGTGTGTGTGTGTGTGTGTGTGTGTGTGTGTGTGTGTGTGTGTGTGTGTGTGTGTGTGTGTGTGTGTGTGTGTGTGTGTGTGTTTATAAATGTATTTAGATAGTGGTGTGTACACGTGTAATGTGCATGAGATGATGCAGGAGGATGCAAGGCTGGCGTGTGCATATTACATAAAGCACACAAACAAACCTTTACCCAGGTGGTGGCACGGAGGGTGGTTGCAGGTGGCGAGTCACAGAACCACTTAATTGGCACGTGGCAGGATAATATCAGTAGGGCACAGCACGAGAGAGAGAGAGAGAGAGAGAGAGAGAGAGAGAGAGAGAGAGAGAGAGAGAGAGAAATGGAGAAATGAATTCCCCGAGCTAGGCATCAAAGGTCATATAGCCTCGCTAGGTTACAGGAGGGAGCTACCCCTTCCGGCAACGGTTGACCCGGGCGAGGCTCGAACTTGCGACTCCCCGGCCACGAGCTCGATGCTCTACCACTGAGCTACCGCGCCCCCGAGAGAGAGAGAGAGAGAGGGGGGGATATGGGGGAGGGAGGGAGGGAGGGAGGAGGAGGAGGAGGAAAAGAAGAAGTAGTAGTAGTAGTAGTAGAAGGGAAGAAGAAGAAGAAGAAGAAGAAGAGGGAGGGAGGGAGAAGGAGGCGGAGTAGGAGGAGAAGAAGAAGAAGTAGCAGAAGAAATAGAAGAAGAAAAAAGAATAGAAAAAGAAGACCAAGAAAAATGGCGCTATCTTCTGTTTGTTTTCACCTGAGCCTTGGTTATGATGTACTATTGAGTCTCCTTGGTTACTAGTCAAATCGAGCCTTCAGTTTCACTACACGTGGCCATTAATGGGGCTAAAAGGGGTTAGGGATCTTTGCCAAGTTAGAGAAAACCTACTGTAGTAGTAGTAATAGTAGCAGTAGTAGTTGTTGTTGTTGTTGTTGTAGAAGTAGTAGTGGTTGTTGTTGTTGTGGTGGTGGTGGTGGTGGCGGTAGTAGTGGTTGTTGTTGTTGTGATGGTGGTGGTGGCGGTAGTAGTGGTTGTTGTTGTTGTGGTGGTGGTGGTGGTTGTGGTGGTGGCGGTAGTAGTGGTTGTTGTTGTTGTTGTTGTTTTTGTTATTGCTAATGATTTTGTTTCTCACTGGGATAGATATGAACCACGTGGGAAACAAATGACTTTCACACGATACACTAATGTCAGGGTGTGTTGTGTAGGGAGGCCTGGTACACACACAGACACAGACACACACACACACACACACACACACACACACACACACACACACACACACACACACACACACACACACACACCACACAAGAATGGGTCACTTGGGTACAAACGCGCGCGTGCACGGTGTTCAGAACTGAAGTTCCCAGTGGGTCACGGGTACACACACACACACACACACACACACACACACACACACACACACACACACACACACACACACACACACACACACAATGTAATGATGTTTCTTGGGTCACTTGGATACAAACACCAGCTCGTGACGTTTGAGTGGAACCTTTTCGCCCCAGCATGACTTTCAGCTAACCTCTAGATCACATGTGTACGTTACTAGCTGATATGTATTGTATTATGATATGTTAGTCCTGACACCAATAGCTGGCCCTGCACAACACTCGCAGGCGGGGTCAAAGTCCGAGGTGTGACTGCTACTCACACTTCTCATACACATGTCTTATACACTGCTTCTCCTCATGGGGAATATGCCTCCTCTCACATCTTGTCAGCGTTGATGGACCCTGTTCTGATTCTGGCGAGGCGCTGACTGCCACAGAAAGCGGCTGCTTGCTCGTTGTCGATGGGTCTGCTCGGCCAATCAGACAAGAGTAGATCAACAAGTACACTATCCACTTTCCTTATCTTACTATTCAAATTTCATTGAGCATCTCACTTCTGAGGAGGAACACATGTTTTCCTCTTCGTCGCTTGGATACCTCCATTTTAGACAACTTTTCTTCACCACAGTTGACTCCTTTCTTTATATTTATCCATCTGGTGAATAAGATTAAGTTGTTTCTATCCTCAGCAATCAAGAGTAGTTTATACAGCATCCTACCTATATCTCTGACAGTCTTGGAAGTGTACCAATAGCATTATTTTATTCTTGCAACTAATCTTCCACTTTTATTTGTCAGTCTTCGTCTTCTTTCTTGTTCTTCTTTTCCTTCTCACTGGGCTGCTCCGATAACTGTTATCAGTGACTTGCTCGGTCACTCCAGTAGACCCACCGAAATTATTAAGATATTGATGATGGTGGTGGTGGTGATGATGATAATGATGATGATGATGATGATAATGAATGTTGTTGTTTTCAAACTCGTGTTATGCACTGTAGGGTATACAAACAAACTATTCTCAGCATCAACAGTTATTATATTCACGATAATAACAGGAAAGATACACAGACTACTCGTAGATTTAAAAATACATCAGCTGCAAGCCAGATCACTGACCAAGAACTCTGGCAACTCGTGGCATTTACAGAGAGACGTAACTTCTCATAACCAGTAAAAGGAACGTTTTAACTCCTTCGGTACGATTATTATTATTATTTTTTTTCACTAGCACCAGACATTCTTCTTCATTTAAGGAAAGACCTATCGGACTGAGTGTCAAAAGTCTCCGTTTTGTTAAATTGTGGTGGGTATGTAGTTTTCCTCTGTTTCATGTTTTGCGTTGTCGCTGCGCTTGTTTTGTTTTCATCTTGCCCTCCGATGTTGTGTCGTGGTATTGTCATCTTGTTTTAGGCTGTACGTGTAAATCTTTCACTGTGTGAATGGAATGCAGGGTTGAATGGGGTCTAGTTGAGTTCTACCAACGCCGCCAGATCACCCGTGAAGGCCGCGTTGTAGTCACACGCCACCTCATTGTGGATGTAGTCATTGCGGTCGTCCACGTAGTTGCCGTCCTGTAGGGAAGAAAGCGGGGACTTCATACTGATAAGAAAGGGGGGTGCTTTGCATGGGAGAGAAAGGGGGCACTTTATACGGAAGAGAAAGGGGGGAGATTTTATATGGGAGAGAAAGAGGGGACTTTAATATGGTGGCGTTAGAAAGCCCCTTCTTATATGTTTACGTTATGAACTGTATTCCTCCCCGTGCCCTGAATCCCTTTTAGGTACAACTATGGTCAGGATATAGGTTCAGTTTTTAACAGAACAAGTAGTGTTTCTCCTAAAGTCACTCACAGCCACTACCAGTAAGAACACAGACCCACGTAAACACCATCAACCCTAATATTAACGATCTTTATTTATTTATTCAATTATTTCCTCACCTGGTCTGGTCCACCAACGAGGGCTCCATAGAGGACCTGTGGGTTTGGTCCATCCTGGTTCATGGCCCACCCGTCAGCGCAGGATCCGGGCAGCGATGGACACGAACTGGGCAAGGAAAAAAAAGATCAATTATTCTTTTATAGCTTCGAACGGTTCTGGAGAGCGGCGCTTTCTTGTGGTGGCACCATTTTCATTGATAATATTAAGAAAAATAATCTGTACAGGTTTAGAAAATGTACTGTTACTGCTATTCCCTCGCCTGTACTTATCTTCCACAACGAGCTTCACTGGTACGCGTTGCCTAGTGACAGCTGACCCAAAGTCTGATTTTTTTTTCACTGGACCTTTACCTGGTTTACCTGGATCGGCGGTGGGGTTTCAGAGCGCGTCCACACGTGCCCTCGAACATATGTTAGCAACACGACTGACAACATGTTTGGTTACATGTATGCAGCAGTATTCGGACAGATGTATGCAGACGTGTTTTAGCGCAGCTTCGAACACTGGCAGCAGAGGCGATGGGGTAAGTGTGTCCATACCAGGCAGCTGAGACTTCATCATGATGTTGCCAACATGATCTGGACGCTGCTGTTCCCAACGTGTTTGCAGCGTGTTTGTTACTGTGTTGCATACATGTTGCCAGCACTTGTTCGAGCACATGTGTGGACGCGACCTAAGGTGCACTAACTATGTATGTAATCTAACTTATCTTAATCTAGCTTAATTAACCTAACCTGTTCTTCCTTTACCTAGATTGGTGGAGTCTTGGAAGTTAATTAACCCTATATCTGACCTAACCTATCTTAACCTAACTTAACCTACCCTGCTCCTCCCTACCCAGCCCTACCTAGATCGGTGATGGGGTCGCTGAGGCGGGTCAACTCCATACCCCACCACGAAGGAGCGTCCGGTGTCCCCGAGAATCAGATTTATTTGACCCGTGGCCCACTGGCGGTTCGTGTCAGCATCCACGCCGCTCTTGGCAATCTTAGGAAATTTTAATAAAGAATCTTAAGTAATTTGTGTCCGTAGCTGTTAATTATACTCAGAGTCAGTATGTTTGGGTGTATATTTTCATTTCTTAAAAATTAATCCCCCCTAACTGTTAATAATACTCAAAAGTCATTCTGTTTATATTTGTTTTTCACTTCATCATTCACTTTAAAAATGTCCCCATTCCCTTTAACTGTACAGTAATCAAACCCATTAGGTCTGTATGTGTGTGTGTGTGTGTGTGTGTGTGTGTGTGTGTCCACACTACCATTCATTTTACTTTGGTTATGACGTGTATGGTAGCTTTAATACACACTACTATTTCTCCTTAACTCTTAATTACAGTAAACTCTCGATTTAACGAACTAATTAGGGGGAGGGGTAGGTCGTTATATTCGAAAATTCGCTGTATCTGATGGTCGTTATTAACCGAGGGATTACCGACCCAAGGCCGCTATATCCATGGTATTGTTCAGTCCTATGTTCACAACCACAACTTACTCAATGAAGTTTCACATGTAGAATTCAATGGTTTAGGTAGTTATGCAGTACATGTAGAGTAAATACTATCCTGTATGAAGTTATATATATAAATACAATGCCTATACTGTAATGTAGTACTATTACAGTACACTTACCACGCCAGGGTGCGAACTTCCGGCGAAAGTTCACTCTGGAAATGGTGGGTCGTTATATCAGGAGTTCGCTATAAAAGGGTTCGTTATATCAAGGGTTTACTGTATATTCATTACGTTTGATGGTAGTTCTTTCACTTTAACGATCACTTTAGTCAGCACAGTGAAGATTTTCGATCCTCCATCAACATTTACAGTCAAATGTAGGAAAGGCAACGTTAATACTGTGTCTGTTAGTTCCCCGTGAGGTAGACTTGGCCTTCTTCATCAACATCATCATCATCATCATCCCTCTTTTTCATTTCCCATCATCATCATTATCATCATCATCATTACCATCTCATCCCTATGTTCCAGTTCCCCGTTAATACTCACAAAGTAATGAAGGAAGGCCACATTAGCAGCGTGTCTGTTGGCGCCCCAGGTATCCAGGTAAACAAGACCATCAGGTGTGTAGGGGGCCTCATTGTGAAGCCAGTCGATGTAGTCCTTAATGCCTGTCTCGTACTCGGTAAACTCGGGGTCAAGTACCATGCCAAGTGCCTGTTTGGTGAAGGGTGAGGTGGAGGATGACTTGGGATAGAGGGGTACAAGGTCACAGTCGTATTTTCAGTAGTTAAAAAAAAAAAAACGCAGTGTATTCCATATTCAATTTACATTTGTGAAGATTAGTTTCCATAGAGTTTCTGACAGTGTTGATGTGTTATACGTTGATGTTGAAATAATGTTAATTGTAATGATGCAGAATAGGTTGAATATTAGGTGGACATTTGACCGTGCCTTGTGTGTGTGTGTGTGTGTGTGTGTGTGTGTGTGTGTAGGTTGTTTTAAGTAAGAGAAAGACACTGGTACTCACAAATGCTCCGGCCCTCTTGTCGTCCCATCCAAACTGCACAATTTGGCTGGTGGGGTCGGTAGGCAGCTCCCCGTAGTGAGCCCTGGCCCGGTCCAGGTACGAGGCATCCCCAGTGGCCCGGTACAGCCACAGGGATGACCACAGCAGCTCGTCAATGTACCCGCTCCACGACCTGCGGGAGGGGATGGTGAAAAGGGGCATTGCAGTCTAGTGCATGTTAGCCACTCCTGTCCTACGTCGTATTTTCTGCCTTATTTTTATCTCCAGAAGGCTTCCTTCACAGCAAAAAGAATCTTCTATGGGCAGAGAGACATACCAAGCCTCTCTCAGCTTGTTCCGACTTTTAATACTGAAGAGGGTGTAAGTCGGCCTGAAACTATTGTCTCCCCAACATGTAACTTTTCTAAATGCGATTTGATTTTTCCAACTGATTAATTCATGGCTGTATTCTAAGTGGCTTTTGGGGATTTCATAATACCTCTTCGTTAGCAATTTGGTCAGCACAAAATATTTCATTACCCTCATGTAAGTAGCAGGTGCATATCATGTTGATATTAAAAGGATATAACTAACATACAGGAAAAAGCGTAAGATACAGAAAAAAAAAAAAACATGAGAATGAGATGTATTGAAATCTTCTATGTCATCTTCGAATTAACTAATGAGTCGCGTTTTTCATGCATATGGTGGGAAGACTCTAACCTGTAGTATCCCGCTGCGTCCTCGATAGAATTGTGGTAGTTCTCTCTCAGCTCGTCAGCGAAGAGGTACAGCTCCTCCGCCACAACCAACATTTCGGTAGCGTAGGCCGAATCAACGTCCTGCCGAATGGTCCCATGGTTTGTTTACATTTTGGGTGCCATGAAGGAAGGGGGTGAGATTTATCTTCACTTATTTATTTATCTGAGATATAGAATGCTACTTACCGCAAAAGCAATGGACGCAACGGCAAGGGCAGCAGCTGTCTCTCCCGCTAATTCACTCCCTGCGGATCATCATTAGCATCATCACCATCATTATCATCATCATATACTCATGCACGCACTCACCCACCAAACCACCTACTTTCTCCCTTACTCCTTAACTCATTTCTTCACTTTCTCACTCAGTCACTGACTGTCATTCACCCACTCACTCACTTTCAGAGTCATCCAAATCTCATTTACCCATTCGTTTACTCACTGTCCCACCCACTTTCTCACTCATTCACTTACCCCTTCACTCTCTCTCATCGACCTCCTCTTACTTGTTTTAACTCTCTCTCTCTCTCTCTCTCTCTCTCTCTCACACACACACACACACACACACACACACACACACACACACACACACACACACACACACACACACACATCTGAAGGTAAAGTAATTGTAGCCAATTTGTACATGCCACCCAGATCAAACACATGGGAAAGAGACGAATATGAGGACCTGGCAGAGAGTACAATTCAGAGTGTAAGATCATTGCTACATAAAATGGAAGAGAAATCGGAAAGAATTATACTAACTGGGGACTTCAATACAAATATAAATTGGAATACTCTAGATATAAATAGCCAAGAAAGCTGTTGGGACCAAAAGCTCCTGGATCTCGTACAAGAGTTTTTCTTAACGCAACATGTGAGGGAAACCACCAGAAAAAGAGGACTTGATGTACCTTCAGTGCTAGATCTAATATTTACAAGGCAAGAAAATGATATTGACAGTTTAATATATCACCCTCCACTCGGCAAAAGCGATCGTGCAGTACTAAATTATAACTTCAGGATTGCATATAACATAATAAACAGCAATGATAGTTACAAAAAGAGCCTAAACTATAAAAAGGGAAATTATCAAGACCTAAAGAAGTATTTCTTAGAAGTTGATTGGGAAAATGAGCTTAGAGGACAAGATTTAAATGCTGTATAAAAAAAAATTTTTGAATTTTATGAAATAGGAGTCCAGAAGTACATCCCACAGCACAAAGAAGCAGATAAGAAAATACAGAAATGGTTCAATACAGAATGTAAAAAATCAAAAGAAAGAAGAGATTTGTTGTGGAATAGATACAGAAGACACAATAGTGAAAGGGCGTATAATAATTACAAACAGGCAAGAAACGACTATACAAGAATAAGGAGCGAAGCCCAAAAACAGTTTGAGGAGGATATGATAAATAAAAGTAATGATCAACCAAAGCTGTTTTACAGCTATATCAGAAGCAAAACTAAAGTAAAAGATATAATACAATCCATTACGGACGAGGGAATCACTTATACACAAGAGAAAGATATTTGTGAAGCACTAAATAAGAATTTCCAATTAGTTTTTACAGAAGAAAAAAATTTTGAGAGGGACTATGTGGAACACGCATGTCCACACATACTACCAGATATACAAATAGCAGAAAAAGTAATACAGGAGGAGTTAAGTAGATTAGACAGAGGAAAAGCAAGTGGTCCTGATGAAATTTCATGTTGAGTATTACGAGAATGTGCAAAGGAGTTATGTAAACCATTATTTTTAATTTTCAAGAAATCCTTCAGTCAAGGTAAACTACCTGATATTTGGAAAAAAGCAAATATTGTCCCCTTATTCAAGAAAGGAAATAGACAAAATCCACTCAACTACCGACCAGTATCACTGACCAGTGTTGTAAGCAAGGTATTAGAAAAACTTATAAGAAAAGCTTGGGTAAATCATCTAGAAGAACACAGCATGATAACAGAAAGACAGTTTAATTTCAGAAAAGGAAAATCATGTGTTACTAATCTGTTGAGCTACTATGACAGAGTAACAAACACAATACAGGAATGGGAAGGATGGGTGGACAGTATCTATTTAGATTTCAAGAAAGCTTTTGACACAGTACCACACCAAAGACTTTTATGGAAACTGTACCATCAAGGAGGAATTCGAGGCAAACTGTTTTGTTGGATGCAAGACTTTCTCATAAAAGAGAAATGAGGACAGTACTAAGAGGAAACTACTCATCATGGAAAGAAGTGACTAGTGGAGTACCACAGGGTTCAGTGCTGGCACCAATCATGTTTTTAGTGTATATAAATGATATAAACAGTAACACTGGAAATGAGAGCTATCTGATTATGTTTGCAGATGATGCAAAAATACAAAGGAGAATTACTAACACAGACTCTTGTAAAGAGCTACAAGAAGAATTAAATAAACTTCATGAATGGAGTAGTACATGGCAAATGGAATTCAATGTGGACAAGTGTCATGTAATCAAGTTTGGTAAAAGTGGAAAAAGACCTGATTGGGATTATAAGTTAGGAAATAAAACCCTATACACATCAGAAAGAGAGAAAGACCTAGGTGTGATTATCAGTAACAGACTATCTCCGGCTGACCACATCAGCGAGAAGGTACGGAACATGTATACACTGCTTGCAAATATGAGAATAGCATTCACATACATAAATGAAGACATGCTAAGGAGGATAATAACATCATTCATTAGACCAACCCTGGAATATGCATCAGTAGTCTGGAGTCCTCATCTCAAAAAGCACATAGACAAGATAGAAAAAGTTCAAAGGGCCGCTACAAGATGGATACCATGCTTAAGGGACCTAAGCTACGAAGAAAGACTAAATAAACTGAATCTACCAACACTACAGGAGAGAAGGAAAAGAGGTGACATGATAATGCTATATAAATGCATATCAGGAAAGTAGAAAATAGACATAAATGATTACTTAACATATGGAGAAGCATCAGCAAGAGGACACTGCAAAAAACTGCATAAGAAGAGAGGTGATAAAGACGTAAGGAAATTCAGTTTCCCAAACAAAGCAATTGATCAATGGAATGCACTACCGAACGAAATAGTGTGTGCCAAAACAATTCACAAATTTAAGGATATGTACGATAAATATGGTTTAAGACACGGGACAGTACGAGCTTGACTCATTCCTGTAAAGATACAATTAGGTAAGAACAATTAGGTAGGGTAAGAACACACACACACACACACACACACACACACACACACACACACACCCATACTCACCAGGAGCCG
Source organism: Coenobita brevimanus (assembly GCF_032717465.1). Lineage (NCBI taxonomy): Eukaryota > Metazoa > Arthropoda > Malacostraca > Decapoda > Coenobitidae > Coenobita > Coenobita brevimanus. Next base: position 10,392,905 of record NC_137000.1, on the reverse strand, counting down.
CTTCATCGATCTTATACGAAGGTCTCTCCATGGTCATATTCTCAGGCCTTCCCCAGTATGCATGGTCCAGATCCCCTTTACCCACCTACAAGATATACCAGGGCAGGTCAGGTCAGGACATGGCAGGGCAAAGTAAAGCAAGGTAGGATAGGGCAGGGCAGGGCAGAAGAGTGTAAGGTAAGATAGGGATGGGAAGGGCGTGACAGGGCAAGGCGTGGCAGGATAGGGTATAGGACATGGCAAGGCAAGGGAAGGTAGGGTAGGGTAAGGTAGATTTGGGTTGGGTATGGTAGGGAAGGGTAGGGGATAGTAAGATAAGGATAGATAAGGCAAGACAAGACAGTGTAAGACAGGACATGACATTTATTTTCAGTTATTATCTTCAGATCAAGGATGTGATTTATACTTCGTTCCTGCTTTCAGTAAATCACCACTATTATATTTAAGATATTTCAGTGGCCCCTCATAGCTTCAGATGCAACATGTAAGAATACACTTTGGCTCACCTGACCGTAGAACTCCCTGTAGTCAGTGTGCGCCTTCAGAAAGTAGTCTGTGGCCCATTTTACGGCAGCCAGACCGTAATCCAGTTGACCTGTACACACACCATACTATTGCTGATACATATTCTTCATTAATCCAGTCCAAGTGCATGAATAATCATGACAGGTGTTTTGAGCTATTTTTCTTGTTCATAGGTTTTGTAATCGTCTGTATTTTCGTAATGGTTGTTATTTTGGCTGATTTGTCACTCCAGTTCTTTTACCATAACTTGGCCCCAAATTTCCGTCCATTTTGTAGCTTCTTTCATGTAAATTAGTGGGGGGAAAAGCATTACTATAGCTCAACAGTCTTTCCACAGCACTCCCTCGTTATTAGCTTCATGGACTAGTGTTAATCTCTTGCTACAACTCAGCATTCAAGATGGAGAAAAGGTAATTTTAGGCCAAGTCAGAGTGAAATATGTATAGTTTTGTTACTCACCTGCGGCCACGTGCCCATCCTTGAAGTCGACGACGCCCCAACCCAGCATAGTAGCGGTGAAGGCCATAGGGAACCCAAACTTCACGTGGTCACCCGCTGAACACAAAGAAGTGCAATGTATAGACGAAGTTTTCCGCATTTTAATGAAAGTATAATATTATGTAGTTGATTTGTTAGGGTATTATTACTCATCTTTGGGAATTACTGGCATTTCTCACATTATATCGATACCTGAGAGCAAAAAGGGGCCTCATTCAGTTTTCCGAGCTTTTGTTGTTGAAGTTGTTGTATAACCCCAGTCTGTCTGGCCAAGCAGACTCGTCGACCACAGTAAAACAACTGTTTCTGTGTAGCCGTCCTACAGGTACAGAACAGTACATACACCATTAGGGTTGCGGCGCGTCCCCATGGTACACAGCACCACACCGCGCATGGGCCAGGTTCTTTCAAAGTCAAGGTTCAGGGAAATGCGAGGTTTGGATCCCAGGTGGACGCCGCGACTGATCCATATAGGGTGCACTTTGCCACATGTTTTGGCTCCTTGTGAGAGCCAGTCTACCAGGTGTTTTTGAAATACTGTAGTCTTCACTGCACCATAACATGTCTGAATCCTTTACAACCAGGCTACGCTCGTCATTGAGGTTTACTGCAATCGCTTCATTCTTTCCGTCCACTCACCGTCATAGTATCCACCAGTGAGGTCATGTCCCACGTCCGAGCCATCGTCCAGGGCAGAGTCGTAGCGCCAGGTCACTCTCTGGTCCACGGGCAGGGGGCCAGACCTCTCTGCTTCGTAGAACAGGTACGACATACACAGCACCTGGACCGTGGGAGATGGACCAGTGCATTGTTACGTGAATTTGACATTAATGTGATTATTTATTCACTTGAGAAAGAGTGTGTGTGTGTGTCTGTGTGTGTGTGTGTGTGTGTGTGTGTGTGTGTGTGTGTGTGTGTGCGGTGGATAAGACAAGGATAGCAGCAATTACCTGAGCGTAGTCGTAGGGTGTCATGCCTGTCTCCTCGCAGGGGTTGACCATGGGTGGGACGGTCGTGTGGATGCCCTCTGTACCGGAGGAGTAACATTTATGTTGTTATTCATCTACCTGTCTATCTATCTATCTATCTATCTGTCTATCTGTCTGTCTGTCTGTGTGTCCTTATATTTGTCTGTCTGTCTGTATATCTTTCTACTTATCTGTATATCTATCTATTTGTCTGGCTTTTGGGACTCTTATATAACAATAACTAATTTCCTTATATTTTTTTACCGACCTTTCGCGAATGTACATAATAACACTTGTTAACTCATATTACCATGTGAGATTTATAGTTTGAAAACTCACAAAAACTATGTCCGCACCTCTCTACCCCTCTGCCCTCACCTCCCTGTCCCCTCCCCAACTGCACGCACCATCTTGTCCCTCCCATTCTTTGCCTTCACCACCCTCGCCCGGTCCTCTCACCCTCTTACCCCTCCCGCTCTTCCCATTTTCCTCTGTCCTTCCCCTCTACCCATCCCTCTCTGCCCCTCCCCCTCTGCCTCTCCCCTCGCTCCACTCGTACTTTCCCTCCCCTCCCTCCTTCGACCCGTATACGACTATCTCTGCAAATTTCAATACAGCCACAAAATCTAACCACCATTTCTCACCACAAAGGGTCTCGCCGTTCATAACAACCTCCGTGATGACCGGCTGGGCTCCTGGGAAGTGCACCTGGAAATCAAACTCGACCAGCGACCCCGCCGTGACGGAGAGATCAGGGTCCGAGAGAGTGAAGTGCTGCGAGTCGTGCATCGTCACCGTCCCCTGATAGAACTGTGCGTCACCACCCAAAGGAGGCATCATTAGTCACCAGTCGAAATTCGGGTATAATCCTTCCATCACTATCATTACTGCCACTGCCATTACTAAAACTATTTCTTAGCTATCAGTATAACTACTACTATGAAATATTTGTGGCATTTATGGCTCTGGAAGAAGTAAATGACCAGGAAAGCAGGGAGGGAGTTTGGGAGATTGTACTAAAGGCTTTTGAAATAAGAAACGTTAGACGTAGCCTTCATCAACCTCTTCTCTCCTTATCTCCTCTCATAAAAACTAAGATCATCTCCAACCATAAAGTAGCAGATATAAAAAACGTCACGGTGTTGAAGGACTTAAAATTGTCACTGCACTCACGTCAATGGTGTCGACGGGGCGGTTGAAGTAAAGGTCCAACTCGAGTCCATTGATGTCGACTGGGGCCGGGGCGGAGAAGGTGGCCCCGTAGTTGTAGGTCCACTCGTCGTTGATGGTCACGTACTGGCACTGACCCTCTGCCCCTGTGATGGTAGGTTAGAGCAAGTCAGAGTAGGTTAGATTAAGTTAGGCTAGGTTAGGTTTAAGTAGTGTACATCAGAGTATAATTAAAGGGAACGAAAGATTGTGGCAGGGGATGACATGGAAGAAAATGTAGGTATCCTTTTTAATTTCCTAAGAGTTATAAAGATGTTCTCACCTGTGTAGAGGGCGAGGGTCAGGAGGAGGGTCTTTGCTACGGCCCAGGTCATGGCGGCAGGGGAACTGGTGAAGCAGGGAGGCAGCCATCTTTATATACCCTCACACAAACACACACGTGAACACTGCTGATACTTACGCAGCTTAGAAACATATAATAACACGTGGCACTCACTCACATATTCTCTCTCTCCCTATCCCCCTTCCTCTCTCTCTCTCTCTCTCTCTCTTTCTCTTTCTTGTTCAGTGTAGCATTTTTCTTCCTTTACAAGTCTCCTTCAATATTTTTATCCTCTCTTTCATCTTTTCTTCTTTTCTCTCCCTCATGCCTTCTTTCTTTCATTTTCCCTCTTTTCTTTGTTTCTTTCTTTCTCTTATAGCCTTCGTTCAGTCCTTTCTTCCTTGCTTCTTTCCTCCCTTTTTTTTCGTTCGTTCCTTCCTATAATTTTTTCCTTCATTATCTTTCCCCTTTCTTGCCTTCCTTCCTTCCTACTTTCTTTCGTTCCTTCCCATTACTGTCTTACTTTTTTCGTCCTTCCTTCCTTCCTCTCTGCCTTCCTTCTTCCCTCTAATCACCCCCCTTCCATACCTTACCCTTTTTTCCTTACTCATGGACGTTTGGTATAGAGTGGGATGTTTGCAAGAAGAGACCAAGAAAAAGATGAAGTGGTGAGGTAGCAGTGGCAGAATTTATTAGATCTTTTAGTACAGATAAATCTGTGCTGATAGATTCCTTCAGTGCTGCTAATATTCATATCTCTAAAAGCACTGAAATTCTCGGCGTCTCACTTAATAATGCCCTCAGCTGGACCTCTCATGTCAGATCACTTGCTACAACCGCGTCAGAAAAACTTGGATTATTGTACAGAGTCCGGAACTTCCTCACTGACGAGCAGTTAGCCATCTTGTGCAAGAGTCATGTGCCGTCAACTGGAATATTGCTCACCCTTGTGGAATGGATGAGGAGATGATGCACTAAAAAAAAACTGGGCAAAATTCAGAATAATTATTAGAATTGTCACTAGCCCTGCTATAACATATGAACTAGGGTACCTCCCCTACAAGTAAGAAGGAATGTTGCCTCCCTTGCTTTATTTTACATATACTGTACTTTCATGGCAAATGCTTTGACAAGTTGCGTCCGTTGTGCCACCTCTCCATGCCTTCCCCCGCTCTACACGGGCATCTGGCAGCGCTCGTGACTGAACTGTCACATTGCCATATTGCAGAACTTCTGCCTATCAAAATTCTTCTATTCCCTTAACTGCATCTCTTTGGAACTCGCTTCCCCAGTGGTTTCCCCTCATACTTCAGCCTACAGCTTTGCAAGTCCAACTGTTGCAATTTTTTATGAGTGGAGGACGCCTGTGAACTGGTGTATGGATTATTTTTCTTATTCGGTCGTTTTTCCTTCCTCTGTTCTGTTATTGTAAAAAAAATAAAAAGATAGATAGTAACAACCCATCTTTTAAACGTAGTGTGTGCAGGCAGCTCAAAATGAACTCATCTTGATTTTGGTATTCTGTTGTTCAGTCATGTAATTAATATATTATTAATGATGATGATAATGGTGATGATGATGATTTTCTACCCAGACGTAACATTTCAGACTGATTTTTCGTTTCTGTGTGTGTGTGTGTGTGTGTGTGTGTGTGTGAAAGTTGCAGCTGAATTACTTGCTTTATCTGTTTTTTTTTTTTTACTCCAGTCCGGTGGTGTTCGTGTGTGTGTGTGTGTGTGTGTGTGTGTGTGTGTGTGTGTGTGTGAGAGAGAGAGAGAGAGAGAGAGTGGTCACTTTTCTTTAGTCGTTGAATTGTGTGAATATACGTACAGTTTGAGGGTACTCTCTCTGTCTTTCTCTCTGAATATATATATATATATATATATATATATATATATATATATATATATACCTCTGTCTCTGTATCTATCTGTCTATCCTTCCATGGCCACACACCTTAGTTTCATAAAGGGTGGCCACAAACAACTCGCCTTCAAGTCCTGTCCTGTCATTTGGCTGTCATCCCTCCAACTCACACCCCCTCTCTCATATACCTCCCCCCTCCGTGCCTCCATCTCATCCTTGACCTACCCCTTCCCCCTTTCCCCTTCCACCTCACTCACGTCCACTCATCCACTCAGTCTCTTTACCAAAATATAAAGCTGCACTTCCTTTCACTTTTTCTGCTTAACAAGGGAGGAGAATTACGATAGGTTACCAGTTTATTATTCATTATTAACGCAAATGCTGTCCACTGCTAATGAAGAGAGTAATTTGCTTTAAGTTGCAGTCTGAGCAGTTCTGATGTATTTTCTTTCTCATGACGGCAATAATTCTTTCCCTGCGATGTTATAGAGGTAAAAGTTGGAGTTATAGAGAGGTGAAGTTATAGAGAAAAGTGAGGTTGTAAAGGGGTGAGGTTATAGAGGTGAGATGTGGGATTATAGTGCTGAGAGGTGAAGTTGCAGAGGTGGGACGTGAAGTTATGGAATTAAGAAGTGAGGTTATAGGGGTGAGAGGTAGTTATGGAGGTGTAAGGTGGAGTTATAAAGGCCAGAAGTGAAATTATAGAGGTTCTAGGTGGTGGGTGACGTTATAGAGGTGAGAGGTAAGGCGAAGGAAGTCATGAGTTAGGAGCAAGGTTATAGAGGTGAGAGGTGAGGTGGCAGAGGCGAAATTATGGAAAAGAGAGAGAATGAGAGAGAGGGGGGGGGCGTGAGAGGTGAGAAACAGTAGTCAGAGTGGTTAGAGGTGAGGTTATGGAACTGACAGGTGAGGTTACAGAGTTGAAAGGCGAGGTTATAGAGCTGGTGGGTGAGGTTGTAGGGGTCACTGTAGCTCTATCAGTGCCGCTAGAGCCCCGGAGAAGGCGGCATTGTAGTCACAGGCCACCTCGTTGTGCACGTAGTCACCACGGTCGTCGACGTAGGTGCCGTCCTGTGGGGAGGGGGAGGGGAAGGTCAATTAGAGGCATTTAGAGGGTCGTTCATGGCAAAGTTATGATGCAAATGAAGAGTGAATGAGAGGGTGAAGAATGAATGAGAGGGTGAAGGATGAATGAGAGAGTGAAGAGAAAATAAGAGGGTGAAGGGTGAATGAGAGGGTGAAGAGTGAATGAGAGGGTGAAGGGTGAATGAGAGGATGAAGGGTGAATGAGAGGATGAAGAATGAATGAGAGGGTGAAGAATGAATGAGTCAAGGAATGTTGCACTCTGATATATGAAATGCAAGTAGATGAATCAATGTTGCACGTAGTAGCAAGCAGTCCTGTCACTCTATCTGTTTGCTTGTTTGTATCTACCACTAAAATGTACACACACACACACACACACACACACACACACACACACACACACACACACACACACACACACACACACACACACACACACTACTGCCGTACCTTTGATGGCCCGCCAACCAGAGCGCCATAGAGCACGTGTGGGTTGGGTCCCTCCTGCATCTGTGCCCAGCCGTCAGTGCACGACGCTGGCGGCCACGGACACGAACTGGCGCACGTGCACAAGGATTCAGGTTAGTGGATGGGGAGTGGATAATGGACAGAGGTTAGGTTAAAGTGGTAGGGGTGATACAATCCATAGCAATAGCGTGTATCTCCTGGATGCCAATGCCGCTTGGTGTTAAGTGAGGGAGGATGATCGAACATATTAAACATGGCTATATCAACCTATCCAGCTATTGTTTCCTTCCACCATCAGTAAAACAAATGCCAGATTTAGTTGTGCGAGCTGAATTTGGGATATATATAATTCCCCTCTCCAGCGTGTGCATTTTTACAGCCTCTTCTTTTACCATAGGTTTATAAAAATGATAAAATTATTACAGACACTCATTATGAAGGGTAGATCCAGAGAATGACGAGCCGCCTACTCACACCGATATTGTGACGAAATGATTAGAAGTTTAATGAAAAAGTTACATACACATCGGGCATTCGTATTTTCTCTGCATATTCCCTTTGAAGTAACCGCACATAGTATGATCACCGTTAACGTTTTCGATATTTCTATGCGTGACTAAAACTGCCCAACGATACATGCAACTGAAAAACATACGACAGACCGTAGCATCCAGAAAGGTAGATGTGTGTGTGTGTGTGTGTGTGTGTGTGTGTGTGTGTGTGTGTGTGTGTGTGTGTGTGTGTGTGTGTGTGTGTGTGTGTGTGTGTGTGTGTGTGTGTGTGTGTACCTGGATCGGTGGTGTGGCCTCTGGGGTGGATCAACGCCATAACCCACAACGTAGGAGCGTCCAGCATCGCCCAGCAGCTGACCCATCTGACCCTCGGCCCACTGGCGGTTGACCTCAGCTGACCCCGCATCACCGTACTTGGCAGACTGGGTAGTAGAGAGGGTCAGCAATGAGCAGTAGAGTCAGCAGTATTTTAATAGTAATGATGATAAAGTAGCGTGTTTTATCCGTGTTTAGTAAAGTATGCACAATGTCTACAAAGAAAATAAATAATACACACACACACACACACACACACACACACACACACACACACACGAAGTCACCGTACTTACCCATAATGAGATAAAGGCGACATTAGCAGCGTGTCTGTTAGCGCCCCACATGTCCAGGAACACTAGGCCATCAGGGGTGTACTCAGCAGACGTCCTCAGCCACGTTAGGTAGTCCTGTAGCGCCGTCTGCCACTGCGGGTTGCTTGGCTCTAGGAGTGTGCCCAGGGCCTGGCAAGGGTGAGGACGAATGTCAGCTTGGGGTACTATACATTACTTCAACCCTAGCACTGTCAGCCTCCTATGATTCCTGTAGCACTGTCAGACTTATAATTATGACTCTCTTAGCACCGTCAGGCTCCCATGGCTCACTTAATCGATTCATCAGGGTTTGCTCGGCTTCAGTAGTGTCCCCCCTCCCTCCAAAAAAAAAAAAGAATAATAATAAATAAATAAAAAGGAATTGACAGCATGGTGCACTGATGTTACTTTTACCCTTGAAAATTTGACGTTATCTATTGGCTTATCATTGTAACCAGCAAAACACCACAATCAGATACCAACTGCTGCCTCCTTCTCCATTTATCGCTTGCAACTAACCACACATTTGTATGTCGTTTCTGATTCATCTGAAAAGCTCCATTTTTTTTTTTCTTTCAGTTATGACAGGCTAGGCATGATAACATAACAGAATCTATGCTCAATATACCTCGCAACTAAACTAATTTCAGCAGTAAGAAAAATCGGGCACTAACGTAGGCTCCGACTCGCTTGTCATCCCATGCGAACTGAAGAGCATCTGCGCCGAGACCAAACTCGTCCCACGCGTCCCTGGCCTTAGTGAGATAGGCTTCGTCCCCAGTGGCGCGGTACAGCCAGAGCCCCCCCCAGCACAACTCGTCACCGTACCCACTCCACGACCTGTTCACATGAGCATATTATAGATAGTGAAATTAGTTCCGACAGTGAGATTAGTTCGAGCCGTGAGATTAGTTCCAACCTAGACCGTACCAGTACCCACTCTTAAGACGTGTTGACAAAAAGACATATTGACCTTAACCGGTATCCCATAGTATGTGTGTGTGTGTGTGTGTGTGTGTGTGATATTTCTTACGATTTATTCCTATTTTCTGCACTCCTCGACATACTGCAACTCTCCAGGTATATTATGTTACCACGTCTGTGTGAGATGCGCCCTCCCCAGCAGCAGCAACAAAAATGGCTGACCTGTAGAAGTCGGCAGCGTCGGTGATGGATTCGTGATAGAGGCCTCGGTACTGGTCAGCGAAGTCGTACAGCTCCTGGGCCGCCGTCAGCATCTGGGAGGCGTAGCTGGGGTCGTCCTCCTGCAGGGTCATGAGGAAGAGGATGATCGGAAGGAGAAACAGACAGGTGCAAAAATTCAGTGTCCATCCCGCTACATCTGCTTAACACTTAGGGCATATCCGTCACTTTCCTCCCTGACACATCATATCAGAGAGAAAATCTTTGTGTGTGCCCATAGTTAGAAGAAAACAATATTAACAGTGTGCCGGTTATGAGCAGAGAAATATACTAGGCCTCTTTCAGCCTAGAAATATTAACCAGCAGAGGAACGAAGTGAATGAGGTTATGTAGGCTAACTTTTGTCCTTTGAATGTTCAGTATTAGTCTGTATCACTACAAACTCCACTCCCTCAGTTGCACTTCTCCAGTATGAGGGAAAGTTTATATCTAACCATCTCTATTAGTCGAAAAAGAGGCATATATACCAAACCCATGCTGGACTTTTTAACAACTAGGCCTTCCTCTTCCCCAGTTTCCTGTCTAGTACTGGGAAGCCTTGATATCGAAACCGTTTAAGCTTACCTGGAAGACAAGCGATGCAGCAGCGAGGGCGGATGCTGTCTCTGCCGCTAACTCTGATCCTGGGGGAGTATTGGAAGAGTGAGCATCTATCTGTGTCTGTCCATCTATCTGTCTGTCTTTCTATCTATATGTCTATCTTTAACATTGATTACGATTTTTTAAAGTGGTTTCACTCTCGCTGACGACTTTAATAGACCAGTGCAGAATTTTCATTAGTAAAATTCACTTCTCTCATTTAAGACTTATCGAATAACATGATGAAGCCAGTTTAATTAAATCTGATCCAGTCTAACTTAATGTAATCCAACCTGAACTACCCTAAACTAACATAACAACGTAACTAACACCATACCCAAACATAGCCTAACGTTGCATTGCATAGCACAGCATAACGTAACATAGCATGACCTGACCTGGTGCCGATGCGTCGATCTTCATAGAGGGTCGGTTCATGGTCATCGTCTCAGGTGCCCCCCAGTAGGCGTGATCCAGTGCCCCCTCACCCACCTGTCGCGCAGAGAATACCTGGTGTTAATAATCTCATACCTGGTGTTAAGTAATCTCATACCTGTTGTTAATTACTCTCACACCTGGTGTTCCTTACCCTCATACCTGGTGTTCATTACATGGAACTGAAAAATAATATCAAACTGTTTATTTAGTTCACTTATCCATTGGTTCAGACAGGAAGTATAGCACGTTTACTCTGACCTAACAAAGATCCCAAACCTTATTTGGCTCAGTTGACGGCCAGATGTTGTCAGAATGGAGGGTTAATTTGAGTAGTAACCAAGGAGAGCCATTCCTACTTCATAAGCAAGGCCAATCAAATTTCACGCAACCACGACTTAGCATTTAAGTTTTGGGAGCGGTCCAATTGCCTTTTTTCTTTTTTACAGACTGTAAACAGAGAAAGGAAAAACAAATTAAATAAAAATAAAAATGATGAGAACAAACCACCTTCCACAACCAACCTGGCCGTAGAGCTCAGTGGGAGCCGAATGTGCCTTGAGGAAGTAGTCCGTGGCCCACTTGACTGCCGCCTTGCCGTACTCCAGCTGCCCTGAAACCATTACGTACAATCGCGGTCAATAATCAGTGTACATGTCTGGGGCTCGAAGTGATGAAGTTAGAATCCATCCCATGCATTCTGATTAAATATTCTTGGTTAGTAAGTTTGATATTTCAGTTTGATTATTTAATTTAGTAATATCTCATCAGCTTTAACTCATTTTGGATTCCGTATTTTTGTTCTTGATATGACTTTAACCTTGACTGGATGTGAACCCCGTGGACTACAGGCTGCTGCTTTTCTTCTGCAATCAACTATCCTCCTTTAAGGGAGATAGGGAAGTAGGTTAAGGGACGTTTGTATATTGAGGCAAGTGAGCTGCCTGGTTATATCGGTACCACTTCGTTATGGCGTCTCTTTCCAGGCACTGAGGAAAAAAGAAAAACCATTCTCCTTTTATTCTAATGTGGCCCAGATTTTTGTCCTCTTGCAGCTTACTTCACGTACCTTAGTGGGAGGAAAAGACAATAGTAAGGCTCTACATCCCATTCATAGCACTTCTTCGTGACTGGCACTGTATTCCTGTGTTAATCTCTTGTTACAACTCAGTACTGAAGACGAAGAGACAGCACTTTTTGACCAACTTAGCGTAAAGACCATTATTAAGCAACACAGCACCATTTCCATCTCCCTTTGATATTCCTTGTCAGTTTACGAGAACATTATTACCCTTGGAGACAGTTCCAAGGCAGTATTTAAGAACTGTTCACTGCCGCTGTTATTATTATTCTGTGCACGTCATGACCTAACTCGCAGACAGAAATATCACGAACACGGAAGATATTACTTGCACAGATTTTTAAAAGTATATTATACATTGAATGCACCACATACACAGGCATGCAAGCACACGTACGCAGACTCTCTCTCTCTCTCTCTCTCTCACACACACACACACACACACACACACCTGCCGTCTCGTGCCCCTCCTTGAAGTCCAAGAGTCCCCAAGCTAAGACGGTCGTAGTGAAGGCCATTGGGAACCCGAACTTTACGTGGTCACCAGCTGAAGAAAAAAAAAAATGTATGTTAATTTCTTGATCTACATGTGTGTTAAGGAATATAGTAAGTGTTTGTGTGTACCTATTACTCCTTTTTTTTTTGGGGGGGGAAGGGGGCGAAGGATTGTGACGACCCGTATCTCATGACTTGCTTTTCCGCTTTTCCTCAGGCTTTTATGTTTATAGTTTCCTTTTTTTCTTCTTCTTCTTTTTTTTTTTTAGGGGGATGCGCTTCAGTTAGTAAGCCTTAATTACTTCTAAGGGACAGGAAAAATTGACAGCCTGTCTTGACTACCCACATGAAGTTGAAAGACGTAAATATAAACCTTCTCCCTCCTCCTGAGACTCACCATCATAGTACCCGCCAGTAAGATCGAGGCCCACGTCCGCCCCGTCATCTAGTGCCGAGTCTCCCCGCCAGATGACTCTCTGGTCCAGGGGCAGGGGGCCTGACCTTTCTGCCTCGTAGAAGAGATACGACATACACAGCACCTGTAAAGGGGGAGGAGCTGTAAGCAGTAAAGGGGGAGGGGCTGTAAGTTTGTAAAAGGGGAGGGGCTGTAAGCCGTAAAGGGGAAGGAGCTGTAAGTTATAAATGGGGAGGGGCTGTAAGTTTGTAAAACGGGGAGGGGCTTTAAGTTGTTAAAGGGGGAAAGGCTGTAAGTTGTAAAGAGGGAAGGGCTGTATGTTTGTAAAGTGGGAGGGGCTGTAAGTTGTAAAGGGGAAGAGACTGTAACTCTGTAAAGGGGGAGGGGATGTACGTTTGAGGAGGGGTTAGGGGGAGGCAGATTTGGTGAAAGGGATAAGTATTTGTGGGGAAGCAGATACAAAGGACGATAAAAACAAATTACAGGGGACCATGATGCATACTGAAAAAAATAAATAAACATAATAATTCACACTTTCATTGCCTGCACTGAGATGCAACAGTTCTCCTTCGTTACTTCAAAAAAAAAAAAATCTGTAGAGTTAAAAGTTAGTGCTCAGTAATGGTTGGTGTAATTCTTTTGATGTATTTGTTCTGTAGTTTATTGTATTTGTTTGATGTATTTTTTCCTGTATCGTTAAGGCATGTGACTCACCTGACTGTAGTCATAGGGCAGCATGTCCGTGGGCTCGCAGGGGTTGGGCATGGGAGCGTGGGTCGTCCAGTGTCCCTCTCCGTCTGTGCCAAAGTGAGACACAAAATTACCATGCATTTCTTTACTTTTTTTTTTTTTCATCACATAAATTTCTCATAGGCATGTAAGGTTTGCCATGTTTTTTGTTTTACATTCCAGCGTGCAAGTTTTCTCTCTCACACAGTTCTATAAACCATATACTCGTAACCTTCTTTCTTCCTCCTCCTCTTCCTCCCTTTCCCTTTTTTTTCCGCCTCGCCATCTCTCTCTCTCTCTCTCTCTCTCTCTCTCTCTCTCTCTCTCTCTCTCTCTCTCTCATCCATTATTTTACATTTATGACCAGAACAATACACCCTATTAATATTAAAGTCCAAGCATCTGTATGGCCTGATTCTACTCCTCTCTCACTCTCTCTAATTTTCGTACTTTTTCACACTCACCACACACATCCTCGCCGTTCATGACCGCCTCAATGACTAGCGGCTTGGTGCCCGTGTACTGAACGTGTATATCGAACGAGACCAATTCGTTCACATCGGCTGAAAAGGTGGGGTTGGTAAGGACGAAGTGCGTGCTGTCTACGACCTCCACATTTCCCTGCCAGTACTGCGAAGGGACGAAAAGTGACGAATTAGTACGTGGAAGATTGAAAATAGAACGAATTGGGAGTAGGGAGGAGGGAGGGAAAGAAGGAGCAGGTGAATGTAAGAGACGAAAAGGTGGAACTGGTGAGGAAGTGGGTGTCGTCTGCTCTCTCTTCGTCACCCTGACAGTACTTGGGAGACGAAAGGGACCAGTTAGGACTATTTCTCTACTGATACTTTTCCTACTTTCTTGTGTTGAAATTCTACCAACGCCATTGTTAGAAGATAGTAGTAGTAACAGTAGTAATAATGATGATACTGCAGATGTTGATGATGATAATGATGATGATATTGATGATGATGGTGATGATGATATACGTACCTCCAGCGTGTCGACGGGGTTATCGAAGGTGAAGGAGACAGTAAGACCCGTGAACTTAATGGTAGAGGTGACGGAGAAATCAGCATTGTAGTTCCCCTCCCATTCTTCGTTTATCGTTACCACCACGCACTGCCCTCTCGCCCCGCCTGCAGATAGATAGATAGATAGATAGATAAACAGATTAACAGAGGGAGAGGAGGGAGTAGTTGGTAAGGATGGGTAATGAAGGGAAGGTGGTGTATCTGAGAATATTAGGACGTGATGCGCCACACCACACTGGTTATAAATATTTTTATGTAAGGTATAGATTTTCAGCTCTTTTAATGCACACACACACACACACACACACACACACACACACACACACACACACACACACACTTTCTAGGTGTCTCACTCTCTCCTGTCACTTTTCACTCTTACCTGTTTGGCAGAGATTTAGACAGGCGTAAAAATTGGAGCCTAATCTCTCTCTCTCTCTCTCTCTCTCTCTCTCTCTCTCTCGCAAGCACATCTGTCACCTTTCACCTCTTTACCTGTCTGAAGGAGGGTGAGAGAGAGGCCAAGGAGTAGGAGTTTGAGCGTCATGTCTACAGTGGGAGAAAGACTAACTCAAATATACCCTCTCTCTCTCACTCTTATATCTCTGTCACTCATAGCATCTCTCTCTCTCTCTCTCTCTCTCTCTCTCACACACCTGCTTCCTCTCACCCTCTGTTTACTGTACTCACTCGTGCGCGCGCGCACACACACACACACACACACACACACACACACACACACACACCTGACTCTTACACACGCGCTGGTAGTCAGAGGGGCCGCTTGCATGATAAGATGTGAGGGGAGAGAATTTTGTGGGAGGGAGAAGGTGGTGAGGGAGAAGGTAGAAAAGTTTGTCCCCTGTGACCTTGGATGGAGAGAGAGAGAGAGAGAGAGAGAGAGGGAGAGAGAGAAAGAGAGAGAGAGAGGGTTACTTGTGTGGGTTTGTATGTGTATGTGTTGACGTTTGTGTTAATTGTGAAAGAGATGGTGTTTATATGTAATTCACCGGGTCGGTCAGGATCACTTGATGGTCGTGATTGTCAGCTTTTACCCTCCCGGAAGGGAGCTGAAAGCTCATATAGTCCGATCTAAGGGCAAGGCTGTGACCTTCACACACGCACACACCCATCCCCTTGCCCAAGGGGGACAGTAACCACCCACTTCGTCAGTGAAACTTTTCGCAACCTGAGCGAGGCGCGAACTCTCGTCCACCAGTTGGCAGGCGGGAACGTTACCACTGCACCAGCGAGCGGTACGTATGTGTGTACTTAAATAGTTTGTGTATGTATGTATGTATGTATATATATGTGTGTATGCATATGTGTAGTTATGTATGTATGTATGTATCATGAAGTCACTAAATTCATCACATTCTAACACCATAACACCACATCTAAAAACTTCCATTTATTACACCTGCAAGGCATAAACTTCAGTTTACCTTCCTTTTTCTCCCACATTTATTTTTATTCAGGATACAAACAGCTTTTACATAATTCACTATGTACAAGCCCTAATCACGATACACAATAGCTCACGTAATACTGCTTCTGTTTTCCGGATACAGTATAGTTAAACATAGTCGTTGAAAATTAAGGTGATAATTTATTGAGTTAAAACGTGGCCTAACGCTTAAGGGAATGTGTGTCTGACAACTTTCCCTTATGTGTGTTTGTGTATGTATGTCTGTCTGCCTGTCTGTATATATGTGTATATGTATGGATGGATGGATGAATGGATATAGATGGATGGATGCACGAATTTATGTATGTTTAGATAGTCGGAGTAATGGATAGGTGGATGAATGAAGGCGTGTACTTCGTATACTAGTATTCATCCATCTGTCTTTTTATGCGTTTATGTTAGTATGTATGTATGTACCTATCTGTGTATGTACGTATGTGTGTATGTATGTCCTGTAGTGGTCGTCTTGCACACTCATAGCATATATGTGTAGCTCACAATACATGTTCAAGCCTTGTTTTGATCCGCAGGTCCGATAAACAACACTTTCTATACTAAAGAAGACGAGGAAGAAGAAGATGATGATGATGACGATGATGATGCTTATGATGATGATAATGATGATGATTAATGAAGAAGAAAGAAGATAAGTGAGGTAATGACAACTACTTTTTCTTTTCTAAGTTCTACTCTTGCCCCAGACAGCACCCAACCATCTACTTTTCCTTCAATGTCCCTATTTCACTGCTTGGTACGAAACTGCATGCTGAGGTAAAATGGAGCTCTCTTAGTGGTTCTCATGAGCGGCCCCAGGAGTCCAACCCAGGACTTCTTTGTTGTGTGCCGAGCGCGTTTCCTGTTAGAACGCCTCTGTCTCCCTTCGAGTGGTCGGGAAGGGGAATTCTGGGTGTTCTTCCATCCTGGTGGGGGAGAGAGGAGAGGAATTAATAAATGGATTTTCTCTCTCTCTCTCTCTCTCTCTCTCTCTCTCTCTCTCTCTCTCTCTCAGTAGGCTATATCTATCTATCTATATAACTCACAGCATAGTTAAGTGCGATGCGTGTAGGGTTGGCGGACTTGGGGATGGTGGCGATGTTCTGCTGGACGAGGAAGTGAAGCAGGACCTGAGCCAGTGTGATGGAGTGATTCTCAGCCACCAGGCGTACCACGGGGTCCTCCAGCACCCACCCACACCCTCCGTCACTGCAAGAGAGAATGTGACAAGGATAGCAACTAGTCATGTCCCAACTCAGTGCAATAGAGGTATGGGAATCGAAAGTGTTAGAAGCATATAAGGCCGCGTCCACACCAAATGTTTGCTGGCGGGGACTGTTGCTGGCTGGAATCGGCAATGTGCTGGGGTTACCTGTCGCCAACTGAGGTCGGGGAGACCCATGCACAGCCGAGGGCAACACATCCAACACCGCACCTACAGTACATAGGCACTACAGCTGACAGGCACTGCAGGGCAGTCAACCAAAACCACGAATACCGTTAAACTTGCTCTTATATTCGCTAGATTGTCTCGAAAAACAAAAATATCCAGAACATCTATGGAAGAACTGCAAAATTTCTAGAATACATATCAGACTTTAAGAAAATCTGTATAATCCCGCTAGATTTCATGTTAAACATTAGAAATTACCACTGAATGGAAGTGACTATTTCTGGATCTAACATAAATACTGTACGCTAAATAGTTAAGTAATGTTGACTGCTCAGAGCTGCCAAATCGAAAGGCGTTAGGATGACGCTAATCGTTCAGATATCCATAAATCGATAGAAATAATGTTCAGATCCAGAATATTTTGAGAATATTCATAAAATTCCTAAATTTCACACGTCGCTATAAGTAAATATATTGTTAAAAGAAAGAAAGAAGGGAGGAACAACAAAGAACTAGCACCAAGCCTTAAGTTGGTTATATGGCACTAGGCTGGCATTGAAGCGGCTTCGTGATGAAACGGTTTGGCGCTAAAGCACAGGGAGGAGGGGAGGAAGGGTCACTGCCGGTGGCAAATCCTTAAATTATCCATGTCATAAAACCAAATGGCTAACCTGATAGGAGTAGAGGGAAAATAAGGGCCGGAAGAAACACGGAAATATCAAGAATAGAGTTGGGACAGAAGGGAAGAAGGGCACAGTAAGGAGAGAAACATTGGAGATAATAAGACCCGTTTAAACCACCTCTCACGACAAGCAGGGATACTTGGAAAGTATTCTCTCCCCCTCTCCCGGGCGAGAAAATGAACATTTCTAAAATCAGCAAAATCGCTAAGATGGCAACACCCTCACCAGCGCTAGTTATACTGCCATGACACCAGCTGTTCTTGTCGTGACGTAAGTGTGCATCAAAGCAAGATAGTGTGTTGGCTGGCTGTTGGATCTCTCACACCATAGGGCCAGAGATGATATTCGCAGACATTACGAGCTATTACTTACCTGTGGTCGACGGGTCTGCTCGGCCACACCGACCAGAGTTAAGCAGCAACAACGAAGGACGAGCTTGCTACGATTTGGAAAGATTTTCAGAACTTTCGGGGGCGTCAGATATAGGCTTCATTAACCCCTTCACTACTAGACTCCCCTAAACTGAACATAATCGTCTGTAGACAACAAGAGTGAAGAGAGAATCACATCATCGCAGAGAAGGGGTTAATAGAAAATCGTCTGGGGGTGCAAAGAATATAGTCTCTCTCTCTCTCTCTCTCTCTTAATAAAATCGTCCGGTAATATGTAAAAATAAAACTATAATGATGAAGTAAGTTTTATTTTTTTTTCCTGCAGCTAAGTTCCTCTAATACATCCTCCTGATTCATGTGAAGCATCCTAAAATTTCTTCCTCAGCGATTTAGTTTGCGTATTACACCTAAACATTTTATTCTGTGCTACTTATATCAACTTAATATCGACATTGTTTACCTTCAGCAACACGTAAGAGGATAGAAAAGTGTAGTGCACAAAATAAATCGCTGAGGAAGAGGAGTTACGTAATCCACTTAGAAATGGACCCTAAAGTCATGTATTCCACCTCATTACGTCTGTGGGGTGCGGGGGAGGGACGCCTTCACGTGGTGGCGCTGATATGACCGGGAGGGGGAGCTGCCTGGCTATATAAACGTCCCCCACCTCCCTCCCTATCCCCCGAAAGGATGTTGGTGGACTGCGGGAAAAAACTCAGCTTCAGCCTGCAGTCCACGGGGTTCAGATCCAGCTAAGCCTTGGGTAACAACAACAACAACAACAACCTCAGTTTCTTTTTCCAACATCTAGTCTTCAGCGTGTGTGTGTGTGTGTGTGTGTGTGTGTGTGTGTGTGAGAGAGAGAGAGAGAGAGAGAGAGAGTATGTTTGTGTCGATCCTGTGTGTGTGTGTGTGTGTGTGTGTGTGTGTGTGTGTGTGTGTGTGTGTGTTTCCAAGCCACGTTAGTAGGGAAACTCTGGGTGGTCGATTACCCTGTAAACAAAAAGAAAAGAAAATCAGAACATTGTATAACATCATCATCATATCATCATCATCATCATCATCATCATCATCATCAATTTATTTCCACTAGTAGATGCAAAGCGTAGAAAGATAAGAGGAGGAAAACAGGAGGGTAGGTAAGTAAAGTGAGAGGTAGGTAGGTAGGTAGGAAGGTAGGTAGGTGGGTAGGTGGATAGGCAGGTAGGTAGGTGGATAGGCAGATAGGTAGGTGGGGAGGGAGCGATGTCGGTGAAGGACGAAGATAAAAATAGGTTGACAGGGAGGTAAGGTAAGAGAGAGGGAGGGAGGTAGACAGGTAAGTAGGGAAGAAGAGAGGAGGAGTGAGGAAGGTAAAAATAAACGAAAAAAATAAGGAAAATAATTAGAAAATGAAGCGGTACAGTAGACATAACAAAAATATAACCCTTTGACTTTCGCTGGGTAGGTCCATCCCAGTATTTGTCCTGCCTCGCCTTTGTCTATACTTCTCAGCGCCTCCATCTCCGTCTCCGTCAGTTTGAACCCCCATATCTGAAGAGATCGGGTGGGAGAATTACTGTCCTTTTTAGTACTGGTATTACTATGCTCCTTTCACCTTAACCTGGCCTAAGATTGACATCCCTCCACCCTGAAAGCTGAACTGTAGCAATAGATTAACACTTTATTATTGTGCTAGTCATGAAGAAGTGCAATCGTTAGTTGAAGCCCCCAGACCTGTAGCGTCCAGGTGAATATTTTTTTTTATATGCATTCTGTTGTCTATTCATTGTGACTAGGTGGAAATTTTCGTCCTTTTTGCATCTTATTTCCTGTATATCAGTGGCAGAATAAGACAGCTCAACATTTTTTCCTCCTGTCCATGTTATCACTACGACTCAACATTTTTTCCTCCTATCCATCTTATCACTACGACTCAACATCTTGTCCATCTATCCATCTTATCACTACAGCTCAACATCTTCTCCATCTATACATCTTCTTACATCAAAATTCTGTGCGATGCGTGTAGGGTTGGCGGACTTGGGGATGGTGGCGATGTTCTGCTGGACGAGGAAGAGAAGCAGGACCTGAGCCGATGTGACGGAGTGATTCTCAGCCACCAGGCATACCACGGGGTCCTCCAGCACCCACCCACACTCGCCGTCACCGTCACAGGGGAAGCTGCCTGATTTGCCTCTAATCCTGCTCGGGAGAAAGAGGGAGAATTCGGGTTTACTTGTTTTGACGGCAAGGAAGGGGTTTATTTATTACTTTCTTTTTGTATTCGGCTGTTACCTCCAGTCTTTTAAATTCCAGTATTTGTGTCCAGATATCTTAAACTGGACGGATTTTGATCTCGGCTTGCTTATTCGTTGCGTTTGTTGAGATTAAAATGGATAATTTTTGCAAGCTTTCAATAATGGAGTCTTTCTATTTTACACCAAAGAAACAAAAGTCAGACTGAAATTACTACCCCGGGGAAAATTTAACGAAATTCGAATGTAATAGGGCCAGAAGTCATGTGAGGGTACAGCCATGAGCAAAAGTTAGCTGACAGTCAAAGAGAGAGAGAGAGAGAGAGAGAGAGAGAGAGAGGGGGGGGGAGAGCTTACTCACTTCATCCTGCCAGGGGAGCCAAGGGGGGCGTAGGCGGTGATGGCAATGTTCTGCTGACGACAGTACTCTTGCACCTGAGGCTGCTGGAAGTACACGTTCATCTCAACCTGTAGGTACACACAGGTAAGTACACACACACACACACACACACACACACACACACACACACACACACACACACACACACACACACACACACACACACACACACGCGCGCGCGCGCGCGCGCGCGGACGTAATTCAGCGAAGGAAACCCACTGCAGTTTCCCTAATGCACTTACTCAAAACTGGCAAAAATCGCTAACCCCTTTCAGTCGGGTGTAGGCCAAGTGTAGTCAGACTGAAGGGTAGATTTGACTACTAACCAAGGAGACTCATGCTTGCCTCATAACTAAGACTCCTGGATAGTCATACCAACACGACTCATCCATACCTCATTCCTACCCTCATTCCTAACCTACTGATTTCCATATAGGTGTAGTGATGGTCCAGTTCCCTCAGATTAAGACAGAGGGAGTATAGGAGTGTAATGCCCCTTCCCTGGCGCCCTAGAACCTCAACATCACCTGCAGCACCGCCGGGGGGATGGTGGCGTTGGCTACGACTTTCCTTATTTGCTTGATGTTGAAGTTGGACACGCCGATGTTCTTGGCCAAACCCGCCTTCGCCAGCTTCTCCATCTCCTGCAGGCGATTAGAGGACATCAGCATCATCATCATCGTCATCATCATCATCATCATCACTCATTGCTCATCATCGTCATCATCATCATCCCGACCCCCTTTTTCCCACAAAGATGGAATGAGGTAGGGTCTGAAGGCAAGGGAATATTGAGGTATAGTGTGAAAAATAAATTGCACAGGAAGGGGTGTTACGGAACGGCAACTAACCCTCATGCAGAATAAATCGCAAGGGAGGGTCTGTTACGGGACTGTCACCAACCTTCCACACACTGATGATGTCCGTAGCCTCGTCCAGGCACGCGTAGCCTTTGTCGTCACGGGGAACTATGTCTGTGTCGCTTTTGGCCTGAGAGAGAGAGAGAGAGAGAGAGAGAGAGAGAGAGAGAGAGAGAGATTACTACTCTTTCTTTGGTATGTGAAAAACTTTATGATAACAAGAGCAATCCGAGACTGCAAACCTCCGCCAAAGCTGTACAATCTCCCATTTGTCAACACCCCTGCAAAAGATTCCCCCTGTTTTTGATACCACTGTGGATCACCAGGTCCGGAATGTTTTTTGGATTCAAATCAAACTTGGGTGTGTGGTAGATGTTACGGTGATGTTGTCTTGGAATTTTTATGCCAGCATTGTAGGCATTACTTACCGAGTTAAAAGCAAAATTGTTGAAAGTGCCACAGTCCCTCAGTGGTAAAGAATCCTTTAAGAAAACTCTTGAATCCGGATGATGATCCGGATCGTCACTAAAATGTAATGGATTGTTTCCTGGGCCCAACCCTACCCCTCCAAAAAATTTCATCAAAATCTGTTCATAACTTTTTGAGTAATCCTGCTTACAGACAAACAGACAAACAAACCAACGCTAGCAAAAACATAACCCCTTGGCGGAGGTAATTATATACCTGCTGTAATCTAACAGTTATCACACAACAACTGATAATACTCAAACACTTAATGTAGCTCTGCCACTAGAGTATACTCTTCACCCTACTAGAGGCCACTTGTGGTAAAAAGAAATAATAATAATAATAATCTTAAAATCCCCTTTATTTGGCTGCCTCTAGATAGAGCCTGAGCTTCGATAGTAGGAAAAATGAATGTTAGTTGCCTGCTTATGCACGTACTCACTCACTCACCCACTCATTTACTCGTATTTTAAAAGATTTTATCATGAGTATATCCAGTAGCATGGCACGCAAACAATATGCCGATTTTCTTTTTCTTTACGTTCTTTAACTGCCATTCATTACAAGCTCAAAATCCGCAAAACGTTGTCACTGTTAAAAGCACAATAGTTTCACCTTCAGGCGACTGATGTAACCAAATCCTTGCTTTCCCTGGCTTCAGAAGGGTTTCCTGTACTCCATTTTACGGGAAATTAAAGAGGAACTAAGTTTCACCAAATTCTTAAATATACAGTAAGTGACTGATTAGGGAATAGTTGGCATCAAAAGTCCTGTCACCTCGCCTTTCTTTCCCGCCATGGACTTTGAAAATCAGTGTGGTGAATCCGCAGCAACCGTCACTGATGACTTCATTTAACCACAGATCAGTGCCATCAGCGTTGTTTGCATCAGATTCACCACACTGAGATTTGAAAGTCCATAGAGAGAGAGAAAAGTAGGAGAGGCGACTGGATTATTAATGCCGACTATACATTAGATATCTAACTATCGTTTGCAAGCTGCGTTGAAATGAAAAGGCACAAGTAACACATAAGAGTCCACCGATTTGATATATTCACACTAAAGATCCTATATTGTAAACTCTTTAGCATCTATTCCTTACCAGTACATCATTCACAAGTCAGAGCTAAGGCACGTCCACACCAAATGCTTGCTAATGCGAGCTCAAGTTCTGCATCACTGCAACTTATAGAAGTTCTCGCCCACACCCGCCCGCGTCCAGTAGAGTCACTATATTGTTTTTGCTCTAACTTGGCCTAAAATTACCATCTCTACATCTTGATTGCCGAGGTGAAACAGTAGATCAACACTAGAATATGATGGTAGTCACGAAGAAGTGTCATGGAAGGGATGCAGAACAGTAGCATTGTCTTTTTCTGTCAATGAAGTGCGTGAAATAAGTTGCAAAACGACAAAAATAGAAACCTGAGGAAATTCTTGTCCGTGCCCGCGCGCGACATTGAGCCTTTGGTGTGGACACGACCTAAGGTGGACCTGACCTGAAGTTGACGCACTTTAAGTCCGAATGGCCAATGTAAGAGGTAGAGGTCCACGTAGTCCAGTCGCAGCTGTTCCAGGGACTTCTTCAGGAACTTCTCCGGACCGCCTACGTGCATCCCAATGTTCGGCATCTATTGAGGGTATGGGGAAGGCGTGGGTAAGTCGGTAGTTTAGGAGTTCCATCATCATCATCATCATCTCCTAATGATGGGGTGATGCCATTCAGTGTCTGCCTGGATATAAATGTGAATATTGCGTTTCGTATTCTAGGGGAAAACTGTGACTAGCAAAAGAAACTAGATGCCTTGCTGACTCGGATGGATTTGGCGGCCTTTAATTTCGGGTTTCTCCTTATTTTTCTTCTTTTTCTCTCTATCATTTAAAGACAAAGGGAACGAAACTTAGACATTATTATTATTATTATTATTATTATTATTATTATTATTATTATTATTCCACCTGAAGACAAAGACAACAAAACTGAATCCTTCTTTGCTTCTTCTCCTTCCACCTAAAGGCATAGATAACCACTCCTTTACCTTAGTCACCACAAAGACGGCCTCCCTCGGTGTACCTGTCCTCGCAAGCCACCTGTGCAGCGCCTCGCCCACCACGTCCTCGTTCCTGTAGGCGTAGGCGGTATCCACGAGGCGATATCCGGCATCCAGGGCGGCTTC
This sequence comes from Coenobita brevimanus, assembly GCF_032717465.1. Lineage (NCBI taxonomy): Eukaryota > Metazoa > Arthropoda > Malacostraca > Decapoda > Coenobitidae > Coenobita > Coenobita brevimanus. The sequence goes on along the minus strand of NC_137000.1, from coordinate 10,368,820 downwards.
CACTGCTGCCGATAGTTCCTCCCCGCCCATCTACAGGTAAATAAAGAGATAAATAAATAAATCTTCACTTCCATGCTATTTCCTGTGTTGGAGGGATGGGTCAGTCCGCTGGTGTGGGCGTGGGTGCGGCAGTGGGAGTAGGAAATGAGTAAATAATGCAGAATAGACATTGTTAGCGGCCCCACAACACAAGAAATCAAGAGGAAGAGAAGCGTTATCTATGGACCATCCTTAGATAGAGAGATAGATAAACAGGTAGATAGATAAAGAAGTGCCGTGGCTGAACATCCTTCCCATAGCACTTTTTCGTGACTAGCATTATACTCTAGCGTCAATCTGTTGTTACAAAGCAGAATTCAAGGGGTGGTGAGAATTTTAGATCAAGTTGGAGTGAAAAGGGCACAGAAGCAGACTCCAGTTACCATTTTATCTTTATCATTATCATTACTATTACTACTACTACTACTACTACTATTTCTACTATTAGTAGTATTAGTACTAGTATTATATGCCTTCCACCTCCACTCGTTTTATTATCATTATTATTATTATTATTATTATTATTATTATTGTTATTATTATTTGCCTTCCACTTCCACATAAGTTTTATTCATCCTCAAATGCACACTTCCTAGCAAAGTAATTAGGAAGCTAGGATCTCCATTAGTCCCTTACCATCGAGCATCCTAGGCCCAGCAGAGGCATGAGCTGTCCCGTCCTCAGCACAACATGGCGGCCGGACATCTCCCCTGAAGGTGTGGAGGCGGTTGTGACAAGGATAGCAAGTAAAAAGATAATAAATTAATAAAAAGTTCTATCGTGGGCTATATCACGATTTTTCTACCCTGACAAAGATCCCAAACCCTTTCCAGCTTAGTTGTTGGCCAGGTGTAGTTTGCATCGTGGGTTGATTTGACTAGTAACCAAGGAGACTCGTTCCTGCTTCATAACTAAGGCTTGTTGGATTTCATGTCCAGTTCTGTTAGATAAAAACAAGCCGATCACAGTGAAGGGATTAATGTAGGCTATATCTAACGCCTCCTGTTCAAAAAGTAAGCAAGAATAAAGTGAATGAGAAAAAGAGAGAGAGAGAGAGAGAGAGAGAGATAAGGAGGGAGGAGACGAAGGAGGTCACCGAGTGTAAAGGGTTGACTGTTATGACGTGAGCGTGCATTGAGCGTGCAGCAGTGATCAAAAGTTCTCTAACACTGCTCTGCCAGCACTGTGTCCCGCCTTCCACATGTAGGCCTACCACACCCTGCACACGACACAGAGTAGCCTTCCTTCCCACACTCCTCTGTCCTGTGCTTCATATTTACCTCCGCCAAGAAGGTTATGTTTTACTTCGTGCTGGTTTGTTGGTTTGTCAGTCTGTCTGTCTGTTAGTAGGGTTACTCAAAAAGTTATGAACGAAGTTTGATAAAATTTTGTGGAAGGGTGTGCCCTGGTCCAAGGAATGAATTATTAAATTTTGGGTCTGATCCGGAGTATCCCGCACAATATCTCCAAAAGTTCTCAATGAATTACAATGAAATTTTGTGGAAAGGTGTGCCGTGGACCAAGAAAGAACTGACTAAATTTTGGGGCGGATCCGAATCAGGATCAGGATCCTTTTTAGTGGCAATGGCATTGGCTGAGGTATGCGCTCTCTGAGCGCTTTTTAGTGTTGTTCATGTGTGGCCTTCCATACTTCTTACTCCTCCCCAGATGACAGAGAGTATCCTTCCTTCTCATACTCTTTTGTCGTGTACTTCATTTTGCCGTCACATAAAAAATAGTTCATGCAACACTCCATATTTCTCATTCCTTTCCAAACGACGGACCATCCTTCCATCTCATATTGATTTGCGTTGTGGTTCATATTGCCTTCACATAAAAATAATTCATGTCACACCTTCCACAGAGACGTTGGCGAATTTCTCTCATGTCTATAAATTTACTAAAAGCCTTCTTGACCTACTGCCTTTAGGTCAACAGTTTTTTGTCTCCTTAGCGTCACTTTAAACCAACCACGGAATGATTGGTTTCAAATTTTACGTTGATCGTTGCCTGAAGGTTCCAAGCTCTCGAAAATTGGTGAGGGGGTAATTATAATGATGTTTTTGGATAATGATATCGATGGGTGGTATTTAAAACGCTGTTTGAGCACAGTAATTACAAAAAATGAGTATAATTCAATTTTAATTACAAAAAATAAGTAAAGAGCGTAGTTCCTTTTAAAGCATTTACAATAACCCTCTTTTTACTGCAGAAACGGACTCAGTGAACTAAAAAAAAAAAAAAAAAGGAAAAAAAAAAAGACAACAAGTACAGCAATGCGCAGAAGTTGGCCGACACTTCTCTAAGCCTCTCTGAATTCCATGCAACCCCATCTTAGTATTCAGATTGTGAGAGTGGCCCAGTCCCCTCAGATGAAAACAAACCAGCGATAAGAATAAACCATGTTGTAATAGTGAAAAGAGACAACGTATTGAATTTGCTTCATTAAACTTGAAAGGGCTCAGAGAGCGCAGACCTCCGCCAAAGCCATAACCATTCAAAAGGATCCCGATCAGGACCCGTGGATATAGAAACCGTATCTTCCCCCAAATTTAATAATTCTTTCTTGGTCCATGGCCCACCTTTCCACAAAATTTCACTGAAATTCATTGAGAACTTTTGGAGCTATTGTGCGAGATACTCCAGATCCGGGTTGGGATCCGGCCCAAAATTTAAACATTTGTTCATTGGCCCATGGCCCACCCTTCCACAAAATTTTATCAAAATCCGTTCATAACTTGAGTAATCCTAATAGACAGACAGACAAACAAACCAACGCGGGATAAAATCAAAACACAACTTCCTTGGCAGAGATAAAAAAAAAAAAACACTCATCGTGGACAGTAATGCTGCTAAGTGTTTGTGTTTTATGTTTGTAACCCATATTGCCTCACCATTCGATAGCCTACAGGTTAGCCTGTCGCAAAAGCTGAAGTTCACCTCCCGAAATACGTACGAGAGTTGATTAGGTGCTGGAGAGAGTGTGTTGACGGAAGGCTCTCGTGAGAATGGCATCTCTCTTTCTCTCTCTCTCTCTCTCTCTCTGTCTAGTGCCCCTTATCTCGCCCCCTGACTGGGTTGCCAGATTTGCTAGGAGTTGTTGAATAATATTAACACAATCAGGCTTCCATGACTCACCCAGCGTAATAAAACCTACCTCCCTACCGATCTTGTTGCCTACCTACCTATTTACCTTCCTACCGTACCCCCTGTCCGTGAAAGGGATATACTCTTCAGTATGTTTTTTTGTTTCTTAGTTTTTCTTATTGACTATCGACAGGTAAATGTGAAACTAAGTGTAGAATAAGTGCCCATATCATTTACCGCCAGGATTCCAGGAGCCTGAATGAAGAATTAATGAATGTGTGGCCCATTTCACTGGATATGCTGTTGATTTGGCCTTCCACTATCGTACTACCTTGTCCGGAATTTCTGCACCCTGCCTCACCCCTCCTGCAGGTGAGAGAGAGAGAGAGAGAGAGAGAGAGAGAGAGAGAGAGAGGAGTAATGATGATGATGAAATTATTGTTAACTTCAGACGTCATACAGAGAGAGAGAGAGAGAGAGAGAGAGAGAGAGAGAGGAAAGTATTGATGATGAAAATACTGTTACCTTCAGACGCCATACATGTAGCCTACCTTTATGTAGCTAACATGGCGCTACGAGGAGGGGAGAGAGGGAGAGTGAGGATGGGGAAGGAGGAGGAGAGGAAACCCGAGAAGGAGCTATAGAACAACATCTTCGTCCTGATTAAAAACAGGTCAATGACTTTCATGTGACTAGCGTTTTGATTAACATGAAGAACAGTTGACGTGGAAAGATTAGCCTAAAGAACAACAAACGTGGAAAGATTAGCATGAAGAACAGTAGACGTGGAAAGATTAGCATGAAGAAAAATAGACGTGGAAAGATTTGCATATTCCTTCACACTTTCTTCAGGTGAGTGGGTTATAGGAGCGTGAAGGTGAGGTGTGAAGGTGTATGGCAGGTAGGAGGATTGCTAGGTCTTAGGGAACGGGTTATCTAGTCTATGCCCAGAGATACACACACACACACACACACACACACACACACACACACAAGCATGCACACAATAATAATAATAATAGTTTTAGTAGTAGTGGTGGTGGTAGCAGGATCCACTGACCACATTCCCATCAAAGCCTCATTAGTCGGCTCCCCCAGACCTCCCCGTTCTGAACCTGTCAGGGTGACTCTATAGCACTTTGATAGGGCAGACTAGGATGGATTCAGAAATTGTATTGCTGACATTCCATGGCAGTCTTTCTTCTCTAGTGACATTAATTCTACCCAGTGCCATATTACCGACTTAATACAAACTGGTGTGAAATTGTTCATACCAAGTCAACCGTTCACTACAAGATCGGACTCCAGAAAATGTTTGATAGCAATTGTGCCAGAACAACGGCACGAAAATCATTAGCATATAACTCTTAAAATCAAAAACATCTGAATCCCTCATTCAATTTAAAATTGCTAGAAACCATGAAGCAGTAATTAATCTCGCTAAATTAAACTTTCTTCATAACCAAGCATCCAAACTACTAAACAGTCCAAATAACAATAGAATATTCTGGTCAATTCTCAATTCTTTCAATAATAACTTTAACAAGTCATCCCCCATTCCACTACTAAAAATCTTCAAACGGTAATATCAATTGCCCCGTGTGGTAAAGCGAATATCTTTGCCAGTACACTGGCCAGAATTCTACGTTATACGAAGTCAGCCAGAACGTCCCAGTACTAGAACTGACTCTCCCGAAATTGCTTCACTTAAAATGCAGACTATATACGTAAAATCCATCCTAGACAATTTACCTACCAACAAAGCTCCAGGCCTATATGGAATTCCTCCAATTGTTTAGAAAAGGTGCTCTTCGGAACTTGCTTCTTTTCTAGCTAAATTATTCAGGCTATGCAGACGTACTTCTTCATTCCCTAATTCTTAAAAAGAGGTCAATATCCATCCACTTCCGAAGAAAGGAAGTTCCTCTGACCCCTCTGATTACAGACCAATAGCTATCACGTCTTCTCTTGGTAAAGTATTTGAAATTGTAATGATGAATAAGCACATAGTTAAAGATCTTGAATCCAACAACTTAATTAATGACAGACAGTATGGTTTTTGTCACGAATGATCCACAATTGATGTACTCAGTATCCTGACTCACACCATCCATCAATCGATTGACCAATATGGAGAAACTCATGCAGTAGCCCTTGATATTTCTGAAGCTTCTGACAGAGTGTGGCACCGTTCCCTGCTATCCAGATTCCCTTGCTATGGACTAACGTCTTTTGTTCCTCTGATTTCCTCATATCTCAGCGATAGAAAGATAAAAGTAGATGACGTATATTCCATTTTCAACTCAATTAATGCCGGCGTGCCACAAGGATCAGTTCTGACTCCGACCCAATTCCAAAGTCATATTAATGATCTCTTATCTGTCACCCATAATCCCATCAATTCATATGCAGATGCTCAGCACTTCACAGTTCATTCACACTTAAACACCCATTCACAGAGTTTTATCATCTCCAACTCACAACTCATTACAGCCACCATCATAACTCAAGACTTATCCAGGATCACTGAATTGGGACAAAATCATTATTAACTTTGTCTCATTTAATGCTAGTAAAACTAAATATATAGGCCTACAATTTACTAATAGATATATACTGCCAGATTCCTATATTACCTTCAATGCTACTAATTCCCATCTCCAAAAGTACTGAAATTCTCGGTGTTTCACTTAACAATGCCCTCAGCTGGACCTCTCCTGTCAGATCACTTGCTAAAACCGTCCCAAAGAAACTTGTATTATTGTACTGAATTCGTAGCTTCTTCACTGATGAGCAGTTAGCTATGATTTGTAAGAGTCATGTGCGTTCTCAGCTGGAATATTGTTCATCCTTGTGGAATGGATGTGGAGAGGCTGCACTAAAACAACTAAACAAAATTCAGAACAAAGCTGTTAGAATTATCAATAACCCTGCTATTTCAAATATACTACCTCCCCTACAGGTATGTAGGAATGTTGCCTCCCCTGCATTATCGCACAGATACTTTTATGGCAAATAGCTCAGACGAAGTTGCATCCATTGCGCCACGTCTCCATGCCTTCCCCTGTGCTACATGGGCATCTGGTAGCGCTCATGACTGGACTGACACACTGCCATATTGCAGAACTTTCGCCTATCAGAAATCTTATTCCTCGAGCTGTATCTCTTTGGAACTCGCTTCCCCAGAGTTGTTTCCCCCCAAACTTCAACCTACAGTTGTTCAGGTCCAACTGTTACAGATTTTTATGAATGGAGGACACCAGTAATGTGGTGTATGGATTTTTTTATTCATTTGTTTTTCCTTCCTTTGTTCTGTTATTTGAAAAAAAAAAAAAAAAGTAGTAGCAGCAGCAGTACTAGTCGCAGTGGTAGTAGTAGTAGCAGCAGCAGCAGCAGTAAAATGCTAATGCTCCAAATTATGAGGTAACTTATAACAGGGTCTCAGATGTTTCCTTGATATATTATACTGTTATATTCAAAGAGGCAGCTCCATAAGACTCTGTGAACTCTCTCAGACTCCTATGACTCATAACTGGGACGCAATAATGATAAATAATGCTGTTGCAATCATGACGGTTATCTTCATGCATACAAATCTAACTCTTCAGATACTTTAGTCGGTAATCTTTTGAAATTTCGTCCAAGTTTTAAAAGAAGAATAAGCGAAGATTTAGTTTTACGAGAGTCACTTTAAAAATACTTATAGGCATAGGAAAAAGCCAGAGTACATTCGATTGTGCAGTTACCATTAGCACTACTCTACTGCTGCTGCTACTATTACAACTATAATTTTCACTATTATACGCTCTTTCTCTTCTGTCTGTTCTTTTCCCTCCTTCATTCCCCCTGCCTCTACTCCCTTAACCCTTCTTGAGCCTCCCTCCTCTATGCTCTCTCCTCGTCTTTGCTCCTCCTCCTCCTCCTCCTCCTTCTCCTCCTCCTCCTTTCATCCGTGCTCCCCAACCATAGAGGTAGGAGTAGGTAGAGGCGGCATATGGGATTAACCAAGGGTAGGTCAGAGTGAGGCCGACAGACCTACTCGACCAACATGGCGGCGACCTCTTTGACCGCTGTCTGACTTGGTTCCGCTGACCAGGCGGGAGTGTTTTCTTAGTTGCAAACAGAAAAAAAATGTTTTATCTGTATTTATTTATTCATCTATTTTTGCATACTAACCTACAAACTATAATTCACTCTAAAGATACTCACCAGTGAAATGTAATGGATGGGTCAGATTTCTCATCTCCTCTTTCATTACACCCAAATGCGGCACAGGTGGTGCGCATTTTTGGAGACTTCGGTTATTTGATGGTGAGATACAACTTAGGACAGAACGTCTCACACCCACAGCTGAACTACAACTAAAATCAGAGGTAGAATGAAGTCTACTTTGTTTCTGACATTCTCCCTGAGGAATACCAGGTGGATACACAGCTGAAGGTATTAAAGGCTTAATAATCTCATGGCCACACCCACGGAGATAGGATTAGGACTCTTACCTCTATGGGCACAGCCATAGAGGTAGGAGTGCACAGCAATCTTCTTCAAGTCAGGTAGGTGTTGCCGTGACCTATTGACTTGACCAATATGGCCGTTTGACAGTTCTCTGGCTTCACCGGAGCCTTCTCACGCCGACTCTACCCTATTCCTACCTCTATGTCCCCAACCCTTTCCCGTCTCTGACCTATCTCTTCATCCTGCTCCCCCCCCCTTTCATCTCCTTATCTTAAATCCCTTTCTCCCCGACACTCCCCTATCTTTCCTTCCCCTTCTTCTTTTACCTCTACTGGCTCCCTTCATTAATCTCCCATTCTTCCCTCCCCTTTCTCCTCCACGTCCCTCTCCCCTCTGTCTCCTTCCTCTTCTCTCTCCTTCTGCCTCCCTTCCCTCACCTCCCATTCTCCTGTCCCTCTCCTTCCTCCTCGATTATCAGTCCCCTGTTTTATAGTGCTAACAAAGAAATCAAACTCCTTTACATAAAATAAATATGGACGGGGTCTGTTTATATGTAACAGCTCCCATTCTTTCCACTACAGGATCAGACATAATGGAATTTTAAAAGGCAGCACATAGTAAAAAAAAAAGAAGAAGAAGAAAAAAAAAAGAAACTTTGTACCGTAGCCTACGTTATAGGCTACGACTGACAGCACGACTGACATTATGCTAGAGCATGAGGCAGTAAAAAAAAGTGTCAGTTTTAGCTCTGTTATTTATCGACTTCAATTCAATGAGTTGTTGACCAAGAGTAGTACAGTAGTAGTAGTAGTAGTAGTAGTAGTAGTAGCAGCAGCAGCAGCACTAGTAGTAGTAGTAGTAGTAGTAGCAGTAGCAGCAGCAGCAGTAGTAGTAGTAGTAGCAGAAGTAGCTACGTGATTAGATTAGAACTGTTTAGTATTGAAAAGTAACCCTAACAACTATGAAAGGATATATGTGTAGGTGATCAGACTTCTGTTTTATGAAAAATTGACCCAGACAATGATGCCAGACTCATGACTCGTCTTTTTGGCTGAGGAGGCTTGGTAATGTTAACACCTCATCCTCAGTGAGTTATTTCGACATTTTTCACTTCAGTATCCTCTTGTATGCTGTTCATGTAATTATATTATGGACATGTATAGCCATAATAACGGAGTATAATATGTATGCGCCTGATACAAATAAGCTATTAATAAAATCTCTCTCTCTCTCTCTCTCTCTCTCTCTCTCTCTCCTGACACTGGAATAATTCATGGCCTAATGAACTAATCTCAATCACTTTTTCACTAGGACACCACCAGTGGAGTGGCAATATCCAATTTGAAATTCGCGGTTTTCCGTGAAAGCCTAAAAAAAAATAATAATAATAATAATTCGCCGCTATTTACAGTGAATGAATAATATAAATCATTTACAGAAAACAGATATTATTAAACTCTGACAAAAACGACACCATCTTTGAATCTCCGAGTTTGAAAGTTTTTAAAAGCCCAAAACATGCGAGCATTGTTTGGGTCACGGCTAGCAGTGTTGTCAAGTTAGCGGTTTTCCTGCCAAATCTGGAGGTTTTGTTTGTAATCTAGCCTGTAAAATATTGATTCTGACGGTTTGCTAGAGGGATGGAAAGGATATATTTGTAATGCAATTTCACAGATTCAACCAATACAGTTAATAAACTTGTCATCAGCCTGCCTCCCACTCGTAACTGTGCTTGTTACACTAATGGTTACGTTCAGTTCACGTTCATTAGTTTGATGCTCACGTCTATTTCCTGTCAGTTCGTTCATACTGAGCGTCGGCGTGTAGGCTTACTGCCCCCCAGTGAGTCAGTTTACAGTTTTAATTATGACCGATGTACTGTTGCTTTCAATATTCCTAGCACACATCTTCATTTATCGAGGTCTGGAAATCACATGCATTCCTTTTTTAAATGCATTGATGACTAAGTACAGCACGAGATAATTAATAAAATTCCTATGTTTAATTTTTCCATCCATCCATCCGTCCATCCATCATCCAATCCTACATTGCCCCATGAGGAGCGAAGGAGCCCGGGGCTAGGCAGTTGTCCCGACATTTCAGATAAGAGACCAGCCTCACTCATCCCTGAGTGGCATTACATGAGCAATCAACCCCAACCATCCCTTGGATTTAATTTTTCCATTCAAATGAAATACCTGTTGTAGAGCCAGATCTTGATACAGCCCACAACGAAGGCATTATTACTTTTAATCCTTTTTTTTTGTCCTTGCTGTAATCAATTGTAATCGAATTGTGAAACATTTAACTTTTCATTAGTTTCTCAAACTGTGTGAATTATAGTCTTCTTGGTATTTTTTACAGAAGAAACATTTTAAAATCTAGCGGGCTTTTGCCCAAATCTAGCGGTTTGAGGGGTCCAGTCTAGCGCGTTTTGAAATTCGTATTTGGCAATGCTGACGGCGAGTCGGCGATGGGGGAGAGGCGACCAATGGTATTGGAACGTGGTACTGTTGAAAACGTGTTACTGGCGGAATTTCGGCATATTTTGCATCAGTAGACACCATATCTTGTTGCCAAGTACGTATATAGAGATAGAGGCAGTTACATAGTAAGTTGTGGCCAATTGTAAATAGCAGATCGAGAAATATTTAGATGACTAAAATCGCTGCTGTCGGCATGTCGGTGGGAGGGAAGGTTGGTGCTGAATAGGCAAGGTTTACTTTAGGTAGCGCCATTTCTCACCAGTTTTATTTTGCCATTTAATTACTACATGGTTGTAATCGGTCAGCTTGTCAGCAGTCATCTATAGCCAGGTTTATAAGTTGCAGGTACTGTAGATCGGTACCGGTATTGGTGTCCCGCCATTTAACCTTCGAGAAATTAATGTTCCCATTATTTGTTCTGACAGGTTTTCAGTGTTTTTTTTTTTTTTTTTTTCACGTCTTCCAGGGATGCTTCCAGTGTAACTTCCATTTATTTTGAAGTCTCAACAATTTACCCCTGATATTGTCCAAAGATAGGTATAAATTATGTGGCATCATTGGAGTGAACATGGTAGACAGGTAACCAGATTTTGTTTTTGTTATTGACGTATTTACCGTAACTTTTAAAGTTTATTCCTCCATGTTATGGTTGTGTATATTTCATTTCAGGATGCCAGGGTATTACGATAGACTGCCATACGACAGATCGGGACAGGAGAGCTACAGGTAACAATGAAAGCTTTAACATGCATTTACAGTTCAGTTAAAAGCATTAGTACACTATGATAGATAATAAGACAGTGAACATTGCCCTTCCACACCAAGTAGCATATGCAGTCATCATGCTTTCAGCTCCATCCAGTCCCAAAGTCTGTACTGTCCTAGCCTAAGTACTGCAGTCAGCGCTCGCATAACATAGGAATTGTCCCAGGAAGGTCCCATTTTATGAGAAATCCTCATTAGGTGTATAGGGTCATGTGTTTACATGTTAAAGGGTTTAATGGTACCTAAGCCAGTCTCAGGTTCAGCTTTTGGGGCTTTTTTTTTTTTTTTTTTTTTTTTTTTTTTTTTTAAGGACATTTACCAACCTAATAAAGACATCATTACATACTAACATTGGAGGATTCCTCCCCTTGAATGGAAGAGGTTGTGGGATTGCTGGGGGGAGGTGGAGTGGGGTTATGAGGCAAGGTTGGACTCCTCCTGGTCCCCAGCATGGTCCTCTTGCTGTGCTGATTCCATTGAGTCCTGATTCCTCTGTTGCCACTCTTCTGCCTCCTGCACAGACCTCAAAGTCAATACTAGAAACCTCAGACATTACGTAAATCTGTTCCTTAGTATAGCCTCCCTTGCTGATGATGCTCCTCAGGACAGACACGAACGTCTCTGCTGCTCTGGCATCAGCTGAAGCTCAGTCTCCAGTAGCTTTCACCTTCCTAAGTGCCTTCTTCTTAAATTTGGCAAACCAGCCACTCGATGCCTTAAATATTCCTTCGGGTCTTAAGAGCTTACAGCAGGCGAGAGCATAAAGATGGCAGGCCGTCCTCCTTATTATTTAATGAGTCAGTTGGCATTCCCTCCCTCTCCTTCCTGTTGCAGTAGCTACATCAGCAGAAACCTTTCCATCATTACGAGAGCAGGGTAAGACACTCGTATCCTTCTGTCCATCGGTGAGGCTTCATATTCCCAAGCTGTCTTCAGAATGGCTTCCTTCTTGCCGAGAATCGTACAAATTGTGGATTCGTTAACTTGGTAAAGCTTCGCGATGTCACAGTTATGCTGTCCTCTCTCCTTCCTCTTGCTGACATCCACCTTCTGCTCTTGAATCAGAGATTTCCAGTATTTGGCAGGATCACGGTGGAGCAGCATGGTCGGGCTGGCTTAGGTGGCACACACACACACACACACACACACACACACACACACACAAAAGCAAAGATCACACAGCACATGCACAGAGAGGTTAGCAGAACTGGGGCAGAAATGCTCAGTGGACTGTGACGCCATCCTGCGCAGATACGTGACAGCAACGTCGTAGGCTGATGCAATCCAAGCTCTTTGTATCACTTGGCACGTCCTTTGAATTTTCAAACTGAAATTTTATACCTCAAGCCACGTTCTGTCTATCATTGGCCACGTAGGATGACTTTGAAACTGAAATTGAGGCCTCCCACCACATTATGTCTATCATCTCCGTGGAGTTTAGTCCTGAAAAAAAATTATTAGCTTCCTGGCACTGCATTTTATTAATTTTTCCAGCGTTGACATTTTTTGGACACAAAATGGAACCTTCCATGTTATGAGGGGTTCGTGCATTATGCGAGCACTGACCCTGTAACCTAACTGCTACTACCGTATAGGTAATCGTCAAGGAAACATAGGGCCACCTCTTAAATATTAAAAAAGAATTTTACACACCTTGATTCATTGACATGGTGTACAGAAGTGAATTTTAGAGTATGGAAAAGATCCATCAAGAAACATGGAAAATATGATTTGTATGAGAGAGGGTTGGTTTGGATAAGTGTGAGGTACTGTACTTAACATAATGTAGGTTAGGTTGGGTTAAGTTTTGAAAATTTGGGTTAGGTTTGGATAAATCAACAATGGTAGGGTAATTTTGTGCCAAAAATGACATTCTGAGATGATTTGTGTGTGTTTTAAGCACATGTGAGATAACATCTGTCAGTCTTTTGCACCATGGGGGATTGTAAAATAATGCTTTTTTAAATGCTTTTCATGATATATGAAAAGCAATGAAACTTGAAGACATACTGAGAATCCTGTGAAATGCTTTGGTAAAGAAAAAACAAGAGAACTGCAAAATTAGGTGGTCCTATTCTCCTTGAAGATTGCACTACCCTAACCTAACTACTGTACTACTTAGCCAAACTACTTACCAACCCTAATCTAGCCAAACATAATCTAATGTTATCTGATATAACTGATATAACTTAGTGTAACTAACAACCTTACGTAACTTGAATGATGTTGAGAACAGATGGGTTTGGGGGGACCTGTTACCATCAGGATCCCAGCAGTATTGTGTAAAAGTACCCTAATTATTTAACTAAATATTTGAGGAACATGTACATACAGCCTGTGCTGGTATTATCACCTGCATTTTTTAGTTATACAGTACTTTTGATTGCCTGGTTAAGGTTGATGTCACAGTATAGTTAATCCGCATTTTTAAATTATTTCACTTAAGGTCGTGAATTAGCATGTGTTATTCACTTGGAGTTCCATGTTCATTTTAAAACCGTTTTAAAATAAGTAATGGAAGCATTTTTTGTGTGTTGAGTTTATTACAGTTCCAGTAAGAGTGTCTAATGTCATGATTGAGAATAACGAGGATAGTATTTTTTATTATAGACCACAAGAATGTTTTTGGTTTAAAAATTCCATCGTCCAAACCTACATTGCCCCAGGAGGAGCGTAAGAGCCCGGGGCTAGGCAGTTGGTCCTGACATTTAAGATCAGAGTGACCAGCCTTACTCATCCCTGAGTGGCATTATGTGAACAATAAACCTCAACCACCCGTTAGATATAAACCTTCACCGGCTCAATCCGATTGGAGCACAATAATTACCCACTAAACCACCAGGCGCCAAAATTTGGTTATATGGTTACCACCAAGCGTAGTAAATGGTTTCCTGGTGTACAGGAAACCATTTGGCTTGTCACTCAGTATAGGGTCACCCACAGGCAGAAGGAAGGGGAAAGACAGAAGAGGGATATATTAATGGAATGGCCTTGGTCCCAAACCATTTTGTAGAAGCAGTACTTTACTGTAGTTATATTTGTGTATTTATGTCTTGCAAAATTTTTAAGTGTGATAAGTACTATACTTTTCAGAACAAGTGGCAGTCTTGATAGGGATAGCCTTGGTTATAGCAGCAGTGCCAATGGAGGCAGGTTCAGGAGTACAGAAGGTTACACAAGCAACACTGGCAGTTATGGCATGGGCAGCAGCAGCAGCGGTTACCAGAGCAGGCCTTCATACTCGACTGGTTCTGGATACAGCACAGGTCAAGGATACAACAGCAGCCAAGGATACAGTACTAGTCAAGGATCGGCTGGCTACTTCTCGGGTTCTTCATCAATGGGTAGTTCATCCTCATACGGTGGTGTCGGATCAAGATATGACAGTGGATCTGGTGGCTATGGTAGTTCCTCATCCTATAATGCACCATCAAGTCATGGAGGTGCTGGATATCGTAGGTAAGTTGTTTACCTAATGCTCTGTGTATAGTGGAAGAAGTCCAACAAATGGTAGTGAAGTAAGAGCAGATGGAAAGTCTACAGTATTTTGAAAGGCTGATGGATGGAGCTGATAGAGCAGAGGGTAGTGGTGCTGTATAGTTTTGAAAGGTTTTATATACCAGAAAATTTAAGTAGTATTGAGAGGAAGCTTACAGCAGCAGGATTGTTGAAGCTGGAGAACCTATATATATACAGGTAACTCGCATGGAACACGTGGGTTTCGTTCCTACCGTGCCATGTTCCGTGCGAAATCGCGTATATTTAAACTACTCTGTATTTTGCTCCCTAGACCCCCCAAATGTGTTGTTTTGCTGTTATCTGTCACTGGTAATCACTAGAAAGCACTTTAAGTGGTTAGAAGGTTTATTTAATGTTATAACTCACAAATACAGTACTCCAGAGCAAAACTCCAACACACAAATACTGTACGTAAACACAAGGAAACATTCCGACACCGATCATAGGTAATCTTATAAATCAGGTTAACTGGTACCAGTGCTTTAACTTACAAGTACATACCAGAACAGTACATATTTAACTTAGAAGTGCAGTACTGTGATATCGAATGATTTCAGTACATAATCTGTTAGGAATGGCTGAAAAAAAAAAAAAATGTTATGAATACATTTTCACCTTTTAGATATATATTTATGGTAGTTTCGAGTTATTTTTTTACGTTATCGTTGTGCCCATGCTTGGAAAAGGGAGCGAAAGAGTTGAATTTTCAGTCCTAAATGAGAAAACTGCACGTCTTCCAAGGCTAGACTCTGCCACGGGAGAATAAAGTGGAGGGTCAGTCCGATTAGCAATAAGGAAGTTGTGTCACAACTTCCAGCTCCCACACCACGAGAATGGCTAAAAATAGAATCGTAATGCAGTTTCAGAACTAACAATAAGTCTAATTATTACGAATACAGATACAAAGCAGAAATAAATACATTTACAGACGGGGAAAACGTACTTCTTCCGTCATAACATGTTCATCTTTCTCTATCATTTTACTTTCATCTTTATCATTTTACCTTGTTATTTTCGCAATATATATTGCTGTCTCGTAAACAGGGTGGTTGTTTGTGTTTTGCAATGTGAGGAAAAAGATTGTATTTTCTGTCTGGGTCGAGATTATGGGTGTACCTATGTGTGGTTAGGCATGGCCATGAGCGAAAAAATCGTACATCCACTCATCACGATAGCAGGTGGTGAACTGACAGATGATACATGAGAGGATGAAGTCAAGGTCAGTCTCATGTCCCAGATTTTCGTTCACTTCCCGAAAGTTTATTCACAATTTTCTACAAGTTGCATTGCATCAAATGATCCAAACCATTACAGCAAACCTGAGCAAATAGTTAAAGATACCAAGACAAAAATTATTTTTCTTTTATTATAAGTCTTTAACGAACAAACAAAAAAGGCAGTATTCCGACCCCGATCATGGGTAATCATATAAATCAGGTTAACTGGCTACAAGGCTTTATTTAATGCTTTAATTGCTTACAAGTACATACCAGAACAGTAAATATTTAACTTACAAATACAGTACTGTAGAAAAGCAGTACAGTAAGAGTTTAACGAACAAACAAAAAAGGCAATATTCCGACGCCGATCATGGGTAATCATATAATTCGGGTTAACTGGTTACAAGGCTTTATTTAATGATTTAACTTTATTTAAGTGCTTCCAAGTACAGTACATACGAGAACAGTAAATATTTAACTTACAAATACTGTACAGTATTGTGGAAAAAACGAACAAATAAAAAAGGCAATATTCAGACCCCTATCAGGTAAACTGGTTATAAGACTTTATTTCTTGCTTTAACGTTATTTAATAGTACTTTAAGTTGCACATAAACTTACCAGAACAGTGCAGTACTGTAAATATTTAACTTACAAATACTGTGTTACTGTACTCGGGAATGTCTCACTCACTAATTTCCCGCCTAGATCGTCACGTAATCAAAACAAACCGCGCGCTGCGGTGACGTTCGAGGATTTGATCTTTCAAAGGCCTCTCCTGCGTTAATTTGTAGTTTTCATAATGGTTTTTTAATCTTACTTTGTCTTATATGTATCCCAGCCCTTACCGTGTATAATTGCGAGCGTGTTCCGTGAGATCGTGTTCCGTGCGAGTTACCTGTATATATATATACACAGTATACAGTCATTACTCGTTTTACAATGTTTCGGCTTACAGTATTTCGCTACAACGATAATAGAAAAGTTCCACCCCAAAATCCGATTTATGATAAATTTCCCGCTATACCGGTAATGATTTGTCATCGGGAAGCGCCAGGCACATGCAAGGTGACCGTCGCTCGTCTCAGGCAAGATGGCAACCCTGGTGTGCAGCGCATTGTTATGGTTCAGGTCCCGCCAACCCCTTCAAAACCCTGTTTTTTCAACTTGTTCATGTGTGCCCCCCTGTTATCGTCACCTCTCAGCCAAACATCATACTGCAGTAGACATCGTGTAGCACCAGGCCAACTTTACGCAAGTGTGATTACTGTACTGTATTGTGTTGTTGCAATGATTTACTGTACATGAGTAACTCTGCCTGTACTGGTGTGATAGTGTTTCTTTTGGTGAATTCCTGTACAGTACTGTGGATCTGTGTGCCCAGTGGTAAGGTCAGTGCCAGTGTAGGCCCCAGTGTCATGGTTGGTGCAGGTATGGGCCGGATTCCCCTCCCCTTAATGTGTTCCTGTCTAACTCAGAGGCTGACCACTATACTTAATTTTTATTATCGAGGCGAAGATGCACTTGACATGCTGGCAATGATTGGCTGATTGCACCATGTCCGAATAACATCTTTGTATTTGGGTTAGTAAATAACTTTCAATTCACATTACCGGGAGTTATTTGAAATACTGTACAACGATGTTATTCGGACATGTTGCATTCAGCCAATCATCACCGACCTGTCAAGTGCATCTTCGCCTCGATAAAAAAAACTGAGTATAGTGCCTGTAAGCACAGGCTGTCCCCCAGCCTCAGGGGGGACAAACTTGGAGACGACTGGGACCAGCACAGGAAGGAATGAAGGTGGGTTGTCATTTATGGTTCAGTGTTGGTTAGGTGACCTGGGGAAGTTGAGTTGACGTAACCCCCCTTTTATAATGGGTTTCAGTGTACCGATTTACAAGAAGGTATGACCTGACGTAACCCCATTGTAACACAAGTACAGTAATATATATATATATATATATATATATATATATATATATATTGGTTTTAAATGTATGTATACATTATATATATTATATATATATATATATATATATATATATATTTTGGACTGTACATCAGCTTACTGCAGTTTAAATCATAAAGGTGTTTTAGTTCAGTACAGTACAGGTACTAGTCCAAGGGCATCATTTCTGAGGTGATTCACATATAGCTGGTCTATACAGTACAGTATTTGTATGTATCAGTATTGTCCATTCATTTTATTGCCTCATACCACAGTGAAGTGCTTGAAAGGGTACAACAAGGAAGAAATGTTGCTGGTTCTTTGAAAGCATTGATAAGGAACAGGGAAGTGAGCATGGAGGTAAAAAAAAGTCACTGCATGACAGTATTGCGATAGCAGCTTTGACATGTGGAAGTGAAGCTTGGACCTTTTTGGAAGGACACAAGTCAACGGTGAGAGCAGTGGAAATGAGTTATTGGAGAGGAGTATGTGGAGTTACCTGTACATGGAGAGAGAGATTGACTAATGTGGAAGTGAAGGAGCACTGTGTTGTGGATGTGATAGAAAGCATTAGGAGAAATACATTGAGGTGGTTTGGCCATGCGGAGAGGATGGAGAGCGAGAAACTATCGAGGAGTCTATGTGAGTGAGGTGGACGGGGGGAGAGGGAGAGGGAGGCTGAGAATGAGGTGAAGGGATGGAGTGGAGAGTTATTTGAGAGTGGGGGGGGGGGTGAGCTGGGACCAGCAGTGAAGTGGCATTGGACAGGGCAGTCTGGAGGCAATTTGTTTGTGGCCACCCCGTACAGGATTGAGGCGTCTGGCAATAGATACATCACAATAATAGCAGCATACTGTATTGTCATGCAGTAGATATCAGTGGAAAGGTGCTGTAAATACAGATTTAATTCATTCAGAGAGTTTGAGGGAGAGAGTGAAAACCAGTATTGCAACATATGTATTTATTTACTCTTGTTTTCTTGATCCTGCCTCACCCCTTTCGTGTGTTGAAAATACCTTGATTATGATGTTAAGTTGACGGTCGCTCTACCTTCAGTAACTTCGAAGATTTCAGAAGTTAAGTGGCACCTACCTGACTCGATTCAACCGACTTTCTGGCGTTGGTGATAATTTTTATTAGTGCCAGGGATCTTATATTGATGTATTAAGCACATTTAGCCAGGGGAAAAAAAAGATCCAAAATTGATTGGCATTTAGGGGTATCTCCCTGCCCCCAGGGGGGGGGAGATACCCCTAAATGCCAGGGCAGAGGAGCTGTTAACAGTAGTTGCATCTGGTGGCAGGCAGCTTCACAAGTACCCCATTGGCAAGGAAGAGATTTTTCAAACTGTAGGGGTTGGTTTCAGCCTTTATCCCCTTGAATACATTAGAGACTTAACAAAGTTGAACAAAATTGTTCAGTAGTGGTCTCAGTAATATAATTTATACCTCATAATACTGAGGGGGTTAATGCAATTTCAGTGGAGTAAGCCCATGGCAGGGGGGCATGTCAGCCCCAGCATCAGGAGTCAGTGGTGGCCGAAACGTCCAGGAAGGCATGCTGCCCACCCCACGCAGTTCAAACATGGGCAGCTATATGCAAGGAAGTGGAGGGCGATCCGATAATGTAGACATCGCTGGAGCTGTCACTCAACTTCAGCAGATGGGCAACCCAGAGTCAAAGCTGGCACTCAATATTCTTAGTGCTGTGCTGGTATGTTTGAAGTTTTGTGCTTGTATGTGTAGTGTTTAGATTGTCTTAGCTAAAATCTGTAGTTGCTCAGAATAAAAGCTGCCACTTAGTATTCGTAGTGCTGTGTTTGTAAGTTTTATGCTAGTGTTTTAAATGCTTAGTTAAGCCGTCAGTCAAGTTTAAATTCTTCAGTAAATTTTTTTTTCAGATCTCTTGATACCAGTAGGTAGAGTATTTAGTACAAGAATACTGGTCCTTAGCTTGTCTTCAAGGAGTACTTGGTACCGTAATGCCAAAGACATACATGACACAGGATTGAATTAGTGTGGTTGTTGAATCTCGTATGTATGGTACTGCTTATGTTTTACTTTCTATATTTTTAATGCTGACGATTTCTCAGGATCTACCCCTTAATGGATCTCTCATTTACACCTTGAAGGTGGTTAATTGAGTAGGGCTTGTATGTTTAATAATCAGTTTTTTTTTTTTTTTTCCCATCCATCCATCCATCATCCAATCCTATGTCGCCCCATGAGGACCATAGGAGCCGAGGACTAGGTAAGGTGTTCCTGACATTTAAGATGAGAGTGACCAACCTCACCCATCCCTGAGTGGCATTACATGTGCAGTAAACCCCAACCACCCCATGGATATAAACCTACGCAGGCTCAAGCTGATTGGAGTGCACATTAATAAATTTTAGTACGGGGCTAGGCAAGTTAGTCTTGACATTTAAGATGAGAGTGACCAGCCTCACTCATCCCTCAGTGGCATTAAATAAGCAGTAAACCCTAACCATCCCTTGGATATAAACCTTCACAGGCTCAGTCCAATAGGAGCACACATTAATAAATATTAGTACACGAATGCAGGACCTTGGTATGTTTTCAAACAATTGATTCCCAAAGACATGTGTGGCACATACCAGGTAGTTATTTATGTGCGTAATATTGATTACATTACTCACAATGCTAATACTGATGATTTCACAGGGAAAGGCTGATGAAAGCACTGGAGGAGACTGGAGTGGTGCACCACCTAGCAAGATGAGGCGCATGGATTGGGTAAGATTTGTTACTGCGCAGAGTAGACTTTTGTCATGTTGGTTAGTGTATCCAAATTGATAGCTGGTGTTTATTGGTTAGAGGTGTCAGTTTATCACTGTGTTTTGTGTTGAAGAGAACATACTATGGTCTTGTGGAGAGAATAGATAACAAGAGTGGTGTTAAAAGTATATCTGAGCGAATTTGTAGGAGGGAGGAGGCGAGGTAGATCAAGGAGAAGGTGTAGGGATATGGCGGATGATTGTGGGGAGGAGAAGTATGGAAATCGCTGAGGCTAGAGGACTGACAAGAGATCGAGCTGGCTGGATGAATGTTGTGAGAAATGCATGATCAAGGATTTGGCATCCCTTTTTAATGTGACAGCGTCCAGATTGACCCTGTCGGATACATTTATATGAAGCTACAGAATGTGGTGAATGTTTTTTGGCGTATCAGATAGAGCCAGGATTCTGGAGGCTTGGATGATGAGTGAATGGAAGCATGGCCCGTTGGATTGGGCAGACTTGGGCTGTCTCGACGTTGCTACTTCTCATCCTGCCCTAGGATGGGAAAGGAGGTCTGGATGATGAAGATGAATGATGTCATATATATATATATATATATATATATATATATATATATGTATGTATATTTCTTAAAGTTTTCACAGGTCGAGGGTGCTTAGGTATTGACTGTCATCATCATCATCTGGCCCTCCTTTCCTACCCTAGGGTAGGGTGAGGAGTAGCAATGTCCAGACAACCCAAATTTGCATGATCCAATGGGCCACACTTCCATTCAATCATCATTCAAGCCCCCTGAATCCTGGCTCCACCAGATACGCCAAAAACGTTCACCACATTCTGTAACTTCACATAAATGTATCCGATAGAGTCAATCCGAACACTGGCACTATTTGGAGAAAAGAATTTTTCAGATTTTTTCTGAATATTGCAGATTATTTTATTTGTTGTGAAAAGTGTTTTGTAAAAGGTGATGACAGGAAAAGAAAAAAATTGCAATTTGTCTTTTTGGTGCTAAATAATGATGCATTTTCTCATATCACACAACCTGACAAGACTATTAAGCTATTGTAGCATACCTGGATATTTCTGGGTGTACTGTTTTATACTGTATTCTGCATTCATTATTACTCCTAGTTTTTTACTTACAGTAAGCAACATGGGAATAGCCAGATATGGAAACCCCAAATGAAAACTTATATGCATTGTGTGTGTGTGTGTGTGTGTGTGTGTGTGTGTGTGTGTGTGTGTGTGTGTGTGTACACACTTGCACACTTTTTTCACATTTTCCATTTCAGTTGTCACTAATATTTAATGAAAATCAAGTCTGCAGTGAAGATGTTTATGAATGGAAACAGAGCTATGCAGTATTAAAATAAGTAAAGGAACATATTTTATTAAACAGGCTGTCTCATCATGACTTGATGAATTCCACTACTTTTCTTTTTTTTCCTATTCTTTTTCAGTTATTACCATGGTCTTTTTGTAATTGGTAGTGTGAATGGTTTCTGAAACATAGAGGAGCTAACATTTTTTTTTTTTTAATTTATAAATGTTAAATTCAGAAATTTTACCGCCAGTCAGTGTTCAGTTTCTGCAGGTCTGAATAATGTTGTGTGACTACTTTAAAAGCACTGAAAATGAGAAATAGCCAAAGTTAGCTTCCATGTGTATCACAAGCCATTTTACTAACCATGTTGAATGCTATTCATCAGTCACTCAAAACAGTGTCCTTCAAGGAAATTCCGACCTATGGTTAGGTGCATGGATATATAACAGTTGGTCATGGGGATTATCATAGGTCTGCTATATTCCCGAACTGCCGAAAGGATAGGGAATAGTGTAAAATACAATTTAGTGATATGTGGAGATGATAAGACCTGTGAGGTCGAGCTACGATGTCTGAGGCTTGAATGACTGAATGCATGTCATTGCATTCTTGGTAGTGCTCCCATTTTCCTACTCCCTCTCAACCTATTTTCTGAATCGTACCTCACTTAGTCCATAGGTAGAAAAAAAGATCTTGATGATGAGAGTTAGGTCATAAAAAGTGCTGTAAAAATATCAGATGAATACTGTATAGGATGGAGAAGAAATGAAAAGTTAACATAAATTACAGTCCTTGTTTAGTATTTATTGAAAGGTGGGGTAATATTTCATATTTGGTATGTGTATTAGATAATACTCTGCTGCGGCAGTATGGTGACAGGTAAGTCTTTCAGTAATTTGTCGCTTAGTAGTCAAGGGTATGGTTAGGTATAGGTCTGATTTTAATGTTATTGTTCCTTTTAATATTGTATTTAAAACCAGAGCTTGGTTTCTCAGAACAATTCATTTGTTATATAAGTTAAGAATTCCTAGGATGGTTTGTATCGGGATTTTAATTGTTAAATGGTATTAAGATTATGGAACAGGATTTTTGGAAGTGTTTTTTCATGTACTTGTCTACAGGAAGTCAACTTATTTTTATTGCAGTAGCATAAGGTGACCTGTTCAGTGGCATCTAGCAGCTGGTGTGTCTTTAGGCTGCATCCACACTAAATGTTGGCAGTGGTGTGTGGGAATTCTCCATCACTGAAACCCATGGAAGTTCCCATCCACACCAACCTGTCACCAGTAGGGCCACATGTATGGGTTACTTTTATGCAAATCTCTTGGCCGTACCAGCAAACATTTGATGTTGATGCTGCCTTATTTGTTTCTACATGAAGGGCTGCCAACTACAACAAATTTACTGATTTTTTTGTAAAGCAGGTGGTACAGAACATCTGACTGATGAGCTGTTTCAACAGTGTTGCACCTTACTCGTCTCGCAAGGGATTTTAGGGAAGCATGATAGCTGCACCTAACTTGACTTGCCTTTGCCTGATGTATGAATTTGCTGTGAAACTGAATGATATGCAGTATTCAGTTTTTGTGTCTAATAAATCCTTGGATTTCTCAAGTTGCAAGTTATTGGCTTGCAGGTCCTTGGCAGCAGTGGGTATCTGTGACCCAGGAGGAGGATTTTCAGTTAATTTCTCCTCCGTAAGGGTAACAGTGATGGGTTGTGATGAATTCTTGGTTGCTAATTCTTTGCTTGTCGTTCTTGTCTAGCCCTGTAATGGCCAAAATTGCCATTTGGGGGAAGTGAGGTTACCTGGCAGTGGTGCCAGTGAGGCCAAGCTGGGGGCTGAGAGTGTGCCATTGAGCGGCAAGTGTCTCCTACAGGATGAGGGTCATGGTATGAGGCGTGGGCAGGCACTTTCTTCTGCGATGCAAGCACCGCCCATGCGCAAGTATCCTCAGCGTGATGAGTACCAGGCTCACCGGGTTTGGGACTCGGAGCCACCTCAGCTGGCCATGGCGAGCCGCCCACTTTCCTCAGCTGGACCACCAAAGATGGGGAATGATCTGAATAGGAGAATGGCAAGGGGCAGGCGGGGGGGTAGAAATATTAATGAGCCTAAGTCCCCTGCCAAGGACCAGTCAAGGGGGAGGAGAGAGGCAACAGGAGCAGACAGGACATCAGATGGCCAGAGGGGCAAAGTATCTGAGGGTGGTCCCTCAGCTACAGCTGGCCCAAAACAGAGGTAAGCCTTCATCTCAGTGTGATACAGACCTTGCTTGTCATGTCATGCTTGACAAGACGAGGTTGGATTTTCTATCTGGAGTGTTCTCAGCAGGTGGCTGAGTGTAATGGACATACTGTAGAGCATGAGGAGTGATTGGAATGTGTGTGGGGTGGGTGTGGTCCTGTTGCACACCCGTAGCCTCACTTCCAGCTCCACACCCTCTCATACAACCTAGCCATTAGTCTTACCCAGCAGTATGTTCTGAAGCTGTGTATTATTGATAGTATCACCCATTGTCATTGACTGACCTGGGTCACCCTACAACCTCTTAGCATGCTGAAGCACAGATAGCTCAAGCAGAAATTATTTAAAGGCATAAAACCTTGAAATAAATTTAAGGTTCATGCCTTTAAAAAATAACCATGAAAAGGTGGTGGCAGTAATGCAGGGACTACCTTTAGTTTTAATGATTGTCGGGGCAGTATGTCCCTGGACATTAATCGAGAGCAGTAACCATCAGCTTACATTATACTGCAGGAGTTTGTTTTTAATGGTCATTTGTATACTGTGCTAACATTTTACCAAACTGGAAAATGTTACAGTATAATGTTCCATAAATTATTGGGATTCTGCAACTGCAAAGACTGCAGGACCTGTATTGCCTCCCCTCCTCTCACAAATTTACTTTCCCTTCCTTGGATGGAAGTTGTCACGTTCTTTGTAGCCTTGTGGCATGGCAAGTAAAATGCTTAGGCGGATTTTGTGTGTAACCCTTTACTTCAGTATATTTTCTGAAATTTGAACCATGCTGAATGTTAGGTGAGAACCATTTGTGTGTCAGATGTGATCTTTTGGGGGGGATTTGTTAGAAATTGAGCATAACCATTATGAGATGGTGGAAATGAATAGAATGCTAATATATTTGAACCAAAGGAATTTGAGCATGAAAAGTGATCAGCTGCACAGTAGATTCAAGTATATGCTAAAGATGATGAATCGGTGGACCCTAGTTATAAATTCTAAAGTTTTGGTTGTGAATATGATTGTTTTTGTTTATTGTACATTTGTCTTCACTTATGCAGCTACCAGATGTTTCATGATCAGATTGAGAGTGAATATTTAAATGACAAAACAGCTATGAAGCCTAAAATGATGTGATAATACCTGTCATAGAAACATATGTATTGTAAAAATTGGATAGGAACTATGACCCAGGCAAATTTGAGTGAATATTAAAGTGACCGAATACAAAGAGCAGAAAGATTTAATAATAGTTAACCTCTATGGAGATTTAGCAAAAGAATTGGTAGTTAACCGTTATAGAGACTTAGTATGAAAATTGGTTAGAATCTTTACTACCAGTGAACTTCAGTGGTGCATGCATGATGAAGTCACCTCTTTGAACTGGGCTAATGTCAGTGTGTGTTTGCAACAGTGGCCCAGGAGCAGACAAACCCAAGACAGTTGGGAGTGGACCTGCTGCTGGTAGTGCTCCCAGAACCCCACATCAGGTGAGTTCATTCATCTTATTATGGTAATAGTAGTAGTAGCTAGTAGTGCAACCCTCATTTCATCAGAAAGTAAACCTAAAGGATTGCATGCAGAAGTCACCCTCCTCTTGCAGTCCGCCATCACCTTGCCAGGGGATAGGGAGGGATGTTTGTATAGCCAGGCGGTGGAACTAACCATTTATTGAGTGCCACCATATGAAGGTGCCCCACTCCACTACTATGACCCACCATCAGTCCAGTAACATAATTTTAAAATTACTGTTGACACTTTCAAGCAGTTTCATGCGACTATGGAGAGACTTTATAAATTGAAGGCTTTAGATATAGTCTTCATTAGCCCTATCACTACAAGAGGTTTCCCAAATTTTGGGTAAAATTGTGTGGACGTACCCAAATTAATCAGTAAGCCACATTTCTGGATCGAGAGGATTAACATGGCATGGGATGGTGGTAGGTGGTGGTGACCTTCATCCACTCACTTGATGCATTACTCTCTACCTCTTCCTTCAGCTTTATCATTCTGTTTCTGTGTCTGCCCTCATTTTCCTGTTTATTCCATCCTGTGTGTAACTTTTTATTACTCTTTATTCTTCTATTCCCCCTGTACAAACTCAGGTCCCTTCAGATATGAAATGTACTGTATAATTTTCTTTGGTTGACTTTATGGCATGGTGTTATGAAGAGGTTAAGAGAGCAGTGGAGGAAAAGAGGGAGAAGTGGCTAGAGTGGTTACAGAACATGGCTTCTGTGGAAATAAGAACCAATGATACTGAGAGCAAGAAGCACGTAAAGAGACTAGTAAAGAGGAAAAAGACGGAGGTAAATGGTGTTCTTGGAAGAAAAATGAATGCATACTACTCTGAAAATAGGAAATTATTCTGGAAAGAGGTGCGGAAATGTAGAAGTGACGGTGGAAGGAAATGTGAAAGTGTGAAGGATGTAGGTGATATATTATTAACCCATGGGGATAAAGTAAGGACCAGATGGAAAGAATATTTTGAAAGCCTGATGAATGGGAAGAGAGAGAGCAGAGCAGCTGTATAACATGAATGGTTTTGGTGGTGTGCAGAGAAGGAATGCAGTGCCAGGAAACATGACACTCGCACAGGTGAAGAGCGCTGTGAAGCGGCTGAAATATGGGAATGCAGCTGGTGTTGATGATGTATATGCTGAGATGATTGAGTGTAGTGGAGAGAGTGGAATGAAGTGCTTGTTGGAGATACGTTAGAAGGCATGGATGAGTAAAACTGTGCCAGCAGAGTGGAAAAAGACTGTGATTGTACCCCTGTACAAAAATAAAGGTGAGCGAAGTGAATGCAAGAAATATCGTGGCATAAGTTTATGGAGTGTGGTAGGGAAGTTATATTGAAGAATTATTATAAAGTAAGAGAGAGATTGGAAGTTCTAGTGAATGATGAACAGGGTGGCCTTAGGAGTGGCAGAGGATATGTGGATTAAATATTTCCAGTAAGAGAGATAGTGGAGAAGGTTTGTGAGAAGGACTGTAAGGTGATTATGGCCTTCATGGATATGGAAAAAGCATACGACAAAGTAGACAGAGAGGGATTGTGGAAGTTTTTGCGCCTGTACGGTGTAGATGGTTAGGTACTGGGTGCTGACGAGAGTTTTTATGATACTTTCCTCTTGTCTTTCCTTCATTCTTTCCTCTTTCTTCTGCCTATGGGTAACCTTACACTGAGTGGCAAGCCAAATGGTTTCCTGTACACCAGCATTTACTATGCTGGATGGTAACCATGTAACCCAATTAAGGCATCTGATGGTTTAGTGAGTAATTAAGGCGCTCCAGTTGGATTGAGTCGGAGCGGGTTTATATCCAAGGGGTGGCTGGGACTTATTGCTCATGTAATGCCACTCAGGAATGAGTGAGGCTGGTCACTCTCATCTTAAATGTCAGGACCAACTTTCCTAGCCCCGGGCCTCTATACTCCTTATGGGGCAACATAGGATTGGATGATGGATGGATGAATGAACAGTCATCACCACTTATGGTATTACAATTAAATATTTGGATCTTTTGTGTATATATATATATACTGTATATATATATATATATATATGAGGCGTCTAGAACCAAAGGGGCATCGGCGCCAAAATGTACTTTTGAGTTATGACGCTTTAAAGTTGTGTTTATGGTAACGTCATAGCCAGAAGGCAATAAACAAACCTTTTATGCATCAAAATGATCATCAGCGACTATGCTCTACATGTAAAGCCAAAAAAACAAAACAATAATAACCGTAACCACAAAATAGGCAGTAAACCAAACCCCCAATTTATAAGTGGGCATAATAACATATTGTAGGGACTTAAAAACATAGCAGAAAAAACATCAACGAATGTATTAATGTACAAAACTTTATTAACTGAAGATTCCAGTTCACTTAATATTAATAAACGAATAAATATTACTGTAATTTCACGTTTTTGACAACTAAAACTGAAATCAATGCAGTTATTATTTTTCCTCTACCATAATATATTGAAATAATAACACTAAAAGAAAAAAAGTAGTGTAGTGCTTAAGTAAATTGAGAAGGGATAGTGGGGGGTTAAATGGTGGGGTCGTCATCTAGGAGATCGACATCCAACTCTGCCTCCTCGGTGCCACGCCCCCTCCCGCTGTCTCCCCTCACCATTCTCTTTTCCTCTTCCTTTCTACCTTTTTCCACTTCTCCACACACTTCTGACACTTACGAGAGGTTATTGGCACCACCTCCTCACCGTAACTATGTGATTAACTCATTTTGTCACCCCTCCTTCAACCCCAATAACAACAACTCATCTTGTCACCAATAATCCACGATAAATGGGGTAAAAATCCAATACGTAATAATTAGACACCTCAGTGAACACGATAAGGAAGCCTCATCGTCACACCGGGCGGGCCACAAGCTTGCTGATTGGCTGCTCTGGGGGAGTGGCACAGAGTGATAATGCTGATTGGTTTGGGCTGTGTGGCTTAGATGCCTGCCTGCTCTGATTTGTTCGCCCGGCAGCATGGACAAACCCACGTGACTTTGAGCACCTCTACCACTGTCCAGAAGGCCGAATCTTGTATGGCAACCAGTGCTGTCACTGAGAAGAGGATTAAGCCTGTTGTCTCCCCTACCTAACTCAAAACCAGTATATTGGTGGGGATGCCCCTTTGGCTCTAGACGCCTCATATATATATATATATATATATATATATCTATCTATCTATCTATTGCCAGATGCCTCAATCCCGTTTGGGGTGGCCACAAACAAATCGCCTCCAAGTCGCCCTGTCCCCCGCCATTTCACTGCCCTGCTCCCAATTCACACCCCCCTCTCTCATATACCTCTCCACCCCATCCCTCCATCTCATCCTCGGCCTCCCCCTCCCTCTTCCCCCCTCCACCTCACTCACATACACTCTCTTCGTCAGTCTTTCACCCTCCATCCTCTCCACATGGCCAAACCACCTCAGTGTGTTCCTCATAACGCTTCCTATCACATCCACATCCACACCACAACGCTCCTTTATATCCTCATTCGTCAGCCTGTCTCTCCACGTGACTCCACAGGCTCCTCTTAAATAACTCGTCTCCACTGCTCTCACTCTTGACTTGTGTCCTTCCAACAATGTCCAAGCTTCACTTCCGTACGTTAGAGTTGGTATCACAATACTGTCATGTAGTAACTTTTTCACTTCCATGCTCACTTCCCTGTTTCTTATCACTACTTTCAAAGAACCAGCAACCTTTCTTCCCTGCTGCACCCTTTCAAGCACTTCACCCTCCAAACCTCCATCCTTACTCATCACACTACCCAAGTACTTAAATGTACTCACATTTTCCAATTCCTCACCATCCAACCTCGCTGTACATTCACTAACTTCACCTCTCTCAAAGACCATCACTTTACTCTTCCCTACATTCACCTTTAGATTCCGTTTCTTACACACTCTCTCAAACTCATCCACCAAGCCCTGCAGCTCCCCTTCGTCTTCACTCAACAACACAGTATCATCTGCAAACAACAGTACAGGGAGTTTCCAAACACTGTCCTCTCTCACCAGGGCCACTCCAACATCCACTACCTTACCTTGTACCTCTTTTATTACCCCATCCATGTACAGATTGAACAACCATGGAGACATGACACATCCCTGTTTCAAACCAACTTTCAAAGAGAAAAATTCACTTAGTTCACCATCCACACGCACTGCAGCCTTCGCACCATCGTACATACTCTTCACAGCATTCAACAACTTCCCATCTACTCCATATATTCTTAACACTTTCCACAGTCCTTGTCTATCCACCCTGTCATATGCTTTCTCCAAATCCATGAAAGCCGCATACAACTTCTTTCGCTTCTCTAGAAACTTTTCCACTAAAGATCTAAGAACGAATATCTGATCTACACAACCTCTTCCCTTCCTAAAGCCTCCCTGTTCTTCTCCAACTAATTTCTCTGTTCTTTCTCTAACTCTGTCTATAAGTATCTTACCATACACTTTTCCTATTATACTAAGAAGACAAATGCCCCTATGATTACCACACACTTCTTTTTCCCCTTTTCCTTTGTACAAGGGAATAATTATACCTGACTTCCAATCCTCCGGGACTCTGCCTTCCTCCCAGGCCAACCTGCACATCTTCCACATCCATTCTACTACTATCTCTCCCCCATGCTTCAGCATTTCACCACACACTCCATCAATTCCTGGGGCTTTCCCCGATTTAACTTTCTTCATTGCTTCCACAACTTCTATCCTACTGATTTCTTTCTGTCTTCTCACCTCCCTCCTTCTCCCAGCCATTCCCCAGCCTCTTATACTCGCATTACTTCCATCCTCTACGTTCAACAATTCCTTAAAGTGTTCTCTCCATCTGCTCACTTTTTCTCCCTTCTCCACTAGTAATCTACCATTTTTATCTTTCACTCCCCTGCTAACTTCACTTCCACCCTGTCTTACTCTTTTCACTTCTCTCCAGAACATTTTCTTACAGTCCCTCCACTTTACACTCAAATTCCTTCCAAATTCCTCATCCACTCTCTTCTTACTCTCTCTTACTAATCTTTTCACCTCTCTCTTTCTTTCCACATATAACTCTCTCTTCCGCCTCTCAACTTCTTCCACGCCCCTATTTCTCATCCATTCATTGTATGCTTTCTTCTTTTGTGCCACAGCCTGCTTCACCTCTTCAGTCCACCACGCTGTTCCTTGCACCCCCCTCCGTCTTCTCTTCCTTCCACACACCACATCACATGCTGCACATATTTCTTCTGTAAATATCTTACACACACCTTCCACGTCTCCCATCTGCTCCAATTCATATTTGCCCAATCGTTCCTCCATTTCTCTCTTATATTCTGCCTTTTTCTCATCCTCTTGTAACCTTTCCACTCTCCTTGCAACTACTCCTTCCTCTCGTCTTTCCCTTCTTCTATTCCTCCATCTTACTTGCATTCTAATTCTGGCCACCACCAAGTAGTGGTCAGAAAGTCCACTCCCCCAACCTCTATACACTCTTGCATCCTTTACACATCTTCGCATCCTTTCATCCACACACACATAATCAATCATTGCCTTCCTTTCATTCAGTTCACCACCCACCCTTCTCATCACTCGCCATGTATACCTGTGGATCATTTTATGCCCGATGAGGGCATTGGCTATCACCAACCCCCTCCCAGCACAAATGTCCACTAACGCACTCCCATTCTCATCTATCTCAGCAGGCACACCCCACTCACCAACTATTCCATCCACCTTCACATTCCCAACTTTACCATTCATATCACCAATCAAAAACACTCTCTCATTCCTTCCAAACTTTTCCATGCACACTTCCACATTTGTCCAGAACTCTTCTCTCACTCTTCTAGCACGATCTTGCGTTGGTGCATACACACACAGAATCGCCCACATTTGTATTTCAACTTTCAACTTTACCCACACAATCCTTGACCCAACTGATCCATACTGTCTTATGCTCTTCTTCCATCTTTTACTCACAGCTATACATACTCCTTCCTTTGCCCTCTCATTCTCACCTACTCCTGCACATATACCCCATCCATACTTCCATTCTCTCTCTCTCTCTCTCTCTCTCTCTATATATATAATACAGTCATACCCTGGTTTAACGATGCTGTTGGTTAGGTATAAACCTATCATTAGATGGAGTATCGTATATCGGGGTAGATTTAACAAAGTAATGGGATGCGTTTTTCAGCCTTGGGTTTCCCCCCCTGCCAAGTCCAAAACCTACCCAAATGAGCCCAAAAACAAGTTTCAAGCCAATCTAAATGGCGTAATAGCTGTAAAAGAAGGTAACCTAAGCGTAATGCCTGTAAATAACTTACTAAAACCAACAAATAAAATTATAAATCTTCAAATATCAGTCTGGAGAAAATCAAGCTTGGTAAACTGTACCCCAAAATGACAGTGTTCACCCCACCTTTGGCTAAAACATTAATCTATGTCTAAAAACAGTTTATAAAGCAACCTAAACACAATTTTAGCATAAAATATCATCAAAATTGGTAAAAAAATAAAAACCCATCGTTAAACCAGGGTTTGGCAATCCTTAAGCGAGGTATGATGGCATTTCTACCCCCATCATTAAGCTGGGAATATCGCATCTAGGGGTATCGTATATCGAGGTATACCTGTATACAGGTATGCCTCGATACCTGTATACAGGTATGCCTCGATACACGATCAGAGAAAGGTGACTGGTGAGTGGCTCCAGGCTGGTCTAGATGCAAGGCATCATCTTCACTACATAACATCACAATTCAGCAAGGTACTTCGGTTCACCAAACTTAAGAACCTTGAATGTAATAAGACAGCTTAAATTCAGTTCAAGCTTTTACTGGTAACAAATGCAACTCAGTTAGGAATCGGGTAGTTGAGGTTCTTGGGGGAGAGGCCAAAGATAAGCCTAGCTGCCCTGTTCAACACAGACTGAACTTTTGTTTGTATATTATTTGAAGGACCAATCCACAGTGAATTACAATATTCGACACGAGACAAGACCGCTGCATGAACCAGTGTTATGAGGCATCATCTATATAGGAATTTTCTCACAGAGTACAGATTTCTTATATGAAAGTTACACCCTCTAACAGTATGATTAATATGTTCTTTGTAACTTAAATTTGAATTCAAATTAACACCCAGATTTCGAACAGAACTGACTGGATGAAGCTGACATGCACCAATGTTCAAAGTCAGGGCATTATCAGCGTCATCTCTTCTCTTTCCGCAGATGATAATGATATCAGTTTTATCATCATTCAGCTAAAATTTCCTCCTTGCCATCTAGATATTAATATCAGACATCACAGAGTCAAGCATAGTCTTGGTATCATTAATATCTAACATCTTAACATAGAGCTGAGCATCATCAGCAGAAAAATGATAGGACACATTGTGAGCATCAGATAAAGACAATAAACTACTGGTATAGATTGTAAATAGAATTGGACCCAGAACTTATCCTTGAGGGATTCCGAACTGGAGGGGAGCATGCATTGAATGTTTGCAGACACGATGTCAACACCCTGTATTGCATGAAAAATATTTTGAGAAGTGGAGGCTTTTGGAAATTGGATGTTCAGATTTGGGAAGTTTTAGTAGAAAGTATAACTTTCTGAATTTTAGAGTGCATGTTTTATAATCTGTGTCTATATATATCTGTTGCCAGATGCCTTAATCCAGGGGTGACCACAGGCAAATTACCTTCCTGTTGCCCTGTTCCCTGCCATTTCACTGCTCTCTCCTCAGCTCACACCCCTCTCTCAGATAAACCTCTCCACTCCATCCCTCTTTCTCATCCTCAGCCTCCTTCTCCCTCTCCCCTCCCTCCATTTCAGCACACACTCTCGTCATTAGTCTCACGTTCCATCCTTTCCACATGGTAATATGTATATTTTTTTTTCTTTCCCCAGGATATTCCAAAAGAAGCTTTGGTTTGTCACATGTGCAAGTTGAGTGAATTCAACTCTGTTGGTGTAAGTATAAGGTTACGGCATCTCTTGATTAAGGTACAGTTAGGGACAAAAACTTTCTCCAGATTTTGTCGCTTTTACTGTTACTTTTCTCAGGTGGCTGATATTCCCAAGCTGGGAGAGATTTGCTTTGTTTCTCTGCCTGCAGATAATTCTCTGATAGGATGTCAGGAAGGAAAGTGGTAGACATTTCTTAATTGTGAAGTAGAAGCAGTGCAGTATAAGAACTGATATCCCTTACTGTTCATTTGACAAGGCAACTAACTTCCTTGTTCAGTGTGAATAAATAAGGTTACAGACCTGAGGAAGCATAAAGAAACCCTAAGTCCTACAACTTATTCATATTAACTCTTATACAAAAAAATTATAGCTCCTTATCATCCTGTACTTTTTGATAGTACAATCTATAGTGTGTTAACCAGTCTTTGTTGTAGTGAATAATGTCTGACTGGTTTCCCACTTGACAGTCATAGGGGATGTGATGTATATGAGAGTACTGCTGTATTTAATAATAGCACTGATAATATAATTGGAAGGGAAGAAAGAGCAGATGTCTTTACTCATCAGGTTTTATATTTTTGGTACTTAATTTTATACCTTGGGATCAAACTCAGAATGTCTGCTATTGGACCCCCAATGGTTGCATGTGTAGTTTTGTTTAAAATATATGTCAGAGTTTGTAGTTTTGTTACATACATGCATTCATACAAACAGACCCAATGTCATTAATTTACTAGATTGTCCCATTGCTGATCAACTGATACTCATTCATGAGTTGCTATACAGCATTTTTTCTAATCTCACAAATATCTTAATACTTCTTCATTTCACTTGATTGTCATATGTAGTCAGCCTGGAGGGTTTGTTTTGACAAGTAGGCAGGGAGCTTCATTCCTGCCCCATAACTAAAGGCCCATCAAATTTCATGCAATCATGTCATAGTATTCAGGTTGTAGGGGTTGGCCAATGCCATCAGTTGAAAGCAGATTGACTTTAAGTGATTGAACAATTTTGCAGGGGTACATCCGCCACTTGCAGACACGGGAGCACATCGATAGTGCCACAGCTTACCATAACCAGAGTGCTGCCATCCTGCAACTCCTTAGAAGTGAAGCCAAGGTGAGTGTTCATGAGTTGACTAGGACCAATGCAAGCATTGTAATGATGAGCTCAGAAAATTGCAATACAGCGCTATGCTTTCAGATGCTACAAATGGAAAGTTTGATAGGCATAGAGACCCATCTTTATTGTCTTTGTCTTATTTTATGGTCCTTTCGCAGCAAGAAGTCCGTTCAGAGTGTGGCAGAAGTTGGAATTCCCCCGAGTGCGACGTTGCCAATTTGACCACCAATTATCGGATTATCACTCTGTCTCCTTACCTACCCCCATCACACCTCTCTCTCTCTCTCTCTCTCTCTCTATCATGTATGTATATATATATATATACATATATATGAGTACATGGAATGTAAGAGGAGCGAATGATGAGGTGAAAGAGAGAGATTGTCCAGGTGCTTGAGGGTGCAAAAGTGGATGTATGTGGAATAACTGAAACAAAATGGAGAGGAGAAAGTGTGAGAGAATGGGAGTATGGATGGGGTATATGTGCAGGAGTAGATGAGAATGAGAGGGCAAAGGAAGGAGTATCTATAGTTGTGAGTAAAAGATGGAAGAAGAGCATAAGACAGTATGGATCAGTTGGGTCAAGGATTGTGTGGGTAAAGTTGAAAGTTGGAATACAAATGTGGGCGATTGTGTGTGTGTATGCGCCAACGCAAGATCGTGCTAGAAGAGTGAGAGAAGAGTTCTGGACAAATGTGGAAGTGTGCATGGAAAAGTTTGGAAGGAATGAGAGTGTGTTTTTGATTGGTGATATGAATAGTAAAGTTGGTAATGTGAAGGTGGATGGAATAGTTGGTGAGTGGGGTGTGCCTGCTGAGATAGATGAGAATGGGAGTGCGTTAGTGGACATTTGTGCTGGGAGGGGGTTGGTGATAGCCAATACCCTCTTCAGGCATAAAATGATCCACAGGTATACATGGCGAGTGATGAGAAGAGTGGGTGGTGAACTGAATGAAAGGAAGGCAATGATTGATTATGTGTGTGTGGATGAAAGGATGCGAAGATGTGTAAAGGATGCAAGAGTGTATAGAGGTTGGGGGAGTGGACTTTCTGACCACTACTTGGTGGTGGCCAGAATTAGAATGCAAGTAAGATGGAGGAATAGAAGAAGGGAAAGACGAGAGGAAGGAGTAGTTGCAAGGAGAGTGGAGAGGTTACAAGAGGATGAGAAAAAGGCAGAGTATAAGAGAGAAGTGGAGGAACGATTGGGCAAATATGAATTGGAGCAGATGGGAGACGTGGAAGGTGTGTGTGTGTAAGATATTTACAGAAGAAATATGTGCAGCATGTGATGTGGTGTGTGGAAGGAAGAGAAGACGGAGGGGGGTGCAAGGAACAGCGTGGTGGACTGAAGAGGTGAAACAGGCTGTGGCACAAAAGAAGAAAGCATACAATGAATGGATGAGAAATAGGGGCGTGGAAGAAGTTGAGAGGCGGAAGAGAGAGTTATATGTGGAAAGAAAGAGAGAGGTGAAAAGGTTAGTAAGAGAGAGTAAGAAGAGAGTGGATGAGGAATTTGGAAGGAATTTGAGTGTAAAGTGGAGGGACTGTAAGAAAATGTTCTGGAAAGAAGTGAAAAGAGTAAGACAGGGTGGAAGTGAAGTTAGCAGGGGAGTGAAAGATAAAAATGGTAGATTACTAGTGGAGAAGGGAGAAAAAGTGAGCAGATGGAGAGAACACTTTAAGGAATTGTTGAACGTAGAGGATGGAAGTAATGCGAGTATAAGAGGCTGGGGAATGGCTGGGAGAAGGAGGGAGGTGAGAAGACAGGAAGAAATCAGTAAGATAGAAGTTGTTGAAGCAATGAAGAAAGTTAAATCGGGGAAAGCCCCAGGAATTGATGGAGTGTGTGGTGAAATGCTGAAGCATGGGAGAGAGATAGTAGTAGAGTGGATGTGGAAGATGTGCAGATTGGCCTGGGAGGAAGGTAGAGTCCCGGAGGATTGGAAGTCGGGTATAATTATTCCCTTGTACAAAGGAAAAGGGGAAAAAGAAGTGTGTGGTAATCATAGGGGCATTTGTCTTCTTAGTATAATAGGAAGAGTGAATGGTAGGATTCTTATAGACAGAGTTAGAGAAAGAACAGAGAAATTAGTTGGAGAAGAACAGGGAGGCTTTAGGAAGGGAAGAGGTTGTGTAGATCAGATATTCATTCTTAGATCTTTAGTGGAAAAGTTTCTAGAGAAGGGAAAGAAGTTGTATGCAGCTTTCATGGATTTGGAGAGAGCATATGACAGGGTGGATAAACAAGGATTGTGGAAAGTGTTAAGAATATATGGAGTAGATGGGAAGTTGTTGAATGTTGTGAATAGTATGTACGATGGTGCGAAGGCTGCAGTGCGTGTGGATGGTGAACTAAGTGAATTTTTCTCTTTGAAAGTTGGTTTGAAACAGGGATGTGTCATGTCTCCATGGTTGTTCAATCTGTACATGGATGGGGTAATAAAAGAGGTACAAGGTAGGGTAGTGGATGTTGGAGTGGCCCTGGTGAGAGAGGATAATGTTTGGAAACTCCCTGTACTGTTGTTTGCAGATGATACTGTGTTGTTGAGTGAAGACGAAGGGGAGCTGCAAGGCTTGGTAGATGAGTTTGAGAGTGTGTGTAAGAAACGGAACCTAAAGGTGAATGTAGGGAAGAGTAAAGTGATGGTCTTTGAGAGAGGTGAAGTTAGTGAATGTACAGCGAGGTTGGATGGTGAGGAATTGGAAAATGTGAGTACGTTTAAGTATTTGGGTACCAGTGTGATGAGTAAGGATGGAGGTTTGGAGGGTGAAGTGCTTGAAAGGGTACAGCAGGGAAGAAAGGTTGCTGGTTCCTTGAAAGCATTGATAAGAAACAGGGAAGTGAGCATGGAAGTGAAAAAGTTACTACATGACAGTATTGTGATACCAACTCTAACGTACGGAAGTGAAGCTTGGACATTGTTGGAAGGACACAAGTCAAGAGTGAGAGCAGTGGAAATGAGTTATTTAAGAGGAGCCTGTTGAGTCACGTGGAGAGACAGGCTGACGAATGAGGATATAAAGGAGCGTTGTGGTGTGGATGTGGATGTGATAGGAAGCGTTATGAGGAACACACTGAGGTGGTTTGGCCATGTGGGGAGGATGGAGGGTGAAAGACTGACGAAGAGAGTGTATGTGAGTGAGGTGGAGGGGGGAAGAGGGAGGGGGAGGCCGAGGATGAGATGGAGGGATTGGGTGGAGAGGTATATGAGAGAGAGGGGTGTGAGCTGGGAGCAGGGCAGTGAAATGGCGGGGGACAGGGCGACTTGGAGGCGATTTGTTTGTGGCCACCCCAAACGGGATAGAGGCGTCTGGCAATAGATAGATAGATAGAATTTTTTTTCCACACACTTATGAGGTAAAAGTCTAGACGCGTTTTATTTTTAAGAGGTTTCCCCTGTAGGCCTAATCCTCTCTCTGATCTTTAATCATAATCTTCTTCGTCATCAGAACTTTCTGTTAGAGAGAGAGAGAAACAGGTGGGATGGGGATAAGTAGGGAGAGAGTGATAATCCGATAATTGGTGGTCAAATTGGCAACTCTACGGCGTGGCAACATGGGAAAAAAGCTCTGCCACGTGTCATAGAATTCATTCAAATCGTTGTTATAATTCTAAAAAGTGATACTCAGTGTACTATATAGCTTCCTTTACTATATACAGAATATAAAAAACAATTTCAAATAGCACATAAATGGGAAATAAGAGAGAGAGAGGCATGTACTACGGTTGATTTGGCAGCATCGCTAGAGGTGATTCACCAGGTGGGCCCCACCCTGAACGGACTTCTTGCGGTGAAAGGACCATAGTAACCCTGTAATCTAATCACTCGCCTACAAGAACCAGCTTGTAATTTGGCCATGTACAGGGATGGTAGGTGGGGGTGCCCATCATTCACTTACTTGATGTATTGCTGCCCACTTCTTCATTTGTCTTATTCTTTTTTTGTTTCTCCTTTCTTCCTCTTCCTTCCATTGTTCAAGTCGCATGGTTTACTCTTCTTTCCTCCTCAGGCAGCTCTCTGCAGAGTGACAAGCCAAATGATTTCCTGCAATGCCAAAAAAAACATTCACAAGTATGCTGGGTGGTAACCAAATAACAGGGTGACATGGAGCTTACTATGGTGCCCCTGTTAACTGGATAAACACAAATGCAGTACGGTATACACATAGGAACCAAACTTTCCCACAGATGCACATGCCTGTTGCCTGGATAAACACACAATTTCAGTATCCATTGAGGAACGAAACCTTCCCATTAATCCCCACACTTTGCTGTTACAAGGTGCTATCAGCTTGATCAGCCACAACAGTAATAAATAGTCATTATTGACTTGGTGTCACGCAGTATTCACAGTGACACAAAATATAGGTTTAGAAGTGAATTGTATCATTGTTTTGTGTCATGATTTCTTTTTAAGGATATTCAATTTGGTCCTCCTTTTAGTAGCAATTTAAAAATATTCGTTTTGCTGTTATGTCCTTGGTAAATTAAAGAAAAATGGCTATTAAAGCTATTGATATGCCAGTTTTTTCTAGTTTACATTGGCAGTTAAATGTGAAAAATTGTGATAGAACTCATCCCTTAACTACAACAAGGTTTGCCTGTAGTTTGGATTGAGATGAAGCTATGTGCAGAATGTTTTTTGACTTATCAAGTGGAGCCAGGTTTCCAGGGGCTTGAATGGTAGGTGAATGGGAGTGTGGTTCATTCAGAACAAACATTGGTTAGTATCTCATTTCTGTCAGGTTACATCTGACTTTCTGGACCGTACCTCTCCCCATCTTGGGATGGAAAAGGTTGTGGTGTTGATGGTGATGATAAAGCTGTGCAGTGAAGACAAACATGGCCAGATATATGTTGCATTGTTGTCCAAGTGTGTGTGTGTGTGTGTGTGTGTCCATGTGTGTGTTTTTTAATGAAGATCCTTCCATGCTTTATAACAGCTGGCAGTGCGACGCGCAATCGTAAAGACCAAGAAAGGAGGAAAAGATCAAAAGCTGTTTTACTGTGCAAAGTGTCAATGCCGAGTGCCGGGTAAACTGGATGAGCACTATAAATCCATTGAGCACATTCTTGTCAACCAGTATCTGAAGGTCAGGTGCTGTGGGAAACTGTTCAACGTTCGTGGAGAGCTGGAGATGCATCGTCTTGGTCTGGATCATCTCAAGGTATTTGTTTATCTTTTGAAACTACATGTAGAATGTTTTTTTTTTTTTTTACTTATGGGGTGGAGCTAGGATTGCAGGAGCTATAACCCTGCTGAGCTGCTTCTTTGTAAGGTACTGTACCTCCTTTGAGTCATAGTTTTATGACCAGTGTAGGACATTTGTGCTGGGAGGGGGTTGGTGATAGCCAATACCCTCTTCAGGCATAAAATGATCCACAGGTATACATGGTGAGTGATGAGAAGGGTGGGTGGTGAACTGAATGAAAGGAAGGCAATGATTGATTATGTGTGTGTGAATGAAAGGATGCGAAGATGTGTAAAGGATGCAAGAGTATGTAGAGGTTGGGGGAGTGGACTTTCTGACCACTACTTGGTGGTGGCCAGAATTAGGATGCAAGTGAGATGGAGGAATAGAAGAGGGGAAAGACGAGAGGAAGGAGTAGTTGCAAGGAGAGTGGAAAGGTTACAAGAGGATGAGAAAAAGGCAGAGTATAAGAGAGAAGTGGAGGAACGATTGGGCAAATATGAATTGGAGCAGATGGAAGACTTGGAAGGTGTGTGTAAGATATTTACAGAAGAAATATGTGCAGCATGTGATGTGGTGTGTGGAAGGAAGAGAAGGCGGAGGGGGGTGCAAGGAACAGCGTGGTGGACTGAAGAGGTGAAACAGGCTGTGGCACAAAAGAAGAAAGCATACAATGAATGGGTGAGAAATAGGGGCGTGGAAGAAGTTGAGAGGCGGAAGAGAGAGTTATATGTGGAAAGGAAGAGAGAGGTGAAAAGATTAGTAAGAGAGAGTAAGAAGAGTGGAAGAGGAATTTGGAAGGAATTTGAGTGTAAAGTGGAGGGACTGTAAGAAAATGTTCTGGAGAGAAGTGAAAAGAGTAAGACAGGGTGGAAGTGAAGTTAGCAGGGGAGTGAAAGATAAAAATGGTAGATTACTAGTGGAGAAGGGAGAAAAAGTGAGCAGATGGAGAGAACACTTTAAGGAATTGTTGAACGTAGAGGATGGAAGTAATGCGAGTATAAGTGGCTGGGGAATGGCTGGGAGAAGGAGGGAGGTGAGAAGACAGGAAGAAATCAGTAGGATAGAAGTTGTGGAAGCAATGAAGAAAGTTAAATCGGGGAAAGCCCCAGGAATTGATGGAGTGTGTGGTGAAATGCTGAAGCATGGGGGAGAGATAGTAGTAGAATGGATGTGGAAGATGTGCAGATTGGCCTGGGAGGAAGGTAGAGTACCGAAGGATTGGAAGTCAGGTATACTTATTCCCTTGTACAAAGGAAAAGGGGAAAAAGAAGTGTGTGGTAATCATAGGGGCATTTGTCTTCTTAGTATAATAGGAAAAGTGTATGGTAGGATACTTATAGACAGAGTTAGAGAAAGAACAGAGAAATTAGTTGGAGAAGAACAGGGAGGCTGTAGGAAGGGAAGAGGTTGTGTAGATCAGATATTCATTCTTAGATCTTTAGTGGAAAAGTTTCTAGAGAAGGGAAAGAAGTTGTATGCGGCTTTCATGGATTTGGAGAAAGCATATGACAGGGTGGATAGACAAGGATTTTGGAAAGTGTTAAGAATATATGGAGTAGATGGGAAGTTGTTGAATGCTGTGAAGAGTATGTACGATGGTGCGAAGGCTGCAGTGCGTGTGGATGGTGAACTAAGTGAATTTTTCTCTTTGAAAGTTGGTTTGAAACAGGGATGTGTCATGTCTCCATGGTTGTTCAATCTGTACATGGATGGGGTAATAAAAGAGGTACAAGGTAGGGTAGTGGATGTTGGAGTGGCTCTGGTGAGAGAGGACAGTGTTTGGAAACTCCCTGTACTGTTGTTTGCAGATGATACTGTGTTGCTGAGTGAAGACAAAGGGGAGCTGCAAGGCTTGGTGGATGAGTTTGAGAGAGTGTGTATGAAACGGAACCTAAAGGTGAATGTAGGGAAGAGTAAAGTGATGGTCTTTGAGAGAGGTGAAGTTAGTGAATGTACAGTGAGGTTAGATGGTGAGGAATTGGAAAATGTGAGTACGTTTAAGTATTTGGGTAGTGTGATGAGTAAGGATGGAGGTTTAGAGGGTGAAGTGCTTGAAAGGGTACAGCAGGGAAGAAGGGTTGCTGGTTCCTTAAAAGCAGTGATAAGAAACAGGGAAGTGAGCATGGAAGTGAAAAATTTACTACACGACAGTATTGTGATACCAACTCTAACGTACGGAAGTGAAGCTTGGACATTGTTGGAAGGACACAAGTCAAGAGTGAGAGCAGTGGAAATGAGTTATTTAAGAGGAGCCTGTGGAGTCACGTGGAGAGACAGGCTGACGAATGAGGATATAAAGGAGCGTTGTGGTGTGGATGTGATAGGAAGCGTTATGAGGAACACACTGAGATGGTTTGGCCATGTGGGGAGGATGGAGGGTGAAAGACTGACGAAGAGAGTGTACAGTGCTCGTCAGAAGTATGGGGCGCCCTGCGTCCCTCCTGAGAAACAAACCTTTCAACATTGAAAAAACATATAAATAATGCATTTTATTTACCTTTAGTGCTTTGTAGGGTAGCCTTTACGTTTCTTCACGGACCTGAGACGTCTTGGAAGTGAAAGGGCGAGGCTCCTGAGGTGCTGGAGGGGTATTTTGTCCCAGGAGTCACGAATGGCGGCTTCCAGCTTAGGCAGAGAGCTCACGTCCTTCCCTTGGAGACTCTTCTTTACGAGGTACCAGAGGTTTTCAATCGGGTTGAGGTCTGGGCTATTTCCTGGCCAGTCTGTCATGAATGATACCTCGCAGTCACGAAGCCAATTGGTGACCGATTTGGCCTTGTGAGCAGGTGCACCATCCTGCTGAAACACTCGTGCACCTGTTAGCTCGAAGGAGTCTGGTAAATGATCACACAGAAGCTCCAGGTAAACATCCTGATTCACTCTGAGGTTCTTGGGAAGTACAACAAGCTTCCCCAAACCCTTCCCTGAAAAACAACCCCATACCATGAGTGAATCAGGATGTTTAACTGTGCTTTCTACATACCGTGGGTCAAGTGGGTCACTACCTTTGCATGCTCCTCTGTTACAGGTAACACTAAACGTTGCCTCATCAGACCACAACACTGAAAACCATTGCTCCTCACCCCAATTTAGATATTTATTAGCAAAGGCAAGCCTACGAATTCTCTGGCTGCTAGAGAGAAGAGGCTTTTTCACAGGCCTGTGACTTGTGTAACCAAGCTCATGCACCCTACGAGACACTGTTCTCACTGACACCTCACCAAACACTTCTGGGTTGCTCTCCTTAATTTTCCTTGCACTCACACAAGGATTAAACTCCACTGCACGTTTTAAAACATTAACAGACCTTGGGGAAGTTTTCCTAGGCCTACCAGACCTCGGTTTCTTTGTGGGAACTTCACCACTGTTTTCCTCCCGAAACCGCGCACACCAACGACGCACTGTCGATCGTCCCACACCAACCAATTCACTAATTTCCTTTGTCTGGTGGCCTGCCTCCTTTAGAGCAATGATCTGGGATATGATTTCACTCGATAGTTCACGGATAGGTGCCATAACAAAGTTTTGAAGGCCAAAACACTGCGGGACACTCGGTAAAAAATGGCGCAATTTGAGAGGGACACTCGGCGGAGTTCCTCTCTCTCAGGCAGCCCGTGGGCAACTGAGGCGGGAACCAACCAGCGCGTCAGAAGGCCTCAGGCTACCGTGACGTCATGCTCGGAGCTCAAACTTGTGGCTCAATTCTTACCCCCAAAAATGGGGTGATTCTTTTTGGGCCATAAGTATTGCGCGCCCGGCGGACATCGCTGAATACTTCTGACGAGCACTGTATGTGAGTGAGGTGGAGGGGGGAAGAGGGAGGGGGAGGCCGAGGATGAGATGGAGGGATGGGGTGGAGAGGTATATGAGAGAGGGGGGTGTGAGTTGGGAGCAGGGCAGTGAAATGGCGGGGGATAGGGCGACTTGGAGGCGATTTGTTTGTGGCCACCCCAAACGGGATTGAGGCGTCTGGCAATAGATAGATAGATAGATAGTGAATTGGATCTCAGGCATACAGCTTTGCCCATGGAGACCTTCATTGTGCCTCATAATTATGATGTCTAGCTTGGTGAGGGTTAATGGTGAGTGAATGGGAGTGTG
This sequence comes from Coenobita brevimanus, assembly GCF_032717465.1. Taxonomy (NCBI): domain Eukaryota; kingdom Metazoa; phylum Arthropoda; class Malacostraca; order Decapoda; family Coenobitidae; genus Coenobita; species Coenobita brevimanus. The sequence goes on along the minus strand of NC_137000.1, from coordinate 10,325,043 downwards.
GCATATTCATTTGGGCAAATTTTGGTGTGTGTATGTGTATGTATATATATATATATATATATATGTGTGTGTGTGTGTGTGTGTGTGTGTTTATATACACATTCATATACAGTACAATGTTAAGATATGTAGCACAAGCCTCCCCCGATATTCGGGGGGGGATTGGGGGACACAGACCCCCGCAAATGAAGGGGATCTGCAAATTTTGGATGCTTCCCCCAGAAAATGCCCATAGAGTATCGAATTACCTCTTTAATCCCCTAAAAACCATTTTAGGGACCTGAAACCAGCATAAAACATCACAATCATATACTGTACTAATGCATACAATACTTTAATAATAAAGGAGTACTCCAGGAAACCATTTACTATGCTAGGTGGTACCCATAGAACCAAATTTTGGTGCCTGGTGGTTTAGTGGGTAATTACAGCGCTCCAGTCAGATTTAGCCAGTGAAGGTTTATATGCAAGGGGTGGTTGGGGCTTATTGCTCATATAAGGCCACTCAGGGATGAGTGAGGCTGGTCACTCTCATCTTAAATGTCAGGACCAGTTTGCCTAGCCCTGGGCTCCTACACTTCTCATGGGGCAATGTAAGATTGGATGATGGATGGATGATCACTGATTACAAGTACTGGTATTATTGGGTTCAAAACTACCGGTACATGTATTTATAAAAATTGAATGTGGAACAACCATTTTTTTATTTCCCCCATTATGACCACTAATTACAGTGCCTTGCATACTAGGTTCAGTATGAGTTGAAAAAGGCAAGGGAGGAAGAGCCAAAGAAGATTGAGGAAGCAGAAGTTGGGACAGAGGGGGTGACTGAGGAGGAGGCCTTGGAGATGTTCAAAACTGCAGCAGAGGAGCACAAGGGCCGAAATGGGAAGGAAGTGTTCACTCCAGACACCCTCCTACCATATGACCCCAGTCAGCCTGTTGGTAAGTGACCTGTAAATTATAGGTAGCGGCTGTTATTAACCCTTCCGCGCATGGTAAGTTCCGGTAAGGTTTCTGGATCGCAATTTTATGCCACCCACCATCTCCACCTGCCCCCCCGCACACCTATGAGAACATGTATGCTTGCCTTATTTTGGCCACCAACACACACACACACACACACACACACACACACATATATATATATATATATATATATATATATAGTGCCGTGTTGTGGTAGGTGGGGGCGCTTACCATCCACTCACTCGATGTAGTGCTGCTCTCGGGTGTCTGCCCTTTCCTCTCCTCCATCCCTCGTTCCTTCCATCCTCTTCTGTCTTCCTTTTGTTCATTCTTTCCTTGTCCTCCTGCCTGTGGGCAACTTTACACTCCCTCTTCTGTCTTTCTTTCCTTCATTCTTTTCTCTTCCTTCTGCCTGTGGGTGACTCTACACTGAGTGACAAGCCAAATGGTTTCCTGTACACTAGGAAACCATTTACTATGCAGGGTGGTAACCATATAACCAAATTTTGGTACCTGGTGGTTTAGTGGGTAATTATTGTGCTCCAGTTGGATTGAGCCGGTGAAGGTTTATATCCAGTGGATGGTTGGGGTTTATTGCTCATGTAATGCCACTCAGGGATGAGTGAGGCTGGTCACTCTCATCTTAAATGTTGGGACCAACTGCCTAGCCCCGGGCTCCTACGCTCCTTATGGAGCAATGTAGGATTGGATGATAGATATATATATATATATTTGTGGTAGGCGGGGACGCTCACCATCCACTCGCTCGATGTAGTGCTGCTTTCGGGTGTCTGCCCTTTCCTCTCTTCCATCCTTCTTTCCTTCCATCCTCTTGTCTTTCCTTCATTCTTTCCTTGTCCCTCTGCCTACGGGTGACTTTACGCTCCCTCTTCTGTCTTTATTTCCTTCATTCTTTCCTTGTCCTTCTGCCTGTGGGTGACTCTACACTGAGTGACAAGCGAAATGGTTTCTTGTACACCAGGAAACCATTTACTATGCTGGGTGGTAACCATATAGCCAAATTTTGGCACTTGGTGGTTTAGTGGGTAATTATTGCGCTCCAGTTGGATTGAGCCGGTGAAGGTTTATATCCAAGGGGTGATTGGAGTTGATTGCTCATGTAATGCCACTCAGGGATGGGTGGCATTACATGAGCAACTGCCTAGCCCTGGGCTCCTACGCTCTTCATGGGGCAATGTAGGATTGGATGATGGATGATATATATATATATATATATATATATATATATATATATATATATAATCATCATCATCATCCAATCCTATGTCGCCCCACAGAGGAGCATAGGAACCTGGGGCTAGGTTAGTTGGTCCTGACATTTAAGATGAGAGTGACCAGCCTCACTCATCCCTGAGTGGCATTACATGAGCAATCAACCCCAACCATCCCTTGGATATAAACCTTCACCGGCTCAATCCAATTGGAGTGCAATAATTACCCACTAAACCACCAGGTGCCAAAATTTGGTTATATGGTTACCACCCAGCGTAGTAAATGGTTTCCTGCCGTGCTATATATATATATATATATATATACCGGTATATATATTTTGCCATAAAAACTACATCATCTTATTTGCCGATGTTTGTTCTAGCTGATAGGCAAAAAAAAAAAAAAAAAGTACGAATAGAAGAACATTAGGCCAGTGTGAATAAACATTCTGGAACGTCAATCTCATTTCCAAACATCATAGTTTGAATGTTTTCCCTCATACCTTTAAATTATTATATGTTAAGAAAGAGAATTTCATCAGCTTTCTAAAAGTCCTGATGGCTTCTTGATACGGTTTTTAGTTTCTGAGAAAATAGCCAAAAATTAAAGTACTTACCTACAGGTAAGTGTTTTTTTGTTCATGGCGCTCTAGCAAAGAAGCTTTCTTGCAGATGTTATATTTTTATTTCAGCAGTTTATGTAGAATTTCATGGGCTTTCTCATGGTGTTTTCAGATTTTTCATGCGCCTCATAGTTTCCGAGTAAATAGCATAAAACATTCGCTCACGCAACACCTTTTATCAAGACTTGCTCTGTACAAATGATTCAGTATATATCTCTACAAACATTCACTACACTATATACGTACATTTCACACAAAACCATACGTAATCTATCACTGAGAAGGGTGCAATACATTTCATTCAGGATATGTGGCTGTGTGGCATATTGACACTCTCATCCTTCCGCATGGTAGCGCTGACTCAGGCAGTGCACACAATATATTTGTCTACGAACACTTGCAGCACTGTGTACGCATATTTCACACAAAATCATACATAATCTATCACTGGGTGAGAACAGTGCAATACATTTCATTCAAGTATGTGCCTGTGTGGTGTATTTGACGCCTCTCATTCATCCACTATGTTTAGGTAACTCAGGCAATGCACACAATATACAGAGATAGCCCGATTATCCGGGCTATATGGTGTTAAGGGGTGCCCGCTTAGTCCGAAAGCACGATTAATCCGGCGGAAACACAAGTACTGTACTGTTAGACTGATTTATTTACCGGTAAATGTACACTTTAAGTACCAGAAAGACCTTTCCAGTTCAATGTATATTCCTCCAGCTTGTTTCAGTATTTTTCAGACTATATTCAGTTCGGTAAATCACGTTTTCTTACTGAAGGATTTCCTCCCTGTTAGTATCGTCTCGTTCTAAAGCTGTACCTACGATTGTTTCCAGCACAATGGACGAAACTCATTGTACTCAAATGTGGACTTCGTTTCCCAACTTCCCAACTGAAGATTAGGTTAGGTTACATTATTAGGGGCAGTTAAGCTAGGTTAGGCCAGGTTTAAACACTTAGATTAAAACAGTGTCTTCTGCCATTACGTTAACGAATCAAAGAGTCGTCACACCAGAACAGCTAAAAACAGCGGGGAAAGATTTAACAAGAAATGTTTATTTACCAACCCAGAAATAATCAGAAAAATATAACAGACTATCAGGATGAACTGATTTGGTAAGGTGCTTTTACTGCTTACAGCAAAGCGTATGTTTACCCCCCTCAAATCCTCAATGTTCGTGAGTTCAGAAATTTGTGTGCTCCCGTGGCAGACCTTGAAACCATTTTTTCAAAGTTACAAAGTCAGTTTCTTTTTCTTACAGATTTGAAAAGACTCGTCTGGTACACCTGGCTTTTTCCCCTCCTCCCTAAACCCATCTTGTGATTTGCTATGATTCATGAAAGAAAATTATGGGGCATGTTACATTAGAATTTAAACATAAAGTTAGGGTGCATGTTACTTAGCATTTAAACATTGGCGAAAACATCTGGGATGAAAGGACCGCCGAGCTGTTTGGGATGGTAGAGTATGTTCGTGTACACATACCAGTGACCGTTCCCTTCCCATAGTTGTTCGCAGTTTTTATGGCTCTCCCTAACTTAACGTTACTGACACCGGTACAGTAAAGCATTGTTCAAGGCTAGCAGCCATAAGGGGTTAATGGAATACATTATTGTTTGTATCAATACTCTTTCTTTCACACATACACGAACGAACAAAAGCATGTGCAATAAGTGTGCACTTAACTGTAAGGAGCAGAAATAACTGTATGCTCTGTCGGTCCGAAATGTGTTGGGAAATGATATCGAACAAAGAATGTGGAACTGAATGCCACCTTACGAGAACACTTGAGATGAAAGTATGTTTTCTTATTAGTAAACATAATTGTTCCATTTCGTCCCCTATAATTGTGAAACTCGTAAATTTTCGTCGAAGCATACACCCTAATAACCTTACCAATTCAATTCATATTCTCTAGTTTGTTTTCTGTATTTTTCTAGTTTGTTTTCTTATAATCATAACGTTCCTTAAGCCTTACCTACGATTGTTTCTGGCATAATGGAAGAAACTTACTCATAATTAGGGTGCATGTTACATTAGCATTTAAACATATCGGCGAAAACATCTAAGATGAAGTGGCAGGCCGCCTGACTGAGATGGTAGAGGAGGGTCGTGAAAACATACCAGTGACCTTCGTTCCCTTCTCATAATTGTTTGCATTTTTTTATAGCTCTCCCTAACCCAACATCCCTGACACCGGTACAGTAAATCATTGTTCGAGGCTGACAGCTATGATGGGGTTAATGGAATGCATTATTGTTTGTATTAATACTCTCTTTCATACATACAGTACAGTAATCCCGCATATTTCGCGGTAGTTACGTTCTTGTAACCCCCGCGAAAAGTCAATTCCGCGAATACTCTATTAACAATTGAAAACTTGCACTTGTGTCCACCATGCTGCCCATAACACAGTCCATGTCCATACTGATTGCGAGACAATTCGCCGTCAAACAATTCCCCGTCAAAACATGGACGATTCCCCTTCAGAACAATTCGCACCCTGGACGATTCCCCGCCATTCTATAAATATACTAATCAATACTTTCATCAATATACTTATTATTAATTAATCAATACTTTGATAACTATATTTCAGGGGGATCCAGCAGTCTATGTTCAGTAGCGTAGGTTCTGGATATTATTTATTAGTTGCACCTTTAGTCAATAATTAACTTGTTTCTTCCTCGCTGTAGTCGCCTTTGAATTATATTCTAGCGTCACCCATAGCTATCTTCATTAATGAAGGCGAATTGTTTTGTGTTTGTTGTGACTGCGAATTGTCCCGAAACCTCCATACTCATCCCGAAATACCTTCTTACAAGATTGAAAGCACATACTCCATTATGAAGGAAAAACGTAAACACCGTACTGTAATACACAATTATCTACACATTTATTAACAAAACAGTACAAAATAAAAAGATGCATTAACTGGTGATAGCAAACACTCCCACGGTCGTTTCTTAGCTTGTCCAGTAACACAATTTTCTCTGCTAAGGTCATAACTTGATCGTTTTGTTACTTTGGAGTTCTTACTAATTGTATTATTAGCCCTTGGTGAGGCTGGCTTACGTCCTGGGGCCATGTGGAAAGCAAGTGGGAGGCAAGAGGCTCATATCATAGTGTGGTTACAACCACAACAGCCACCTAAGGCAGTCAGGCGTGGACTGAAGAATGCGGGACAGAGAGCAGTGTTGCCATATCCAAACAACGAAATTATGCTAGGGCAATGAAAAAATTATGCTAGATTGAGCATATTTGTTCCAAGTAAAAAATGAATTATACTAACTTGAAGCTAAATGATAAAATTCTATACATATTCGTGCAACATATTAATTATGTGTTGTTTACTATGAAAATATTAAAATGAACCTACATACAGTAAGAGGATAAATATCGGTATCTACCCATACTGCTTTTTCCCACGAAACTTACGTTTTTCTGATGGATTTTGATGTGATTCGTTCGATTTTGAGCATCGTTTCCGTCGGAAATAACGAGATTTTGAGTTATGACCCCCCCCCATCCCCCTGAAATAATGAGGGATCTTTGGGGAATCGGGGGTTATAGGGAGGGGGGAAAACACAGAAAATGGTCATTTCCGACTGAAATGAAGCTGAAAATCGAATGAATCATACCAAAATCCATCGGAAAAACCTAGGTTTCATGGGTAAAGTACAAAGCTCAAACTTATCCTAACCTAACCTAACCGAACCTAACCTAAAACCTAACCTAACCTAACCTAATCCAACCTAACCTAACCTAACCTAACCTAATCCAACCCAACCAAGCCCAAACTGAAAGTAACCAATTATTCAAACATCTTCTTACCTTGGTCCTCTCTCTCTCTCTCTCTGTCTCTCTCTCTCTGATTTGTAGCTTTTATAAAATTATTCTAAAAATATTCCATTCCATTCAAAATTATGCTAGAATGATTCTAAAACTTCTAATATGTTAAAAAATATTCCAGACTCGAAAATTTGATCAAAATTATGCTAAAAGAATAAAATTATGCTAGATATGGTAACACTGGCAGAGGGGCCACGGGAAAGGGACAGAGGGTGGCGTGAGTTTACCGCGCTACAATTGGAAACTGCGGGAATTTCTTTTTTTTTTTTTTTTTTCTGTATATTCAAGGATATTTTTGTTGAACTTATTAATGCTAAGAAAATCCGCGAGAGGGCAAAACCGTAGACAAAAAATCCGCAAAAAATGCGGGATTACTGTACACTTAAGAACGAACAAAAGAGTGAACAGTAAATGTAAGAGGAAGAAATAACAATGCTCTGTCGGTCCGAAATGTGTTGGGAGGCGCAATACCTAACGAAGAATGCAGAACTGAATGCTAACTTACGAGAACACATGAGATGAGTATTTTTTTTTTTTTTTTCCTGATTAGCAGACATTCTTGTTTCATTTCGTTCCCTAAAACTAGGAAACCCATTACTTTTCGTCTAAGCATACAGCCTAAAGACTTCACCAATTCACTTCATATTCCTCCAGTTTGTTTTCTGTGTTTTTCTGTTTTGAGGGTAGTAAATTACCTTCTCTTGCTGAAAGATTTTCTCTTTATCACGTTCTTTAAGCCGTACCTACGATTGCTTCGGGCATAAAGGAAGAAACTCATCGTACACAAAAGTGGATTTAGTTTCCCAGTTTCCCAACTGGAGCCCAGGTAAGGTCAGGTTAGGTTAAATTAAGTTAAATTATTAAGTAGTTAAGCAAGGTTAGGCTACGTCAGGAGTATCAATTGCCTCACCAAACTTCACCCTACCACCCTTGTGATAGAGTTGTGAGCAGGAGGTGTGGGTGGGGGCAGGGTGAGCAAGACCCTCTCTGGTTTATCCATGCCCCTCTCCCTGGCAACTGGATGCTTCCTGTTTAAACCGGAGCATTCGTACGGATAATTCTATGAATTACTGTACCACTGAACCATTGGGTCATGGCCCGGATATACCGAAAGCTGGATAATCCGAGCCTGGATAATCGAGCTTCCACTGTACTGTATTTCTCTGTGAATGTATATTTCACACTAAACCATAAGCTATATATTACTACCACAGTGATTCCAGGCAGTATATCTATCACACAATATAAAAACTTGCTTCACCATATAGGTAAAATACTCTCATCATTTGGGGCAGGGTGGTGCATTGTAGCAAACCCAGATGTTGCAAACACGACTCCTGCCAAGGCCTGACGGCTGATAACGGGTCCCAATGCTTTACAAACAATATAAATATGTTCCATAGGTTCAGTCACTTCACAATAGATTTACAAGCACCATACAATAACGATATTTCAATTGTGGTTTCTGCTTTGGGTGGGACGGGGAAAATGGAGGAAGTTTAAAGGGATGAGGGACGGAGCGCAACCCTTCCACCCAGTTGGTGGTGAAAGACTGTGGAATACCGATTCATTCTGCCCCATGCCAGGACCACCAGGGTTCCTAAGTGCTTACTTTGGAAGCTAGACTAGCCCGTTAGGGCGCACTAAAATTTGATGTGAATCGGCTGAAAGTTTTTTTTTTTTTTTTTTTTTTTTTTTTTTTTTTTTAAGAACACGATTCTTGTCTTTGTGTTTTGACCAGGATAAACCCAAAGACCGCTAATCGTGTCTTCGTGTGCTGAAGGGTTAAAACACCTGGTGGCTTGTTGGTAGATGTTTCTTGGGTCAGAAAGCACTGTGGTTTGAGTCCCACCGGTGACCTGATATCCTGTCAACATATTGTGCTACCAGGGACATAAGTCAATCTCCTTTCCTTACTTTTTCTGGACTACAGTAACCTAGCCTTGTTCACATATGCTCTCAGAAGGGCTATATGGGATTAGCAGGCGTTACTTGCTTCAGTTTCATATGCCTTTGTAATGTAAAGAAAAATTGTCTGTTAAAGTTGCATAGATGCCTGTGAATTTGGGTTGCTGGTTTCTCCCAATTTACAGTAGGAGTTGCATATAAAAAGTTACAGTAGTTTATAACTCATCCCTTACAACGAGGTTTACCTGTGTGTACAGTTCTCGGTGAAAGTCCTATTGCCTCATCTGTTTTCTTACCCTCCTTGTGGGGCAGCATAGGAAAGGATATGGATAGATGGATGGATTATAATTATGTAGTGCATTTTTTTCATAAGTTGTTGTATATATTGTTAATAAGGTTCTCCATAATGTTATGAAGATGACCTTATATGTTTAGTCATAGAAAAAAGTTTGCCTTCAGTTGCACATTGTCTTCTGCACACAGGTTTATAGCCACCACTTTGCTGGCTGACACACAGTATCAGAGAGGATCATCTGTGGGCAGAGAAACGTATCAGGCATCTCTCATCTTGGTACAGAGCAGTATTGATGATATAAAGTTAGGTTCCTTCAACTTTGCTCATGAACTGAACACTCATACAACAAAGTATGTACTGGTAACATGTGGGAAAAATAGGGTTCTCTTCCTATTTAACACAGTTGACACCAGTTGTAAAGAAGAGAAAAGGTTATTTACACAAAAAACATCCTGCCTATACAGTGAAAATCTACTGCAAAATTGGTAAACATACGCTGTACTTGAGGCAGTAGAAGCACCTTACCAAATCAGCTCCTCTTCCTGATACTATAGTTTGTTATATTTTTCTGATTATTTCTGGGGTGGTAAATAAACGTTTTTTTTGTTATATCTGCTTCTACGTTGTTTTTAACTATGTTCCACTGTCAGCTCATTCGATTTGTCAGGGTAATAGCAGAAGGGACTGTTGTAAGCTAAGTGTTTAACTAAACCTAACCTAACCTTGCTTAACTGTACCTAATGATTTAACCAAACCTAACCTAACTTACCTTCCAGCTGGGAAATTGGGTAATAAAATCCATCTTTGAGTACATAGATAGTGGAGGAATGTGAATTGAATTGATAAGGTCTTTCTGCTGCCTCAAGTAAAACGTACATTTACCGTAGAATCTTTCTGTTGCCTCAAGTGAAACATATTTACCGCACAGTTAAAGAGAAAATTGCATATGAATATGTACAGTACACTTACTTGGTCCAGCCATTGTCTCGTAAGTTCACCACCATCTAGGCTGGCATGTTTTCTCTCTCCAAGTCATGATAGACAATGGTGGTGGTGCAGAGGCGACTAAAGTGGAGCCGCCTCCACCTCTTCACTTGCCTAAAAGGCAAGATCCTCGAAGATCGGAGATGTAGGGAAGTCCTCCAAGGCTAGAGAGGCAGGGAGAGGATCATCAGGGTCGTCACTCTTGGAGACTGAAGGAGAATGGGTGACTGTGACTGGAAGAGACTGATTGCCCTTAGAGATGGGAAGGACCTCCCCTTGGAGACAGGAAAACAGAAACAAACCACCTCTGCTTGTGGACGGCCGTGATTTTGAAGGTGTAATGGAAGGCATGGGTGTGAAAGAACGATGGAGTGTTGTCTGTATAGCCTTTGCTATCCTTTGCCAGTTCAGTATATCTTAGATAAAGTAGCGACCAATGTAAAGTACAATATGACATTCTATGCTGATATGCCTAATATTCAGTCACGAGTATGAACGTTGCCTCCTCTTGGCTTATACCCACTGTTACAGAGCTCAGTTCGTACACCCCTTTTCGTTCATTTCCTGAGATCTTGGTACAAAACCAGTGAATATCAAATAGATGAACTTGATCTTCTGTCAGTCTGTCTGTCTGTCTCTCTCTCTCTCGTGGAGAAATAGTAAAATTATCGTACAAAATATACAATACTGTAATGAGATCTATCATACATTGCACCGAACATGAAATTACAGTAATCCCCCATATATCTGGATGTCCATTATCTGTACAATCCATAACCTGAACACTGTGATCGGGCTGTATTAAACCATTATAAGTACATTTTTCCATTTTATCCGGAGAAAATGCTTGCGTCTAGGTGGAAATTATTGCCATGCGTACGTTTTCGCCCGCCCAGGTGGGAATATCCCAGTGGTACTGCACTGTCTGGCTCGGTAGTTCACACACAGCGTCTGCCAGAGACCCCCTCGGCCATTCCCAGTTCCTGCGTATCAATTATGTAGTGAGCACCTCCTCTCGTATAGTTGTTGTGGTGGCGCACGTGGTGGCTTTTGTGGTTGTTCCCTACTCGCTTCAGGCCTTGCTATTCTTTGCATGCCCCTTTCTAGGGTGTGTGATGATGGCCCTTCCACCACAGAATAGGAAGAGGGTAGTGATGACTCTGGAGAAGCGAGAGATCCTTGGTAAGATTGATGTGGGATGATCAGTTTCCCGCATCTTACAGGGGTATGACCTGGCCCGGTCAACCCTTAATGATATTGTAATTGCCTGGCTGTGGTTTATAGGTCTGCTTGTCCAGATAGAGTGGTGTAAAATGACAGGAACAAGTGTTGTACTATGTAGTGTAGTGGCCTGTTACAATGGCTTTCAAAGTTAAGTTATGTACGAAGAGGGGCCAGGGGAGAAGTCCATTATCCTGGCAGATTCACTTTCCGGACATGCCTTTGCTCTGTTACATGAGAGAAAAGGGGGATTACTGTATTGTATATATATGATAATTACTGCACACATGACAACACCGTGAGAGCGTGGGATGGAAGAGAGGGGTATCGAGAGGAGATGGAGGGTTGTGTGGGATCCCAGGATGGCTCACAAACTCATCTCTGCACACCTACGTTATGCCACATGACAGCTGCCACGCAGCTAGTGGCACTTTTTGAATTTCCTCATGCTGTCCTGTATTGATTCTTGTAACATTTAACTTTTGTAGCAGGAAACTTCCTGTAAATGCTAAGCTTGTAACCGATTCCTCATGTTGCGAATGCCCATATAATGTGACCTGCCTGTAATCTCAGAGAGCAGAGGTGATGTTTTGTCCCTAACATAACTTATATTATCTCTAAATTCAGGTCTACACTTGCTGGGTATCCGGTCTCACTACCGATGCAAAGTGTGTCCAAATAAGGTGAGACTGGAGACAGAACATCAGGTACTGAAGCACTTCCGCAGCATTGACCACTACCACAGCTTGTTCGATTTCATCGTTAACCAGCAGGTCAGTTTTGCAGGTTATTAGTAGCTGTGTATGGTAACTAGGTCATTCCTTAACTCCTTAAATCCATATAACATCCATTTTAGTTTATTCTTAGTGATACCAGATGATTTTATTTAATTTAGGAAAGGCATCTCCCTCCTTTTCTTCCTTCCTCTTCTCTCTTTCTTTACTTCATTCTTTCCTCGTCCTTCTGCCTGCGGATGACTTTACATTCCCTCTTTTGTCTTTCGTTCCTTCATTCTTTTCTCTTCTGCCAGTGGGTCACTTTACACTGAGTGACAAGTCAAATGGTTTCCCGTACACCAGGAAACCATTTACTATGCTGGGTGGTAACCATATAGCCAAATTATGGCACCTGGTGGTTTAGTGGGTAATTGCAGAACTCCAGTTGGATTGAGCTGGTGAAGGTTTATATCCAAGGGGTGGTTGGGGTTATTGCTCAGGGATGAGTGAAGGCTGGTCACTTTCATCTTAAATGTCAGGATCAACGTGCCTAGTCCTGGGCTCTTACGCTTCCCATGGGGCAAGGTAAGATTGAATGATAGCTGGATGGATATTTCATTTTAGGAATTTATTAAGGCTGTGCAGTATCTAACACCTGTTCAAAGAGTCTACCCTCAGGTGAGTAAAATTGTTAGAAGGAGATGCCAAGAATGAAATCAAGTTGATATCCCTTGACTCAGTGGATTAAACATTGGTAGTAGAGGTGTTGGTGAGCCCCCAGTTTTTTACAGCCATTTGTTTTGTTTCATTTCATTTTGAAGGCACCAGCATGCTTGAATGCGTTGGCCTTGGTCACCTAATAGTGGCTCTCCATGCTGCACAATCTCTGGCAGCTTCCCTATCCAGTCTCTAACACTTCTCACTTTCAGGACCCAGTTATCATCCTCCATCCTCTCCACATGCCCAAACCATCTCAGTGTACCTCCTTATCACAACACCAATACACTCCAGTCCCATCCTTCCCCTCAACTCTTCTATCGTAAACCTAGTCATCCTGGGCTTCACACTCAGGGATGCACTTCACATCCACCTAATCATTGACATTTCTGTATGTTCAAGCCAGCAAATTCTTCTTTACTCCCCAGGCCTCACTGCCATACAGCATTACACTTCTATCACATGCAGCATACAAAGATCCCTTAGCATGGAGGAAGAGCCGTCTCAGTGTCAGGAGAGGCAACAGTTCCCTGAACTTCCAGCCACAGAGCACATAACATGTCTCCCAGATAACAAAACTTTCACACACTTGAGAGACTCACCAGCAAGTTCAGCCAATCTCCACCTGCTCTCCCTGACACACTGAACACTGGAAATCAGCATTACCTCAGTCTACCTCTAATATCATTATATCTCTTAGGCACCCACTTATCACAGACACCGCACAAGATGGAGTTACTTCCCACGCCCTTGTGGCAAATTGCACATGGCCACTCTCCCTCTTCTTTGACACCAGCCCTGGATACCATCACTTTTGTTCTGTCTGCATTTACTCCTAAGCCCTTGTGCCCCATACCATATCTTCATTTCCTAAATCACTCCTCCCTTCCATTCTCTTCAATCAACACCAAATCATCAGAATACATTTCCCACAGAAGTCCATTTCTGAAGTCACGTGAGAAGGCTTCAAGTACCATGATAAACAACAAGGGACTCAAAACTTACCTCTGATACACACCAACATTCACAGAAAACTCATCACTCAAATCTCCATTTACCCTTAATGGGGTGTGAGTACCCACATACATGGCCATAACCACCCTAATCAGCCACTCCTCAGTCCCAAGCATTCTCATTGCCCATTTCACCACCTCTCTAGGGACTCTGTCAAAGGCCTTTTCCAGATCAACAAAAACAAAGTACAGTCCTCTTTTCTTTCCTATATATTTTTACTGAAGCTGTGGAACAATGAATGTGGCATCAGTGGTCCTTTGCCTGGCATAAACCCAAACTGCATCTCATTAATATTCACTCTTTCTCTAATAATACCATTTAGAACTCTCTCCATTACTTTCATTATCTGGTCTAAAAGTTTGATGCCTCAGTAATTTCCTCCTTCCAGGGCATCACCCTTGTACACATTTACAGTTACACTCTTCAGCCAATCATCTGGGACATCTCTCTCATATATAATCGTATTTATCAGGTCAGTGACTAACCTGTTATCTCCTGAGACTTTCAGCATTTCAGCAGTTAACCCAGACACACCTGCTGTCTTCCCCACTTACATCCTACCTATTTCACCATTCACAATAGCGGGTCAATCAAAGGCCAAGGGCCAAACACTGGCTTCAAACTTTGCCTGTCCTAGTTAAACTCCTCATTCAGCTGCTGGCTGTAATGCTTTCTCCATGCATCTTTGATATCACCAAGATGTTTTTGTGTAACTGTTCTTTGGACACTTGGTCTCATCCAAGCAAAAGATAATAATAAGGGAGGGGGAGGCCAAGCATGAGATGGAGGGATGGAGTGGAGAGGTATATGAGAGAGGGGGGTGTGGTGGGGGACAGGGTGACATGGAGGCAGTTTGTTTGTGGCCATCCCTTACAGGACTAAGGTGTATAGATAGATAAACTTTGTATCTCAGTTGCTGTAAAGACTTGTATGATGGCATTTGGCAACCAAAGCCACTTGTCAGCTGTCACATGAATTACCCTGCCAGCTGTCACGAGAACAGGAAGTTGTACATACAATGTGCAAGGCAACTATGTTTATCTTAGCAGTTTTTCAGTAGTGACAAACAAAAATTTGGGAATTGCATGCACCATTCCTTTTTTGGGTTTTAGCATATGGCTAAAGGCATTAGGGTCTTTGCATTCGGGAGCAGAACCTGAGTTGAGAAGTTTGTCTATGAAGTGCATGACAGGGAAGGTGTAGCTAGTATAACATGTATTAAATAGGATGTGACTGAAGAGAATACACCGTAGTGAGAATGAACTTTTCATTCTTGTATTTTCTTTTCCACAGATAGAGAAGAGGAAGAAAAAGATGGAAAGGACTCTGGAGAAAGCCACAGAATTAATAAACAAAAGCAAAGATGAAACTGAACCAAAGGAGGAGGAGGAGGAGGGGGAGGAGAAAAAAGCTGCTGACACCACTGACAAGAGTGAGGAAGATGTAGGTACCAGGTGTTCTTGTTGTAGTTGTTGTCTCATCATGTGCTTCAGATATAGTGAACTTTATTTCCTGTTCACATTGTCAGTGTTAATGATATGACCCATAATGTTCCAGTGAGAACTACTGCATGGTATTATATTTATATTACAGGCTGACAAACCAAAAGAGGAAGCTGATGCATCAAAAGAAGGGGCAGAAACATCAAAAGAGAGGACTGATACATCAAAAGAGGAAGCTGATACATCAAAAGAGGAGGCTGATATATCAAAAGAGGAGGCTGATATATCAAAAGAGGATGCCGATAAGTCAAAAGATGAGGAGGAGGAGGAAGACGAGGAGGAGGAGGAGGAGGAGGCTGATCTTGAAGCCATAGGAGAGGATATTGCTGTGGACATCGGGGAAGATATAGAGTTACTAGAGGATCCAACTCTAGAGCAGGAGGAAGAACATGCTAGTGATGCAGAAGCAAATGAGGGTGCTGCAAAGGAAGAGGAAGAGGACAAGGAGGAAGCTGATGATGATGATGAAGTAGATGCAGAGGACAAGGAGGCAGTAGGTGCAGATGAGGAGGAGGAAGAGGAGGAGGAGGAGGAAGAGGAGGAGGCCATGGAGACAGAGGAGCATGGTGATGATGAAAAAGAAGCTGGCGATGCAGATAATAAGGATGAGACCAGGGATCCAGATGAGGAATTGGATTATGAGGGTTTTGAGGAAGAACCCACCTTAGATGAAGCTGGAGAGGATGATGATGAAGAGGAGGAGCAGGAGCAGGAACAAGAGGGGCAGGAGGAGGAGGACTATCAGGAGGAGGAGGAGGAGGAGGAGCAGGAAGAAGAATATGGTGATGGGGAGGAGGAAGAAGAGGAGGAGGATTGTTAATATCAGAGTAAGTTAACATTTTCTACATAAGCTGTTTGATTTGTTGATTGCTTTCAGGCCTGATTAGTGGGTTACCCAATAGCACGGAAGAGGATCGCTGTATGATGGTTGCCAGCAGCCAATTTTAATTATTTTAGTACCCATTGCATTTATAATTCTCATGAATTTGGAACCTTCAGTAGCTAAATGGTACTGCCAAAGTTGTCTAGGAAAATGTTACTGGACCCCTTTTTTTGTTATTGGTGTAAAGAAAAGGTTAAATGTGATATAAGGTAGGGTCACTAGGTTCCAAGGTGCAGATAATTTTTTTTCAGGAAGTTAAAGCATTGGTTTTATATCATGGGTTAATGCATAGATTTATTTATTTTATTTAATTATTTATTTATTTGTATGTTGGTGAGAATGCTACATACAATAACATCCACCAGAGTACTTCCGCACCTACATATCAGCACTTCTTCCATCCCTGTATCTCAGTTCCTCCCCACTGTCCAAGTAAATGGTCACTTAACACCTGCACTATGCTGTGATATTGGATTCAACAAAAATGACAGAGCCTTATAAATTTTTGTTATTTGTTGTTTTTTTGTATCAGGGTATTTTTTGAGTGCTTAAAACTTCTGTTAGAGGGCTGGAAATGGATTGAGGGTGGATGGTATTAGAGCTTGCTTACCTGTAGTATTTTTGCCATAAGTTTTTAACACCCATATCTTCAGTTTAGGATATTTGCACTCTCTTGCTCATTGTACCTTCATGTCCACAAATCCAATCTACCCTCACAGTAATGCCTCCTTCATACCAGAACACACTTGCCTCATACACCCCATTGACATAACTCATGTTCATCATAACCACAACAAAAAATCTCAGAGAGTGCCCAGCTAGATTCCTGCATTCCGTTGGGTTCACATTCAGATGAGCTTGGGGTTACTGTACTTTTATATATATATGTATATAGATGTATATACAGTCGGCGCAATGGAAGTCTGGACCCTCTAATTCGCACCATATATTTGGTATGGTCCTAGAAATATTGTAGGAAAATTCCTGTAGTTGGTGGATTTTTTTCTGGTGGTTTCTAGCGACCTTACAGGCTTACCAGCACGTGCTGTGAGTATATGAGCTCAGTGCCTGCCTGACTGTGGGTGGGAAAGCACGTCAGATTTTCTTGTCCTGCCTGGCCTTTGTTAATTTCAAAGCTCTCGTTTTCACACCCTCCTCTGCCTTAGTGAATCATTGGATATAGGTCCCAAGACACTAACTGATGTAGAAAAAGCCTGAACTTTAACTATGATAGAGAAAAATGTAAAAATTAAGGAGAGGCTTCAGTGCAGCAGTATGGCCGGGGATCTTGAAGTCTGTATGAAGTCGATGTTGTATGGTTCTTTCAGACACATCTTTCAGCAATTGTGGGTACATATCTTTCAGTTGTCTAGCAGTCAATCGTGGGTTTTTTATCACAGCTTGCTTCAGTAACCTGTCTGTAGTTGGTGATGTCTTCCTTTTAGGTCCTAGCCTGTCTTTATGGTGGGGGATTGTGTTTTTTAGCAGGTGGCGGGCAGCAGCAAGGAGTGACATAACGGTAGATTTTCCTCACTCAATTCGAATACAATTATCCTTAATTTTTACATTTTCCTCTCTCATAGTTAAAATTTGGGCTTTTTCTACATCAGTTAGTGGCTTGGGACCTATCTCCAATGATTCACTAAGGCAGAGGAGGGTGTGAAAACGAGAGCCTTGAAATTAACAAAGGCCAGGCAGGACAAGAAAATCTGACATGCTTTCCCATCCAAAGTCAGGCAGGCACTGAGCCCATAAACTCACAGCACGTGCTGGTAAGCCTGTAAAGTCGCTAGAAACCACCAGAAAAAAATCCACCAACTACAGGAAGTTTCCTACAATATTTCTTGGACCGTACCAAATATATGGTGCGAATTAGAGGGTCCAGACTTCCATTGTGCCGACTGTGTATATATATATATATATATATATATATATATATATATATATAAGTGGGGGCACTCACCAGCCACTCACTCGATGTAGTGCTGCTCTCGGGTGTCTGCCCTTTCCTCTCCATCCTTCTTTCCTTCCATTCTCTTCTGTCTTTCTTTCCTTCATTCTTTCCCAGTCCTCCGGCCTATGGGTGACTTTACATTCCCACTTCTGTCTTTCTTTTCTTCATTCTTTCCGTTTCCTTCAGCCTGTGGGTGTCTGTACACTGAGTGACAAGCCAAATGGTTTCCTGTGCACCAGGAAGCCATTTACTATGTTGGGTGGTAACCATATAACCAAATATTGGCACCTGGTGGTTTAGTGGGTAATTTTTGCACTCCAGTCGGATTGAGCCGGTGAAGGTTTATATCCAAGGGATGGTCGGGGTTGATTGCTCATGTAATGCCACTCAGGGATGAGTGAGGCTGGTCACTCTCATCTTAAATGTTGGGACCAACTGCCTAGCCCCGGGCTCCTATGTTCCTCATGGGGCAGTGTAGGATTGGATGACGGATGGATGGATATATATATATATATATATATATATATATATATATATGCTTCTCATGGGACAATGTAGGATTGGATGATGGATGGATGGATATATATATATATATATATATATATATATATGTAATAGTAATGGTCAGATAGAGCCAGGATTCCGGGCGCTTGAATGATGAGTGAATGGAAGCGTGGCCCATTGGATTGGGCAAACTTGGGCTGTCTGGGCGTTGCTACACCTCACCCTGTCCTAGGGTGGGAAAGGAGGTCTGGATGATGATGATGAATAATGATCACTACACACGTACTTAAAATTTTTGCATTATGTTATTCTCAGCAAACGCTTGTATCCTCAGCCCAGCCTAATGGAGAGGAGGAAGGAGGTTGTTATGAAGACAGACACACAATCAAGAAATTGGCATTGCTACAGTGTGGTAGAAGATGGTCTGCTCCTTGCACAGCACTTGTGTACACTGCAGTCAGGATCTGCATGAACATGTGTATAGTATAACTTGTCCTTTTTTTCCTGTCAAGATTATACCTTTTTTTCTGTTGAGGTTGTACCTCTTTTTCTGTCTCCGTATCATTGATTATGATTGTAAAATGCAGAAACTGTGTATTTTAGGATACTAAAAGTTAGGGAACCAAAGCTCAGTGATATTGTAAGTCAGGAGAGGCTGGATAAGCAGATAATGCGTATATTACATGTGAAGAAATTGTTGGTACATCAAGACTGAAGGAATAATTTGGGAAGAAAGGTTAGTTTGGGCGGATAGACTTCCAGTAATTAAGGAAGTAAAGATTTTGTTTGAGAGAGTTTCAGGAATTAAGAAGTAAAGATTTAGTTTCAGAGTGTTGCAGGAATTAAGTAAAAAAAAAATTTTTGTTTTAGGTCATTAATATTGGCACAATATTATTTCCAGATGAAATGTAATACCGTATGATCCCTTTACAGTAAGACCTCACTATAACGGACTAATTGGGGCCCACACCATTCCGAAAAATGTGAAATTCTGATAAAAGCAACATCCAGACTTTCCCCTGCTAATACGGACTTTTTCCGAAATATCAGACATTAATCCGGATTGCATGAACTGTTTTTAAACTGTTTTGGCTACCATTGCGGTACTTTACTGTGTAATAACTTCACTACATTAATCAAACGGTATAATAATACTGTACTGTACACTGATAAACGTGTCTTTTATTTACCTTATTGTGGTGAACATAGCTGAAGTGGTCAGGCAGTCTGGACTGCTTCTGGCTTTATCAGACTTTTTCTGATATACTGCATAGGAATTTAGTCTGATAGCTCCAAGAGTCCGATAAAAGTGAATTCCAGACTATTGAAGTCCGTTATATCGAGGTTTTACTGTACTTGTATGTGTGTGTTGTTTTATCGTAAAGTATGAATATTGACTTAAATAGTTATCAGTTCCATGAGTTGTTTTCCTCTTTCTGGACATAGTTTTCTGAAAATCATGCAAATTGAGCATAGTTTGTCTTATTTTTGCAGACGTAGTAAGCATTTACATTATTTAGATAAATCAGATGATACAGTAAGTTTAGTATCATTAATAGGATTGAAACCTGGAACATCTAAGTGTTCCATATAAATGTCATTCCTGTAAAGAGAACCTTATACTCTTAAGATATATAGCTGTCATTCTTGTAAAAGAAAACAATGTTACTTTGTTCTGAAATATTCTTCCTTATAGTTCTTTGATGTATGGCCTTGCTGACTGAGAGAATATGATAATGAATCTTATGCATGTATGTTGCCGTTATATGTAGCCTGACATATATCTGGTATCAAACCAATGTAAAAGAATATACCTGTAGCTAAGTGTCCTTTACTGAGCAGAGGATAACAATACCAAATATACATATTCCTTATATTTTATGCTGTAGCACTTTTATCACAAAAAGCTATTGTAGTTATAATATGGAGCAAATAATTACCAGGTATGTTACTAAGGAATTCAGTTTTTACTGTTTGTATTTATCATTGCACAAGCAATCTGCTGAGATGGCTTAACCAAGCTGTAAGCTGAGGAAATGTAGCTACGTGTAATGGAAACAGATTATGAGTACAGTACCTAGTTTTGCTGTCATTAGCCCTATTGTATGTAGAGAATGGATCATAATGTTTATGTTAAAACTTATAATGCAGTTCATATGAACTATTTTCAACACAGAGTAAATTGATTTTTTTAGTTCCTTTACAATCCAAGGTATTTTTATTACTTGACCCTTTTTTTCCATGTACAAGTACTGTAACAGAAAATAACTGCTCAGAAATGATTATGTAGTAATATTGTGTTCTCTATGGGCATTGGGTGTTTATTTGTAATCCAGCATGCATGTGTTTTTGCCTTGGTAACAATTCTGTAACATCAGATGTAACATAAGGAAATTGTTAGTACAGTATCTTTTTTAACTTTGAAAGCATCAGTTTTTCCCCTACATTAAAAGCAGTGACTAAATCCTCATTTATTTCCCATTTTACATTGATATGCAGGTATGGAATGTATAGATGATGAGCAGAAAAGAGTAGGTTAGTAGTTGCATATAGATGAATGGCTGAAGATAGATGTTTTAGTTAAAAAGAACAGTTTGTCATGAATGTTGTTAATGAGTGATTAGGTTAATTGTTACATATAGATGAATGGCTGCAGGTAAACACTTTAGTTAAAAAAAACAGTTCGTCATGAATACTAGTAATGAGTGATTAGCTTAGTATTATTGCCAAATGAAGTGGATAAGAATGCATTAATCATCGTCATCAAATCCCATACTGCACCTTATAAACAGGAGCCTAGGGGCCCCGGAGTAGATCTAAAGTTTCAAAAATAAAGCTGTAGATTGTTGTTATGTAAAAGTATGTTTGAGGAAGTTTATGTAATTTTCTAGAGGGTTTAGTACTCTTGCCAAAGGAAAATGCAATGGGAAAGGGTGAAAGTAATGTTTCAAAAGTTACGGTTGCTGAATACTGTACTTACATGGGTAATGATAATGTTTGAGCAAATGCTGGGAATTTTCAGAGTATGTGAAGCATATGAATTGGCATTTGATGAGAGAAGACAGGCAGGCAAGGGATGTTTTAGGCTAATGATAACAGTTAATCTGATAGGCTTTTTTAGGCATAGGAGGCTCAGAGGTTAGTCTACCAAGGTTTGAATTTTTGCAGTCATGTACTCTGTAGTATGCTATGTCCATCTGTCCATGCCTTTAAGCCCCGTCCACACGAGCGGGCAATGCCGGCGGGCACAAGCGAGCAGTTTGCCTGTTGACGGGCTCACCGCTTGTGCCCGCGGGCAAATGCGTAAATGCCCGTGGCAATTTACGCATTTGCCCGCGGGCACAAGCGGTGAGCCTGTCAACAGGCAAACTGCTCGCTTGTGCCCGCGGGCATTGCTCGATCGTCTGGACGGGCCTTTAGTACCCTGGAGTGTGAGGCTCAGTGATTATTTTTTTAATTTAATTTAGTTTTATTTTTATCTTTTTCCTCCAAATATTTATGGTGAGTGACCAGTTGCTAATCTCTGAGTGGTATAATGTGAGGTGTGAACCCCAAACCTCCCAGATGTAAACCCTCATGGGCCACCTGTGGTTGGAGCATGTAACTCACTAAACCACCTTGCCTATATATGGTTGTATGGTTACCAATCTGCATAGTACTGTAGTTGGTTTCCTGTTGTGCAAAAAAACAGTTGTGCTGTCGCCGAGTTTAGGGCCATGTGACAGTAGCACTACATGAAGTGGACAGGGGTGCCCCCATCTACCACTTGGAGTTCCATAATGTACATAACAGAAGCCTCCTGTCATCTTTTGCATTTAAACCCTAGTGCAGTCATGACTTGAAGAGAAGCCAGTGTGAAAAAGGGGGTAGGAGGGGGCTTAAGTAACGTTACCTTTCGTGGGGGTAACTTGTGCATCAGGAATAAAAAATGCACGATTTGCTAATAAAGGCTTGGGCAATGTAAAAGAAAAAAGTGAAATGAATATTGGAGATTATGAATGGGCAGTGTGACTGGATTATCATCACTGTGACCACTTTCTCACCAAAGAATAGGGTGAAGTAGGGTCCAGGAAGGTGAACGATGATCAACTTCCTAAGTGAAAGGGAAAAACTCACTCATAAAGCCTCCCTGAAAACTTGGTTTAATTTTTTTTTTTTTTTTTTTTTTTTTTTTTTCTGCAGATCCTACTACTATACTTGATAGTCAGTCCATCAACTGTGTGTCAGTCTATTGCCAGCCTTATCTTAAGAAGTGGCCACAAACAAATCACCTCCATGTCACCCGGTCCCTTGCCATTTCACTCCCCTGCTTCCAGCTCGCACACCCCTCTCACGTACCTCAGCTTTCCATCCCTCAATCTCATCCTGGCCTCCCCCTCCCTCTCCCCCCCTCAACCCCACTCACACTTCTCACTAGTTTCCTGCTCTCCATCCTCTCCACATGGCCAAACCACCTCAGTGTATTTCTCCTAATGCTTTATATCACATCCATATCCACACCACAACGCTCCTTCACTTCCTCATTTGTCTGTCTCCATGTAACTCCACATGCTCCCCTGTGCTCTCACTCTTGAATTGTGTCCTTCCAACGAGGTCGAAGCTTCACATATTTTACGTTAGAGTTGGTATCGGCGACTTTTTTTACTTCCATGCTCATTTCCCTGTTTCTTATCACTGCTTTAAAAAAACCAACAACCTTTCTTCCTTGTACCCCTTCAAGCATTTCACCCTCCAAACTTCCATCCTTACTCATCACACTACCGAAGTACTTAAATGCACCTACATTTTTCATTTCCTCAGGAAAAAAAAAAAAAAAACTTGCCATGTGCTTCTTTTACTTATTCATCATCTCCATCCCCTGTCATGTTAATGGCCTCGTAAGTATTTTACTAATGGAAATGTATTGGTCGTGTAATGAGAAAGGGTAGATGAAGTGGGCATATAGAGAGGGTGGGGATGTAAACGTTGTGGGTTGAGTTGTGAGAGGCTGAAATGTGACCGTAAGAATGAGGGTCTTACAGCGTGGAGAGCTGCCATTGAGTGATTGAGGCTAATGCATGCAAGCATGTTGGAGCGTTTGTAAATGAATGAATGAATGAACGAACAGTATTACAGTACAGCAACTTTTGGTACGGAGGGTTGAGTACATGCGAGTATCTGTTCGAGTAATGGGCTGGTCATGGTATTAGTAGTCGTATTAACCATGATTCAGAGTGTGTTACTTATTCGTGTGGTATGAAATTTGAGACATACCATAAGTTAAAAAAATGCACTTCCATATTGAGATGACCCTGCAATTCCGGACGGATTTTAGTAAGACAAAGACGAAACGAAATCCTCGTGTGAAGTTAGATGCCAAATACTCTTCCTTACCCAAGTGACAGCCAACTGAAGTGTTAACGTTTGTGTTCTTTCCTGGCTAAGGTAATTTGTAGCATAACGTCAGCAGAATGTTTTGACAGATTTTTTTGACGCAATATCATAATTGTCTAGGATCATCGGTAAGGTGGTAGCTGTGTCCTAGCCCTGCCTTATCCAAAGTTACATGGTAATTCACAGGCAAAATGCTCAGAATTTTGCTTGGTAGCTCCTCAGAATGTAACCTCTGATTCTTTAGTAACAAGCGAGTTTGGTAAAATTTGGAAGCCCTAAACAACTGCAATCGGGGGAAAGAATGACGTAGATCTACTGAAGCCCCCATGCAAGCAATTACAAGGTCTAGCTTGGGGAATTCATTTCACCATTTTCCACCTTCTGCTATGGTGTTTTCACTCGTCAGCTAATTGGGGTTTTTGTTTACATTGGTCAGTCTAAGGCTAGAGAGAGTTTATGCAGGCCATTTTGTCTTACGCCAAAGAACGAAGCCAGGCTTGAGTCTCAGGTCTCACAAAAATGCGCCTTTACTTTTGAAATGAGTCAAAGACTTCATAAAGGTGTAGTGTTACAGAAGCTTGTTAAAAAAAAAAAAAAAAAAAAAAAAAAAATCAGTCAAAAACAGAATCCTGAGATTTTGATCCAATTTTTCAGTACTGTATTTCAAGCATTCTAAGACATGTCTTTTATGGCATTTTTGCTGCAAATTATTTTTACTTTACTCTTGAAGATAACCAAACCTATCCTTTAAGAATATAATAAAAATAATGTGTTACAAAAATGCCATAGAAGAAAAGTGTCTTAGAATTGTCTAAAATACCAAAGAAATAGATCAAAATCTCATAATTCTGTTTTTGGCTGAAACTTTAATAATAAAAAAAATTATACAAGGGTTAGGTTAGGTGAGGTTATGATCAGTTTGGTTAGGTTAGCAGTTACTGTACTTTGGTTCGGTAGGTTAGATAAGTTTAGATAAATTTGGTTGTTATGAAAATTTAGGTTAGGTTTGGATAAATCAGCACTAATAAGGGTAATTTTGTGCCAAAAATGGCATTGTAAGAACCATCAGTCTTAAGCACACAAGATGATGTCCGTAAGTCTTCAGAGCACAGTATGGCATCCATCCGTGTTTGGTGCCATTGGGGACTGTAAACAGAAACCGCTTTTGGGACACTATGAATCACTCATAAAAAGAAATAAAGCATCAAAAGTTGCAAACACAATCAGAAATACTGAAAGAACCATGCCATATGAAAGGCTTTGTTAAAAAAAAGAAAAGAAAAAAAAAGCAAACAGCAAAATAAGATGGTCCCATATCTCTCTGAAGATTATCACAGTGCAGTAAATCCATGCATAATCAGTTTAGTAAGCTAGCTGCTTGGTAAATTGTTCATAATTTTCAGATTATTATAGGCCATGAATCTGGAAATGTTGATTCTGGATGTTGCTACTCCTCACCCTGCCCTAGGGTGGAAAAAGTCTGGATGATGATGATGATGTGCTGTACTGTAGTGGCCTTGTACGGTAAAGTAACACTAGGTGAGATATTTTGCTAAGATTATTCTTTATAGGCATCTCCAGAAAGAACTTTCTGATTGTATGTATTTTACTTCCAGATTGCTTCTATTTTCCTCATTCTCCAGTCTTCTGTAATGATTGTTTGTGTTGATAACATATTCCTGTCATACCATATATATTTTCACAAATCATGCATCTGATGAAGGAACTTGCTGAAACATGTCCAGGAAGCTGTACCAGTACCATATTTACCAATTAAGCTAGGCTAGGTTAGGTTGGGTTTCTGCTTGGTTAGTCTTATATACTGTACTGTACAATAACACTCAAAAACAATCCTTGAGAGATGGGAGAGATTAGATGAATGTTTTTGGTGATGTGTGTAAGTTATTGCTTTACCAATATTTCAACAGATGCAGGGTAAAACAAAAGGCTTGAAGAAGGAAAGGAAAGGACAGGTTGGAATGAAGAAAGGGAATAAGGGACAAGATGGAATAAAGGAGGAGAGATGGGATCGTATGAAGAAGGGCAAGAAGAGACGTGATGGTGCAGACATGAAGAAAGACATGGACTTAATTCTCTCTGACCCACGCTTTGCACATGTGACGTCAGACCTTCGGCTGCGACACATACCCAAGGAAGAGCGCAGAGTCAAGCTTGACAGTCGATTTCACTCTGTCCTCACAGTAAGTGTAATCCATCCATCCATCATCCAGTCCTACATTGCCCCACAAGGAGCATAGGAGCCCTGGGCTAGGTAGTTGATCTCAACATTTAAGATGAGAGTGACCAGCCTCACTTATCCCTGAGTGGCATTACATGAGCAGTCAACCCCAACCATCCCTTGGATATAAACCTTCACCAGCTCAATCCGACTGGAGCGCAATAATTACCCACTAAACCACCAGGTGCCAAAATTTGGTTATATGGTTACCACCCAGCGTAGTAAATGGTTTCCTGGTGTACAGGAAACCATTTGGCTTGTCACTCAGTGTAGAGTCACCCACAGGCAGAAGGAAAAGGAAAGAAAGACAGAAGAGGGAGTGTAAGTATAATAGTGTACATAAGTCTTGTGCCTGTTTATGTCTCCTACCTTGTTAAACTGACTACCATATTATTATGTCCTTTTTCAGGACCAGTTTATTCAAGAGTGGGGGAAGTCATTACGTCAGAGGGTTCTATGAAGATTATAATCAGGTTCAACGAAAATTAGATAATTAAAATGTTCTCTCTCCGAGTCTAGGACTGAACTTGCATCTTTTCAGACAGCAAACTACTTCTGTAGGCTCAACTATTTGATTTTACAGAATCCTGTAGGCTCAAATATTTGATTTTACAGAATCCTGTAGGCTCAGCTATTTGATTTTACAGAATCAATTACAGCCTGTACTTTAGGTGTGGTTAGTACTTGGATGGGTGACCGCCTGGGAACACCAGATGCTGTTGGCATAACGTTCTCCCTACGTGTCAAGTGGGGTTGGTGGAGGATTAGTGCCCCTCCCTGTAAAACAATTAACTCTAAGCCTTGGCCACCCCGTTTGGGATACATGGCGTCTGGCAATGAATGAATGAAACTTTAAGAAATAGCTTAGTTTTACGAGAATAGTATTGCATGCTCCATATCTCATGTCTGACAATTTTAGCTTCATAGCACAGTATTGTATTCACCTAAAGTATTTATTTGTTTGTGATATGTTGTGCTTGTAGAAGTGAAAATTTTGTATATTTTTTATTTTTCATTATGTTTTGCTGATGATTATACATTATTTGCTTCTGTTGCTAGATCCTAACAATTTAATTTGGTACTAGGAAACATGAAATGTTTATGATTATACAGTTGTCTCTCATTATATTTCAGGGATATATTCCAAAGTCAAATATATATCACAAATTGTTCCTTACATTTTGTGCTGTAAATTGAGAGATCTTGCAGATTATCTTTGTATGTATCAGTGAATTTTAAGTGACAATCATCATCATCATCATCATCATCCAAACCTCCCTTCCCACTCCAAGGTGGGGTGAGACAGCATTCAGAGAGAGAGAGAGAATATGAAATACTAACCAGAGTTTACCCAGTTGTATGAACTACACTCCCATTCACCCACCATTCATGTGGCAGTAATTCTGTTATTTAACCTGCCGCGTGCCAGCTATTTTTAGCCCTCTGGGTCACCCCTGTGCCGTTTTTTTTTTCTAAAATGATAAATTTTGATGTGGAAACATTGAATTTTGTCATTAAAATGCTCACCGAGGCCTGGAAATCAGTTTTATTGAGTCTTGCGTTCTTGTGTACAGGTATATTATGCTGGGAAAGTATAGCAATGTTCAGTACCGGTACACTTTTCTGATCACTTATTACTTCAGCATCTATCACAATTTGCATGGTTTTCTCACAGTGAATGGATTATCTTACACTTACTTGAAGATAGGTACAACCTGACTTCATTACGTACACTCCTGGCACTTACAAGAAGGTATTTACAACTTGACTTCACTATATAGTCCTTACACTTACAAGAAAATATTTACAACTTACACTTACATGAAAATATTTACAAAATGCCTTCACTATTTACAGTACAGCACTGGGTGAGGCACACAGGCAGAGTGAGGCAAAGCGAGCGTGAGGGGGGGAGCGAGTGAGTGTATGGCCTTGACAGCCTGGGGGATGGTAGAGGAACAGTTACCTTACATGCCTCCCAATTTTTACCTGTGAATCTTTAAAAATGCGGTCACAGTGAAATTTTTTATTTTAGACCGTTTTATAACGGCATTGGCACTTGCCGCAGCATTATGTCAGACCAATTTAAAATGGCACTGGCACGTGGCGGGTTAATTAGGTAACATTAAAAAGAAACAAAAAAATAAATAAATAAATGGGAATGTTTAATGAGTACTTGTAGTAACTATATTCTTGGCTGCCAACAGGATGACAAGTTTTATGAGAAATCTACCATGGACCCTCGAGGCAGGAAGGGAAATTACTCCACCAAAGAAGATCTGCTGAAGTTTTATCAGTTATCATCTGAAGAAGACTCTGATGAGGAGGAAGATGAGGATAAGGAGGAAGATAGGGAAGAAGAGGAGGAGGATAGAGAGGAAGGGGAAGATGGGGAAGAGGGAGACGCCAAGAGTGTCAGTGATGAAGATGGAGAGGATGGAGATCACTTGGAAAAAGCAGTTGAGGGAGGGATTGATGAGGTTAAAAGTAACCAGAATGAAGCTAATACAACAAGACATGAAAAGCTAAAGCCAGTACATAGTGAAGTGAAAGGTAAGGCACGTATAACAAAGATGTTCTTCTTTCTTTTAGCAGCATTTAGTCATTTATCACACAGGTAAACAAACAAAACTTTAGTAAAGCAAATATACTGTATTGATATTCAGAATGTTTTATAGTAAAATATGATCTTACTTTACTACCATATTTGCATGGTATGTATTTATAGATAAAGTTTCATTAATCATGTAAAATATTACCATAATATACTGGTAATTTTTATCAGCTACCACATTACTTTTCAGGTAGAGTGGATGTAAGTGAGGAAGTATTGAGGCGAGTGGAGGACATGAACCAGGATTATGCACGTGGGGAGGTTCTCTTCTCAGATGACTCGTCAGATGATGACTCTTCCACTGATGATGAAAGTGAAGAGAATTTACCTGAGTTTGAGTGGGGAGAGCTGGACCAAGATGCTGTTTGGGACACTGAACAGGATGTGGAGGTAAAGTAATTCTCCATTACTAGATCTTTCCCTCTTGTGTGTATAACTTTGCCTTTTTTTCTTTTTTTCTCTACTTGTTTATATTGGCTATGGTAGGTGAGGGTGCCCACTACTATATCTTCTTACGTGATGAAATTCTGCCTTCAGGTGACTTCTCACTGAGTGAAACACCAAATAGTTTCCTGTAACTTAGGAAACCATTTGCAACCCTGAAAGGTGACCTTATAACTAAATGAATGCCTGGTGGGCTTCTTGTTAAAAGGACTAGATTTGGCCCATAAGGTTTTACATCCAGGAGGTGGTTAGGGTTTGTTGCTTGTAATGCCAGTCAGGGTAAAGCTATGTAGCCATGCTCCAGGTTACAAAAAGCATTTTAACTACAGTGCTATTATATGTTTGGATAAAAACAGGAAAAGGTTCATTCTGGAATTCATTCTTCAGGAGACGTCTCGCTTTGCTGTGTGCAACTTGGACTGGGATCGTATCAATGCAGCTGATATAATGATCCTGTTTACCTCATTCTGCCCTCGTGGTGGGAGTGTGACGCAAGTGACCATCTACCTCTCGGAGTATGGGAAGCAGCGCATGGCTGAGGAGGAAGTGAATGGGCCACAGGAGCTGAGGAGAACAGGCAAAAATGACGCTGATCTTGCCTTGGTGGACTTGGAAAAGCTTGAAAAAGGTGAGTTTTGTTATTGTTGTTGTTATGCCCCGAGGATCATCCAAACATCTATCTATCTATCTATCTATTGCCAGACGCCTCAATCCCGTTTGGGGTGGCCACAAACAAATCGCCTCCAAGTCGCCCTGTCCCCCGCCATTTCACTGCCCTGCTCCCAACTCACACCCCCCTCTCTCATATACCTCTCCACCCCATCTCTCCATCTCATCCTCGGCCTCCCCCTCCCTCTTTCCCCCTCCACCTCACTCACATACACTCTCTTCGTCAGTCTTTCACCCTCCATCCTCTCCACATGGCCAAACCACCTCAGTGTGTTCCTCATAACACTTCCTATCACATCCACATCAACACCACAACGCTCCTTTATATCCTCATTCGTCAGCCTGTCTCTCCATGTGACTCCACAGGCTCCTCTTAAATAACTCATTTCCACGGCTCTCACTCTTGACTTGTGTCCTTCCAACAACGTCCAAGCTTCACTTCCGTACGTTAGAGTTGGTATCACAATACTGTCATGTAGTAACTTTTTTCACTTCCATGCTCACTTCCCTGTTTCTTATCACTGCTTTCAAGGAACCAGCAACCTTTCTTCCCTGCTGTACCCTTTCAAGCACTTCACCCTCCAAACCTCCATCCTTACTCATCACACTACCCAAGTACTTAAACGTACTCACATTTTCCAATTCCTCACCATCCAACCTCGCTGTACATTCACTGACTTCACCTCTCTCAAAGACCATCACTTTACTCTTCCCTACATTCACCTTTAGATTCCGTTTCTTACATACTCTCTCAAACTCATCCACCAAGCCTTGCAGCTCCCCTTCGTCTTCACTCAACAACACGGTATCATCTGCAAACAACAGTACAGGGAGTTTCCAAACACTATCCTCTCTCACCAGGGCCACTCCAACATCCACTACCCTACCTTGTACCTCTTTTATTACCCCATCCATGTACAGATTGAACAACCATGGAGACATGACACATCCCTGTTTCAACCCAACTTTCAAAGAGAAAAATTCACTTAGTTCACCATCCACACGCACTGCAGCCTTCGCACCATCGTACATACTCTTCACAGCATTCAACAACTTCCCATCTATTCCATATATTCTTAACACTTTCCACAATCCTAGTCTATCCACCCTGTCATATGCTTTCTCCAAATCCATGAAAGCCGCATACAACTTCTTTCCCTTCTCTAGAAACTTTTCCACTAAAGATCTGAGAATGAATATCTGATCTACACAACCTCTTCCCTTCCTAAAACCTCCCTGTTCTTCTCCAACTAATTTCTCTGTTCTTTCTCTAACTCTGTCAATAAGTATCCTACCATATACTTTTCCTATTATACTAAGAAGACAAATGCCCCTATGATTACCACACACTTCTTTTTCCCCCTTTTCCTTTGTACAAGGGAATAATTATACCTGACTTCCAATCCTCCGGGACTTTACCTTCCTCCCAGGCCAATCTGCACATCTTCCACATCCATTCTACTACTATCTCTCCCCCATGCTTCAGCATTTCACCACACACTCCATCAATTCCTGGGGCTTTCCCTGATTTAACTTTCTTCATTGCTTCCACAACTTCTATCCTACTGATTTCTTCCTGTCTTCTCACCTCCCTCCTTCTTCCAGCCATTCCCCAGCCACTTATACTCGCATTACTTCCATCCTCCACGTTCAACAATTCCTTAAAGTGTTCTCTCCATCTGCTCACTTTTTCTCCCTTCTCCACTAGTAATCTACCATTTTTATCTTTCACTCCCCTGCTAACTCCACTTCCACCCTGTCTTACTCTTTTCACCTCTTTCCAGAACATTTTCTTACAGTCCCTCCACTTTACACTCAAATTCCTTCCAAATTCCTCATCCACTCTCTTCTTACTCTCTCTTACTAATCTTTTCACCTCTCTCTTTCTTTCTACATATAACTCTCTCTTCCGCCTCTCAACTTCTTCCACGCCCCTATTTCTCATCCATTCATTGTATGCTTTCTTCTTTTGTGCCACAGCCCGTTTCACCTCTTCAGTCCACCACGCTGTTCCTTGCACCCCCCTCCGTCTTCTCTTCCTTCCACACACCACATCACATGCTGCACATATTTCTTCTGTAAATATTCTACACACACCTTCCACGTCCCCATCTGCTCCAACTCATATTTGCCCAATCGTTCCTCCACTTCTCTCTTATACTCTGCCTTTTTCTCATCCTCTTGTAACCTTTCCACTCTCCTTGCAACTACTCCTTCCTCTCGTCTTTCCCTTCTTCTATTCCTCCATCTTACTTGAACTTTAACTCTGGCCACCACCAAGTAGTGGTCAGAAAGTCCACTCCCCCAACCTCTATAAACTCTTGCATCCAATATACATCTTCGCATCCTTTCATCCACACACACATAATCAATCATTGCCTTCCTTTCACTCAATTCACCACCCACCCTTCTCATCACTCGCCATGTATACCTGTGGATCATTTTATGCCTGAAGAGGGTATTGGCTATCACCAACCCCCTCCCAGCACAAATGTCCACTAACGCACTCCCATTCTCATCTATCTCAGCAGGCACACCCCACTCACCAACTATTCCATCCACCTTCACATTCCCAACTTCACCATTCATATCACCAATCAAAAACACTCTATCATTCCTTCCAAACTTTTCCATGCACACTTCTACATTTGTCCAGAACTCTTCTCTCACTCTTCTAGCACGATCTTGCGTTGGCGCATACACACACACAATCGCCCACATTTGTATTCCAACTTTCAACTTTACCCACACAATCCTTGATCCAACTGATCCATACTGTCTTATGCTCCTCTTCCATCTTTTACTCACAACTATACATACTCCTTCCTTTGCCCTCTCATTCTCACCTACTCCTGCACATATACCCCATCCATACTCCCATTCTCTCACACTTTCTCCTCTCCATTTTGTTTCAGTTATTCCACATACATCCACTTTCGCATCCTCAAGCACCTGGACAATCTCTCTCTCTTTCACCTCATCATTTGCTCCCCTTACATTCCACGTTCCAATTGCAATATCCTTTGTCCGGTCCTTGGTCGTCAACGTTTGGTCAGTCCTTGTCCGAGGCTTATTGTTTGTTTTTTTAGTTAGTTGTTTTCCGGGGAGGGGCACTAACCCTCCGCCAACCCTTTTAGTCGCCTTTTACGACAAGCAGGGATACTGGGGGAGTATTCTTGACAAACCCCCCTACCCCCAGGGGTAGGGGATCATCCAAACATGAACTTGGTTAATTGCAAGCTGAAGTTGCCCTTCGACCTCAGTCCACCATCTGCCTTTTGGGGAATAAAGAGGGACTCAAGAAATGAATGTATAACCAGGTGGAGGAGCCCCCGGGTTATATTGGTGCCACCACATAAAGGCATCCCTTTTCAGCACCAAGGTAAATGATGCAGTTATATATCAACGAGTGAGTATTTGATGAGCCTTAAATCTCTCCACAGTTGTTGTTGCCTTTCACATACATCCACAGTACTCTAGACCAGTTTGCAAATAATGTACTTAGTTTTCATCTCATTGTGTCTTCATTAAATCATCACAACTTACAAATTACGATCTCCATATCCTTTTTTATGGCTACCATATGTTGTATATATTGACATTCCTGTATTTATTGATTTATTTATATTTATTATTTTTTTTATTTTCATTATTATTTTTTTTAATGTGCAACTCAGCCTGTATCCTGGTACCCAGCAGTCCACCTACATACTGCACACTTTCATATGTTACCACTTTATCAGTGCTGTTAGTACCCACCATCCAAATTGAAAATAATCTGGGGTTGTTTCATCCCAGACTGGTGTAATGCTATGGTATTAGCAGGGTTGTTTTTATAACCTGTCAGTGGGTCTTGTTGAAGATCAGGAAAGTCTGTTTTAACAAAATTCAGATTATCAAACTTCCATTCCCTGTCGTATGATTGAGCATGTTTCTAAAAAACAGTTTGCTACTAATTACTTAACCATCCCCTTCCCAGTGCAGCATACATATCTTCCTCAGTCATCCAGCTGTCTTCAGGTTAATTGGACCAGAGTGTAGGTGCAGATGATTCCTCTAACCATGTGACCACTACCTTTCGTATAATAACATTTCCCTCTGCCATTTGGTTGTCATTAGGTAAACTGGATCAGAGTGCCGGTGCCACAAAGGGGGACTATGAAGCCTTGAGACGTTACCAGCGGAACCGACTGCGCTACTATTATGCCGTGGTGGAATGTGACTCTGTGGACACTGCACGTGCTATCTACAACGAGTGTGACCGCAAGCCATATGAGGGAGCAGGTTTTCTCTTGGACCTCAGATACATACCGTCAGACATGACTTTTGATGAGGTTTGTTTGAGCAACTGGCATCTTGATAATGTTGTTTGTCATTGTCTGTTTGTTTTTAACTCCTTCAAGGCAAGGACATATTTTAAATTTTCTTCTTAACACTGCTGTACTAGATAATGTACCAGTAGTATTCATTTACAGGAGCCCCCTGTTAATGATGACATATTTACTATTACTTTACCTACCATAATAGCACATTTTTCATGGACTTCTTAGTTTACCTTTTATATCCAGACACCCCACGACATCTGCCAGAAGATTCCTGAATCATACGAGGTTAAAAGTTTCACCACGACGGCCCTGCATGACACTCGACCTGTGCTGACCTGGGATGAGACTGACCCAGAGAGGCAGAAGGCCCTTTCCTCTGCCATGACCCAGGCTATGAAAGGCAGCCAGATAGAGGATGATTGCCTCAGGGTAAGCTGAAGTAAACAAAGGCTGTAAGTGGAATTGTAACCCCTTCAGTCAAATTTCCTACAACTTCAACAATCTGGAAAAGTATTTATAAAGATTTTTAAAATCATGCATAATGAATTGTGGGTAACGTTAACTGTAAGTGGTTGGTGGAGGTGCTCGCCATCCACTCACTTGATGGAGTGCTGCTTTTGGGTGCCTGCCCTTGCTTTTCTTCCTTCCTTTCATCCTTCCTCTGTCTTTCTTTCCTTCATTTTTTTTTTTCCTTCTGTCTATGGGTGACTTTGCAGTGAATGACAAGCCAAATGGTTTCCTGTACACCAGGAAACCATGTACTATGCTGGATGGTAACCATATAACCAAATAATGGCACCTTCTGGTTTAGTGGGTAATTAAGGTGCTCCAGTTGGATTGGGCCGGTGCAAGTTTATATCAAAGGGGTGGTTGGGGTTTATTGCACACGTAATGCCACTCATGGCTGAGTATGGCTGGTCACTCTCGTCTTAAAAATCAGGACCAACTTGCCTAGCCCCAGGCTCCTACGCTTCTCATGGGGCAACGTAGGATTGGATAATGGTTGGATGGAATAACCCCTAAGCTACACAGTTTTCACTCAGCATATATTGCACCAGTATATACTAGGATGCAAACAGATATAATGTCCATCAGTATAATGTAAATTAAAACTTACTGTAGGTAATACAGCTGCACCATTAGCTGTTTCCATTTCAGAAAGATATCTCATCCTTACTAAACTATGTTATTCCAGAACTTCATTGCATCCTCAAGTGAAGAAGAAGGTGAAGATAGCTCTGTAAATGGTGAAGGGAATGAGAGTGAGAGTGATGACGACGTAACCAAGGCATCACGCATTGCCAAGTTTCGTGCATTGATCAGTGAAATTGATGAGAAGGAGAAGAGGAAGCAGGAAAGAGAGAAGGACCTAGAGGCAGCATTTGATTTAGGAGAAGAGGAGAGTGAAATGGAAAGTGATGAGGAAGAGGAAGAAGAGGACATGGGGAAAACAGTTGAACCAAAAGATGATAAAACTCCCTTTGAGAAGTACCTAGATAAGAGGAAGGCCAAGAGGAAAGCAAGAATAGAAAGAAAAAAAATGGAAAAGAAAAAAGCACAAGATGGTAGTAGTGAGGATAGTGATAACAATAGTGATGATCAGTTAATATCAGATGATGAACTACCAGAGGATGCTGGTGAAATCTATAATGATCCATTCTTTGCTGAGGAGCTGAAGAAAGTGAAGGATGGTACAAGAAAGGAGAACAAGAAGTCTAAAACTAAATCAAGTGTACAGAAGGATGGTAATGATGATGATGATGCCAAAGACCAGGTGAGTTTTTTTTTTTTTTTTTTTTTTTTTTTTTTTTTTTTTTTGTGGTAGGTGGGGGCACCCATCATCCACTCACTCAGTGTAAAGGTGCCATATGATCTCTACACTGAGTGACAAGCCAAGTGGTTTCCTGTACCCAGGAAACCATTTACTATGCTGGGTGGTAACCATATAACCTGGGTTTCTGGCAGGGTTAAGTGTCCCCCGGATTCCCCTATCCAAAATCACTTAATCATGGCAGTCTTTTCAGAGAGCCTCAGAGGGCCCAATACCTGACCAGGGCCCCAACCAAATGGGCAGACTCACGTGGCCATGTGGAATGTGAGAGGTGTGAATGAGGAGAGCAAGAGGGTGGAAGTGATGAATGTGTTCAAGAGTGCAAGATATGCCGTGATGGCATTGTGTGAAACGAAGATGAAAGGATGCGAAGCAGAGGAGTGGGAGGGTGTGAAATGTGTAAGATCGGGAATGAATGGGCAAGGAAGATGCAAGGAAGGAGTTGCTTTGTTAATGAATGAGGTGTGGCGGAGTGGAATGAGAGACTACAAATGTGTCAGCTCGAGGTGTATGTATGTCAGGTTCAATTTTGAGAAGGTGAAAGTGGCAGTGATTGTAGCATATGCACCGTGTGAGGACAGGAGTTAGAGAGAGAAAGACAGGTTTTGGGATGAAATGGGTGAAGTAGTGGGAGAAATACCTAGGAGCTATAAAGTGATTGTGATGGGGGATATGAATGGAAGAATTGGCACTGGTCCTGAGGATGATATAATGGGTTGTTATGGAGTACCAGGAGAAAATGATAATGGGAAGAAACTAAAGGATATGTGTCAGGAGAGGAGTTTGTGCATTTGTAACTCGTATTTCAAACACAGAGATGCACATAAATATACATGGTATAGAGGGAACAGGGATCGTGTTGAAAGAAGCCTGATTGATTACGTGCTCGTAGAGAGGTCGATGATGGAAATGGTTGCTGACACGAGGGCTGTGAGAGGACGATGTGGAGGTCTGTCAGATCATATGATCGTGGTATGCAAGATGAAGTTGAGAGGAGTGAGGTGGATCAAGAGAGAGAGGAGCAGTCAGGGAGAAAGACTGAAAGTTAAAAGCTGAGGATCAAAGAAATGGCAGATGAATACAGGACCAAAGTAAAAGACATGTTAGAATTACTGAATTGGAATGAAATGGATCTGGGCAGACTGTGGAATGCATTATAGGGATTGCTTAATTTAAGAATGCTAAAGTGGTGTGTGGTGTGGCAAGACTAACAACAAAGAAGAGAGGTACGGCATGGTGGGATGAGAAGGTAAAGAGAGTGGTGGAGGAAAAGAGGAAGTAGTGGCTAAAGTGGTTACAGGATAGGGGTTCAGTTGAAATAAGAACTGAATATGTGGAGAGCAAGAAGCATGTAAAGAGACTAGTGAAGAGGGAAAAGGAGGTAAATGAGGATCTGGGAAGATAAATGAATGCAAACTACTCTGAAAACAGAAAGTTATTCTGGAAAGAGGTGCGGAAATGTAGAAATGAAAGCGGAAAGAAATGGGATGGTGTGAAGGATGCAGGTGGTAGATTATTAACCCATGGAGATGAAGTAAGGACCAGATGGAAAGAATATTTTGAGATCCTGATGAATGGGAATAAAGAGAGCAGAGCAGCTGTAAACATGATTGGTTTTAGAGGTGTGCAGAGAAGGAATGCAGTGCCAGGAGACGTGGCATTCGCACAGGTGAAGAGTGCTGTGAAGCGGCTGAAAAATGGGAAAGCAGCTTGGGTTGATGTGGTGTATGCAGAGATGCTTAAGTGTAGTGGAGGAAATGGAATGAAGTGCTTGTTGGAGATCTGTAAGAAGGCATGGATGAGTGAAACTGTGCCTGCAGAGTGGAAAAAGGCTGTGATTGTACCCCTGTACAAAAATAAAGGTGAGCGAAGTGAATCCAAGAATTATCGTGGCATAAGCTTACTGAGTGTGGTAGGGAAGGTATATGGAAGAATTAGTATAGAGAAAGTAAGAGAGATATCAGAAGTCCTAGTGAGTGATGAACAGGGTGGCCTTAGGAGTGGCAGAGGATGTGTGGACCAAATATTTGCAGTGAGACAGATAGTAGAAAAGGCTTGTGAGAAGGACCATAAGGTGTTTATGGCATTCATGGATCTGGAAAAAGCATATTACAAAGTGGACAGAGAAAGATCGTGGAAAGTTTTGCGCATGTACAGTGTAGAGGGTAAGCTGCTAGGTGCCGTCAAGAGTTTTTATGATGGTAATGAAGCATGTGTAAGGGTTAATGGGCATCTAAGTGAATGGTTCACGATCAGTGTGGGCATGCGACAAGGTTGTGTGATGTCCCCATGGTTGTTGAATATATACCATATATGGATGGGGTGATGAGAAAAGTAAAAACACGAGTAATGGAGAGAGGGATGGCATTGGTAATGAATGGTGATGGATGGAATATCTCAAATTTGTTGTATGCTGATGATGCATTACTGCTTGCAAATACCGGACAAGAACTTGGTAGGCTAGTGCAGAGTTTTGCTGATGTCAGTAAGCGTCGTTCCCTGAAAGTAAATGTAGAAAAGAGTAAAGTGATGGTTATTGAGAGAGAAGGTGACTCCCTGTGCAATGTAACAGTGAATGGAGAGAGACTGGAATTGGTGATAGAGTTCAAATACCTGAGTACAGTGAAAGAAAAGAGAGGTAAATGTGCAAAAGAAGTTGAAAGTAGAGTGACACAAGGAAGAAAAGTAGCTGGTGCAATGAAGGCCTTGATAAGAAACAGAGGCTTGAGTGTTGCACCTGCACGAGGCTTACATGAAGGAGTGTTAGTGCCAGCTTTAACATATGGTTGTGAGACTGTGGTGTGGCATGAAAATGAAAAGTTAAGAGTAAAAGCAGTGGAGATGGGACTGCTGAGGAATGTATGTGGAGTACACAAAGTAGATAGGATATGAAATAATGTGATTTGTGAAAGATGCACAGTGAGGAAGTCGGTGGACACCAGAATTGAAGAGAGTGTGCTGAGATGGTAAGGTCATGTGGAGAGAATGGATAACAATAGAGTGGTGAAAAAGGTATATCTGAGCTAATTCAAAGGAGGGAGGAGGTGAGGTAGGCCAAAGAGAAGGTGGAGAGATATGGTGGATGAATGTGTGAGGAAGAGAGGTTTGGAAGACGGTGAGGCTAGGGAACTGACAGGAGATCGACCTGGCTGGATGAATTTTGTGAGAAGTGCATGATCAGGGATTTTTGGCACCTCTTTTTAACATGGCAGTGTCTGGATTGACTCCATTAGATATGATTATGTGAAGCTACAGAACGTGGTGAATGTTTTTGGCATATCCGATAGAGCCAGGATTCCAGGGGCTTTGAATGATGAGTAAATGGAAGCGTGGCCCATTGGATTGGGCAATTTTGGGTTGTCTGGACATTGCTATTCCTCACTCTGCCCTAGGGTGGGAAAGCAGGTCTGGATGATGATGATGATGATTTTTTTTTTTTTTTTTTTAATGGTATGACCAGATCCTATGCAGAATACGAAGATCCTTGTTTTCTGAAAGGGTTAATAGAGGCTGTATTTAACTCCTTGAGTTTGATCTGTCTTTAAGTATTAAACATCATGTGAAGGAAATGTGAATTAACTAAAAACAAGTCACTGGGTTCACAGGTGTAAAGTTCATAGTATTGTACTGTAAATTATAGAAAATTACCCATTAAAATTTCCACTGATTCACTTCCCTTAGTTTACAGAACCAGTTGTATGAAGAAAGTTGTCATTTTTTGAACATTCAGAACTGATGAGAACTGACTGTACAGTTTAGAACAAATGTTTTCCTAATATTTCGCCTCATCACCTTACTTCCTCCTGTTGGCTAATATTACGACTTATGGATGATTCCCTTTGATGTGAAGACCAGAGAGGAAAGTGATATTTTTCCCTAATTTAAGATGAAAGTTTTCCTGATATTTCGCTTCTGCTTCTCACCTCTTTCTGTTGGCAGATACGGGTACCCTATTACTAAGGTGAAGGGCTTGGTATGTTTTGCTACTCAGAACTCTTTGATGTATTGGGTCAGAGAGGAAAGGGATGTTTTATATTTGCTTATTCATCCATGTTTCAGAGGAACCTGGAGCTACTGCTCATGGATGAAGATGCTGAGGACAAGAAGCACTTTAGTATGAGGGAAATCATTGAGACAAACAAGGAAAAGAAGAAGAAGAGTAGAAAAAAGAAGCTAAAGAAGAAGGAACAAAAACTGCCACAAAAACAAGAGAGCAAGACTGATGACTTTAGGGTAAGGAGATCTTAGGATGATGGTGTTCTGAGGATCCCTGTTAGAATGATGTTATTTAAGTTTTTTTTATTTTTTTTAAGGAAGCTGTTTATGTGATAATTTTAAGGTCAGAAGGATGCTAGAATGATAATTTGAAGGTATGAGAAATATAATACAATGAGCTATGCAGTATTGAAATGATTCTATTGTAAGACTGTTTGATAGAATTTCTGGTATGTTGGTTTATGTACCGTACAAGAAATCACAAGATAATACATGCTTATGAGTAAAAGTATGAATATCAACATAATAATGCTAGGTTTATTTATTTTTATTTATAACCCGCATTTACTCAGTATGTCTGGTTCAAATGAGTTTTCATATTCGCTAAAAGGGATCAAGTTAACATAAGTAATAACTGTATGGGCTGTGGTACCAGTGTATGCCATTTTCTAGCATGATGTTATTGTTTCATCAGTGTATTCGGATAATTTGTAGTAGAACATGAAAGATTTGTCCAAGGAACTTCACGTGTAAGAAAAAAATTGTTTATTGTGCTTCTGTGCATTTAGTCAACACTCATTACTTCGCACTTTCTTTCTGATTGAGAAGATTTGCCGACTATTTCAGTTTAATCTCTCAGTTAAGAAGAGGGTTTAAGGCAATGATTTCTTTAATGTTACAGGAGAAGTATTTATGTTTTGAACATTGTCCCTGATCATGCTGTTGTTTAGTTCTCATTCTCTTTTCCTTACCTCAACTTTGGGTGGAAAAAAAGGTCATGACGATGATGATGTTAATGTTCATTCATCATCATCGTCATCCAGACCTCCATGCCCAACCTAGGGCAGGTGTTAATGATATAATTTTTTATCTGATGCAGGTAAGTATCAGTGACCCAAGATTCTCGGCACTGCTGACCTCTGGAGACTACAACATCGACCCTTCGCATCCCCAGTTTAAGCACACCCAGGCCATGGACTCACTTATTAATGAGATGCAAAAGAAGAGGGTGGCAGAATCCTCTGAGGAAGTGGTCAGTATTTATGTTCTGTGTATATGTTTATTTATAAGCTGAGTTATTGGTTTAGGTTTCAGTCTATAGATAACATTGGCAGTACCATGACCAACCTCGATATGAGGATTCTTTTGTAGAAAGCAAGGCATCATTTGTTTTTATTTGATTGCGTTGAATTTTTTTAGGTTATGTTGGAATAATATTTCCTGTGGTTGAAGGCTAATATCCTTGAATAATATAAATTACATGAAAAACCCTACTTTGTTAGTATATATTTTTGTTTTATCATAAAGGACAATATCTCTTTGGTTTATAGTTGCATCGGTATTTAATGACTGTAAAGGACAATCCCACATAATCTGACTGGTGTTTAATATTGGGTGGATTTCTCTCTCTCTCACCCAAATCAGTGACTTTCCAAAGTAATGGGGTTTCAGGACCCTCCTTTCTCTCAGCTATTTAAGTAACATAATATTTTAGAGTGTGGTTGGTGGGGGCACTTACCGTCCACTCTTTCAATGAAGTGCTGCTTTCAGGTGCCTGCCCTTTCCTCTCTTCATTCCTTCTTTCCATCCTTCCTCTTCTGTCTTTTTTTCCTTCATTTTTTCCCCTTCCTTCTGTGTGCAGGTGACTCTACACTGAGTGACAAGCCAAATGGTTTCCTGTGCACCAGGAAACCATTTACTGTGCTGGGTGGTAACCATATAACCAAATTATGGCACCTGGTGGTTAGTGGGCGATTAATGTGCTCCAATCGGATTGAACCTGTCCAGGTTTATATCCAAGGGGTGGTTGGGGTTTATTGCTCACATAATACCACTCATGGCTGAGTGAGGCTGGTCACTCTCATCTTAAATGTCAGGACCAACTTGCCTAGCCCCGGACTCCTACGTTTCTCATGGAGCAACACTGGATTAGATGATGGATGGATGGATGAATTATACTACTGAACAGAAAATGAGAAACAGTAAGCATGAACATGAAACCAATTGTGTCAAACAAGGACAGGTTGTAACATATTTATGCAGGAGAATAAACATTACAGCCAGGAAAAGGTGCAGTCTATCTAAGTAGAAAATGATGCTACTACTCGTACAGTAGGTGCTAGCAAGGGATGCCTTTGCATGGTGGCACCAGTATAACTCTGTGGATCCATTGCCTGGTTATATAAATGTCCTTCAACTACTTCCCTGTATCCTGAACAGCAAGGGAAGGACAGCTTAAGCCTGCCGTCCCCTGGGTTCACATTTCAGATGAGTCTGGGATCACAACAGCAACAGTAGAAGCATAGTACCTTCTGTGATGATCCAGGGTGTTCCTTGGGCAGCTTTGGCAACACCCCTGAATCCACCCATGATCATTTACAAATATATGATTCCTTCTTTCCAGCCTGACAGTAAGAGGAGCCGGCAAGAGGGAAGGAGCAGCTTTGAATTATCAGCACTGGTTAAAAAGGTGAAGAATAAAACCAAGAAGCCCAGTGTAAGGCAGTGATGTGCATAGATTAAATGAAAATGCATCATCAAAAATAAATATTGTTGTTGACATTTTATTATGATATTTTTCTCTCTAATACGGAGACATGATTTTAGCAGTCATAAGAAGCTGTGCATATGCAATACTGTGCTGAATTGGACAGGAAAGGGATTAGAGCACCAAACATGGGTTGTCCTGTGGAATGTGCACCAATCTCCATGAGGTTAATCTTCAACTGATTGAGTATAAAATGCTCTGCAAACATGGATCCAGGCCTCAACCATTACAGAGCTACAATTATAGGAGACCTCATGAGCAAATATCATGTCCCTCATAATTCATCCATAAGATCATCAATTATTGTAGCTCTGTAATGATTGGGAATTTAGCCTGTGCATTATTCATTACACAAAATCAGTCCATTCATCATCCTCGTCATCATCATCATCATCACCATCATCATTGTTAGCATCATCATAATCATCACAGCCATCATCATTGTCACTGTAAGCATCACCATCATCATCATCATCATCATCATCATCATCATTTTACATTAGTACTGCACAGTAAGTCCATCTGCTTCTAACAGCTCTTATGTGGTATGAAAGAACCGGATGGAGCAGTACAGTGGTGAGGGAACAGGATGAAGAGGACGAAGAGTATTAGAGATAGCGAGAGATTTATGCACAAGAATAGAGTACCCTGGAGGCAGTTTTTTTTTAAGGCCATAGTTAGTCAGGGGTTCCTAGGAAGAAGCAAGGCATTGGATAGGATG
Source organism: Coenobita brevimanus (assembly GCF_032717465.1). Classification (NCBI taxonomy): domain Eukaryota; kingdom Metazoa; phylum Arthropoda; class Malacostraca; order Decapoda; family Coenobitidae; genus Coenobita; species Coenobita brevimanus. The sequence continues at coordinate 10,281,677 of NC_137000.1, read as the reverse complement.
ATGATGGTGTTGAGAAGTAAGTCCTTGTATGTTATTTTTTATGGTCTAAATGCTGTCATTAACACAGTAAGCTACAGAATAATTACCTGTTAAAACTCCATTGCTAACAGTAAGGCTTAATTTCATCTTCCCATGATTCACAGTATAGGATGTTCAAAAGCAGGTGTGATATTATATAACACTGTCCTTGACTTGTAATGTGGACTGACTGTACATGGGAAGGTTACAAATATGTAGGATTGTAATAGAAGCAGTTGATAATGGCTATGTAAGAGACTGAAGAGAAAAAAAAAAATTGTTGAGTATGTGAGTCTTGTAATGCTGACACCACATCTCCTTTATAGCGCCATCGGGAGCATCATGGTCTGGGACTAGACTACCTAACCCCAGCATGTAAGGCAAGGGTCACTGTTGTTTATTCACCTCAACATTGTGCAGATTTTTGTTTGTTTGTAGCTTTTTACCCACACCTTAATGGCAGAATACGACTGCTACAGCATTACATTCTTTCTGTAATACTTCTTGCTGATTGGCACCATAGTCTAGTGTTAATCTCTTGTTACAGGTCAGCATTCAAGATGAAGAGATGGCAAATGTAAGGTTTTCTTTGTTAATTCAGTGTGCTGTAGTTGCTTGGTCCGAAAGTGGCATTTTGTGAGGAATAAACTCCAACTATCTTTCCAACATGACCCAGTAAGGGCTACATACAGTTGAAGCACCTTGATCCTCTTGATCACCAGGTATCCATACGTTAGTTATATGGTTATCACCCAGCATACTCTTCTACAGTACAGTAAATGGTTTCCTGGGTTACAAGAAACCATCCATTCATCCATCATCCAAACCTACGTTGCCCCATGAGGAGCGCAGGAGCCCAGGGCTAGGCAGCTGGTCCCGACATTTAAGATGTGAGTGACCAGCCTCACTCATCTTTGAGTGGCATTATGTGAGCAATAAACCCCAACCACCCCTTGGATATAAACCTTCACCGGCTCAATCCGATTGGAGCCAATAATTACCCACTAAACCACCAGGCGCCAAAATTTGGTTATATGGTTACCACCCAGCATAGTAAATGGTTTCCTGGTGTACAGGAAACCATTTGACTTGTCACTCAGTGTAGAGTCACCCACGGGCAGAAGGAAGAGGAAAGAATGAAGGACAGAAGAGGGAGTGTAAAGTCACCCGCAGGCAGAAAGACGAGGAAAGAATGAAGGAAAGACAGAAGAAGATGGAAGGAAAGAAGGATGGAGGAGAGGACAGGGCAGACACGCGAAAGCAGCACTACATTGAGTGAGTGGATGGTGGGTGCCCCCACCTACCACAAAGCCCATTTGGCTTATTGCCGCGTGTAGTCACCTGAAAGTAGCATTACAGTGTTTATAAAGCCAAGGCAAAATGAGGAAGTAATAAGGGCTGGGAAATACTTTTATTTTTGGATGGTCGATTGTGACGATGCATTAAGATTTGGTGACAAAAATTTAGGGAGACCAACTAGTTAACTTATCAACCCTGGGAGTCTCCAGTTGTTAGGTTGGGGGGGAGTCTACATTTGTTAGCTTTTGGTTGCAGTATAGACTGTTGTTATCTAGGCTCTTTTAACCCATTCATCTTGAGCATTTCTTGCTTATTTTATCTCACCATAGACACTGCTAAATTGTTGATCTTCAGGGACTGTGTTGGTTTATACAGTATTTAAGCCTTTTTTTTATTTTTTTAACCCACTCGGCCCAAGTATGTCTTGTTTATTTTATTCTTTCTTTAGACTCCACCCAGCTGTTGATCATGAGAGTTGGCATTTGTTAGATACTGTATATTTTTTTAATGCACTAGACTCCTCTGACCCACTAATCTTGATCAGCATTAGTTAGCTCCAGGTTCATGGCATGGTATCTAAGTGCCACCATTTTGGAAGAACCTAGCATAGACCAGGAGCGCCTCAAATGTCTCCTCACCGGTGGGGATGATCTGTTCTGGTGGGAGGAGGAACCCATATGAACCAGTGTCACGGAGTTCAACGGTGTAGGAGTACTTGACACCACCCACTCCCTTAGCCCAGTCATCAGAGCCTCCTGCTGCCACATCTGTTAGGTTGAGAGGAAACAGAATTATAGTTTGTTTAACTTGACCGGAATCCCTAACTTCTTTCAGCTTGGTTGTAGGTCAGTTGTTGTCAGACTGGAGAGCTGATTAAACAGTTTACTAAGGGGACTTATTTGTGACTCAAATAAGGTTGTCGAATTTCTTGCTGTCAAAGGCTTAGTATTTTACATTAGAGAATGGGACAGAAAAGGGATGCGTGCAACTAGACAAGTGCAGTGTGAGGTTCATCATGATGGAGGATGCAAGCAAAAATGTCAAAAGAGCAGTAACCAGAACAGTTAGGTGAGAGCAGAGGAAGGCAATTTTGTGCCAAAGAGAAAGCTTAAAAGGATTTGGTGAAAGGAGGAGAACTGATGAGATGAAAAATGTTTAACTCCATCCAGTTTTACAAAGCTGTATGTTTTGAGCCCCCCACACATAAGAGAGGAACCACACATAGGTGGGTTAAGGCACTACAAAGTCAGCATTTGTGTATGGCTGAAAATGTATGGAGTTGATTCATTTCGCATAACCTTTATGATGCTGCTTTTGCATGGGAAGTAATGTGATCTTTCCATGGCAGACAAGGGAAGGAAATACCAATAGTACTGTATTAAAAAGAGATGGACTTAATTTTTTGTTGGTGAAGGGACGATGTAAGGAAACACCAAAGACAGAATTGTGTATTGGCGAAGGTCCAACTTACAAATGGTGTTAGCAGAGGATCCAATCTCATAAATCGTGCCATGGACAGCAGTCAGAGCAGTCACAGCATCCTGAGCAAGAGCATCCTGAGGGACACAATGACCAGATTAGGTTGATGTTTAGTTATGTTAGGTTGGGTTGGATTAGATTAGGTTAGGTTGGGTTTAAACGAGTTATGTTGCATTAGGGTTGGTTTGGGTAAATTAGGTTTTGTTGTTAGGTTGGATTAGATTAGGTTAGGTAAGATTTGGTTCGGTTAGTTAGGGGCAAAGGGTTCAGTTAAGTAGCTAAAATAGACATGACTGTCAGATGCACAAGGGCCTTCAAGGCAGATAACCAGTATGAATTTGTAATTTGAAAAGGGGAAGTTATGGAGCTTAGGCCTCTCCCCTGGGGTTGGGAGAAGTGGTGGGGGGGGATGAGGGAGGGATCAAGGTGAGAGGAAAGGATCAAGCATGGAGGAGAGGTGATGGACATGAGGGAAGAGTGATGGGGGAGGTAAGGCTGGGGTCAAGAAGGGCGAAGTGGTGATGGAGGGATCAAGGACGGAGTGGTGGGGGAAGTGGAGGAGTGGTTGGGGTAGTAAGGGACAGGTCAAGGAAACAGAAATGAGGGGAAGGAAGTTAGTTGCATGGACACAGACCACACAAATCTTAGTCCTTTCTAGGTGATCAAGCCTTAAAGAAAAATGCAGCAGAAGTTTAAGGACTATCGAAGAGTAACCCCTGTACCCCAAGGAAGTCTCCTGATACGAATAAATTCATGTGGCATTGACTAGAGGAAAATTAAACACAATACATAATATGCTGTAGGGTTCTCATAGAAGTTGAATATCCTTAAATATATTGCGAAGTATGCCCTTAGGTGGAAGGTGTTAAGAAAGGAATAGGTGAACAGAAGGAAGAGGACAAGGGAATGGTGAGAAGAGGAATTGTTAGTGAGGAGGGATGGTATGGGAGGTGAGGTGAGCGTGGTGAGGATGTATACACGATTTGGGTTATGGTGGATTCTGTCTATTAAGCCATCCATTTTTCTATTTAGTCAGCAAGCCACATGTATGTGTGTGTGATTTTTTTTTTTTTTTTTCCATAAGCATGTTTACCAGTATATGCTTGTAAAAATCCTTTTGGCCATCAGTCCACGCACATCAACCAATCCACCTTTGCACTAAGTTCTGTACTCTCAGGATCAGGCCAGTCCATCCATCCGTCCATCCATGTAATTATCCATCTATCCATCCATCAACCAGCGCACCAATCCACGTATCCCTGTAATCACCAGGTCCCTCCCTCCCTCTATCCATATAATTATCAGTCTCATTCATCCACATATACGCCAATCCACCTATCACAGTACTTATCAGGTCCGCCCCTCCCTCCTTCAGTCAATCCATTCATCCATGTAATTTTATGTTATTTCATCCATCCATATATTCACCAATTCATCTGTGACCTTACTCACCAAGTCCCTTCCTCCCACCATCCATCCATCCATCCATGTAATTACCTATCTATTTATCCACCCATCTATGCACCAATCCACCTATCACCGTACGCACTAGGTCCCTCCCTCCCTCCATCCATCCATGTAATTATCTGTATTTTCATCCACTCAACTATCCACCAGTCCACATATCCCTTTACTCAGGTCTCTCGAGTTCATCCATGTGATTATCTATCTTAACATCCATCCACCTATATCCCTCTACTCACCAGGTCCTCCCAGTCGTCAGGAAGGTCATAACCATAGCCCCAGGGATACATCCAAAGCTGGGAGTAGGAATGGAAAGTGAGATAGGCACTGACGGCGCTACCTAGACGAGTTATCTGATCCCTCACTACCCTCATCTCCACCTCTGAGAATGGCTCGGGGCCGCAGTAGATGTCGGAGCATGGGCTGTCGGACGTACCACCTTCTGCAGGAGGGAAGGGGAGAAACAGTGTCGGTAAGTGATGATTTTTTGGGGTTCTAACGTCTGTAGGAGGGAAAGGGGGGAAATTTAAGTCCCAGCTTTATAGAACAATGTTGGTTAAGGTGTGCCTCTCTAGTAACTTAAGAAGGGAAGAGGAGAGGCAGCCTTGGTAAGTGATGAAGTTTGAGGTTCTGATTTCTGTCGGGGGGGAAATTTAACTCCTTGTATTATGCAATGGGGAGGAGATATTAAGAGATGGAGGAATGAAAAACGTATAAGGAACGACACAATTCTCAGTAAGTTTTTGCTTTCTTGGTGAACTTTTGCGTGGGATAAAGTAGGTATGTTTTCACCTGGCAAAGATCTCTGACCTCGTTCAGGTCAGTTGATTGCCAACTGTGTATAGATTGGAGGCTTGATTTTGATTAGTAACCAAGGAGACGTCATAACTATGGGTTACCGAATTTCATGCAACCACAACTCAATATTCAAGTATAAGATTAATCCAGTTCTGTCAGATGAAAACAAACCGACTCCTATCACCACCACCACGACTATGCCTTACCTCCCCAGTGGAAGCCCCAGTTCCTGTTGGGGTCCACACCAACGCAGATAACACCATCCTGGTGGGAGCGGGTTTTGCGCCACAGACGCTCCTACGAGGGGGTGAGGGGAGAGAGATTAGTTAGTTCGTTAGACAGATAGATGATTAGTTAGTTAGACAGATAGATAGCTTGTTTGTTAGAGACAGATAGACAAGTAGGTAGGTAGGTAGATAATTTTTGCTAGGTAAATAGGTAGTTCGTGGGTTAGATCGATAGATGGATAAATAGATAGATAGGTGGACAGACATGGTTAGATAGTTTAATAGATAGATAACCCTTTCAGTGTAATATATTTATTTTACATCTTCTCTACTCTTTGTACTCTTGGCCTAAAAGTGCCATCTCCATCTTGAATTCTGAGTTGTAACAAAAGGTAAAGAGTATGATGCTAGTCACGAAGAAGCGCAATTAAAAAAGGATGTAGTTTTTTTTTTTTTTTTTTTTTTGAGCTACTTGAAGCAAGCGGCGAAACGGCCAAAATCTGGGCCTAAATTTAAGATTCGAAGTGTTTGACAGTGGAATATGATGCAAGTCACGAAGAAATGCTAATGAAAAAAGCTGTAGAGCTGTATTACTTTTTTTTTTTTTTTTTTTTTTTTTTCCCCTGGGATTGCTACAGCACATGAAAATAAGCTGCAGAAGGACCAGCATCTGACCAGGTTAAGATGAGAACACTTTATACACGGGATTTATTCGCCCATGTATCGAGTACAACTCATGTGTGGGGAGGCTTCCCACACACAGCTCTTCTCAACAGGGTGGAGTCAAAGGCTTTTCGTCTCATTAACTCTCCTCCCCTTACTGGCTTCCTTCACCCTCTGTCTTTTCACCGCATTGTTGCATCTTTATCTCTTTTCTGTCGCCACTTCAATGGTCACTGCTGCTCTGAACTGTCAGCTTGCATCCTTCCACCATTACGGTGGGTACGTAGCACCCGTCGAGCAACAAACTCTCGTTCCTTTTATGTCCATCTCACGAATGCGGGAATTAACCGCTACTCCCAGTCCTTCATATAATCAACAGGTCAACTCTGGAACTGTCTCCCTCTGTCAGTTTTTCCTACTGCCTACGATCTCCAGTCTTTTAAACTCAGTGTGTTCAGGTATCTCGAAATGAATGGATCTTGAATTTGGCACTCTGTTATCTTGTTTTTGTTTTTTTTCTAGGAGGGAGCAATTTGCAGTCCCTTGGCGTTTGGTTCCTTCTTCCTTGCATAAAAGTATTCTCGTTGCTGAAGATGTAAACAAAGAAGTGCTATGGAAAAAATGTAGTTTTGTAGAAGTACGAGTAGACTAGAACCTTGAGCACTGTCTTTTCCTACCACTGAACTACGTGAAATAAGCTGCAAGAGGACGACAATTTGGCCAAGGTGAAAATACTGTACTGTATACTGACGTCGGTGAAGGTGTAGGCGTATCCGTCAGGGTTGATGGCGGGCATGACGTAGAAGTTGACGGCGGCGAGGATGTCAGCGTAGGTGTCGCTCTTCGTCACCAGCTCGTTCACCATGTACGTCACGGTGGCGGGGGCGATCCACTCACGGGCGTGGATACCTGTGGGCGTGGGCGTGGGTAGGAATAGATACTAGGTCCTGGGGAGGGGTTTTAGAGCTGTGGGTATGGGCATTGTCGAGCGTGGGAACCTGTGGGCGTGGGTTTGGGTAGAGACATTCATTAAATCTTTTGGAAAGGTTTAAGAGCTGTGAGTATTGGTGGTTACGGGTGGGTATTGTCACTTTTAGGAATTTGTGGTGTTGATCTCTGCATTGATGAGTAAGGATGTTAATTATATCTTAGGGAGGGGTATTAGGGTTGTAGGTTGGGGTGGGTATTGTCCCTGTGGACGTTTGTGGTGTGGATATCTGTGGCTGTGACCGTGGGTAAGGATAGTATTTAGATTATTGTTATAGATTATTATTATTTTAGAGCTGTGGGGAAGGTGGATATTATCTCTATGGGCATTTGTGGTGTGGGGCAGCGTCTCTCACCTCCGTCGATGAAGATGCCAGGGTTGGATGCATCTCCTGTGCCAATGGTGAGGAGCTTCATGGTGCGGCCCTCGTAGCTGGTGCCCACGTCCTCCACAGAACACAAGCTGGGGTATGTGGCGGCCAACTCATCCAGCCAGTCGTTGATCTGACAGGGGAATGTTTGACTGTTATCCCCTTTGTCAACGTATCCCACTTACTTCCCCTCTTCCCCATCCCCATCTTCACTCCTCTCGTTTCACCTCCTCTCTGTTCGTTTCACATTCCGTCTTGCTTCCCTCGCTTCACATTCCGTCCCTCCCCCGTCTCACTTTCCCTCCTGCCTTCACCTCACTTTCCTCCTTCCCGCATCTCACTCTCCTGGTCCCCCTGCCTCACCTTCACTCATTTAATTCCCCCCCCCCCTTTTTTCCTTTCCACTCATTTCATTCTTTTCCCCTCCCACCCATCTCATTTTTTTCTCTCCTCTTCTCCCCATCCACTCACTGCATTTCCTTTCCCTTCCCCCTCTCCCCGCCACATCTCCCAGTCCCATTATTTTTCCTTCTCCCCTTACCCATCCCTTTCCCCTCATTTCCCTGCTATCCACCTCTCTCCTTTCCCTCTCTCCAACCCCTTTCTCCTCTCCCCTTCCTCTTTCCCACCCTTTCCCGTCTTCCCTTACTCTTTCCAGTCATTCCCCTCTCCCTCCTCTCAGTCCCCTGCCACCCATCTCTCCCACCCCTTTCCCCTTATTTCCCCTCTCTCTCTCTCTCTCTCTCTCTCTCTCTCTCTCTCTCTCTCTCTCTCTCTCTCTCTCTCTCTCTCTCTCATCCCTTTCCACTAATTCACCGCTCATTTCCCCATCTTCCTGTTTACCCTCATTATCATGCCACTTGTCTTCAGCTCCTTTCCCCCTGAGGCCACTCCCTCCCCTCCCAGCCCCCTCACCCACCTCATCGTAGTCATGGTAACTGGTCCAGTCCATGGCCCTGGGTCCATCGTGCCTGGGTACGGTCTCCCTCACCAGCTGGGCCACGTTGGAGATCATCACGCTGTACTTGAGGTGCAAACCGTCCAGCGTCGCCTTCAGGACCGGCAGCTGCCACGCCTTGGCCATGATGTCGACGGGCTGACCTGAGGGGCGTGAGGTTGGGTTAGGTTAAATTAGGTAAGGTTAAGTTAGGTTAGTTTATATTAGGTTCAGTTAGGTGAGGTTAGGTTGGGTTAGATTAGATTAGGGTAAGTTTTGTTAGGCTAGGTTGGATTAGGTTAGGTTACGTTAGGTTAGGTTATTGATAGTCAGAGGGCCGTATTCGAAATGTCTGGAGATTTCGTAACCCCCTTTTTTTTAGTGATATAGGCAGTGTATTATATCTCAGTATCCTCTTGTATATTATTGATACAAACTGTGTCAATAGTAAAAGGATATAAATAGCATACAACGAAATGTTGAAGTTTAGCATCCAAAATATATCACTAAAGAACAGTTGACACGAAGCCTCCTACAGTACAGCTCTGAGGCAGAAACAGATGAACGACAGTAAGAGACAAGAGAACGAAGCATACAAAAGAGGGAACTAAAGGCGCCGGGCTCAGTACAAAAGTGTTTTTATTGTCTAGGCTGTTGTGGTTGAAGAACAGACAAGAATATGGGGTCAGAACTACACTATGAAAAAATGACAGTGGGTAAGAGCGTCATAAGTTCAGAAGCCACGAAGGCATGCATAAGAGGGAACCAGCACAGGGCGCCGGGGCTCAGTACGGAAATGTTTTCAATGCCACCTAGGCTGTTGTGGATGAAGAAAAGACAAGAATATGGGGTCAGAATTACACCTTGACGTAATGACAGTGGATAAGAGCGTCACAAGCAAGAGTTCAGTGGCTATGGAGGTTTACAAAAAGGAAAACTAGCAAAAGAACGCTTGACTTCCTCCAAAATCAAGTGTTCCTGTTTTAATAGCTTGTAAAAATTAAGACAATGAAAGACAGTGATATATGAAGCTAAGACAAAGACGGACGAGAAAGACAAAACCAATTGAATGAAAGCCACACTGATGGGGTAAAGACAAGAGTGTAGTGGTAAAGACAAGGAACCCTTGATGAACGAAAACGGGCACAGAGAAGCGTAGAAGAAGGGTAGCTAACCCAGAGCGCGAGGCTCCCTCCAGAAGTCATAGTGTCCCTGTCTGAGGAGGCCGTGTAGATAGTGAACTTGGGAGGGCGAGTGTGGCACCGTCCTCAGCACCTGTGCACTGCAGAAAAAATAAGTATAAATAAATAAAATAAAAGCAGATGAAAGTAAAAGAGGAAGGATTATGTCAGTCGGCTTTACGAGGTTCGATTTTTGTTAAGTCAGGCTAACCCTTTCACTACGATGACGTTTTTCACTATGTTTCCGAGACGTCTTTGGAAATGGAGGAATTAAGCCTTCATGAACCCTTTCAGGAGCTTCCCCTTAGCTTAATACAGTGATCTGAGAGTAACCATTCAGTCTTTCCTCCAATTCTTTAACGCCCCATTTATGGACTGGAGTATTTAGACGAGCCTTCCAGGCACTGAAGGTGAGAGTGGCCAGTTGCTTCCCACTTACTGACTTTATGGGAGCAGTAAACCCCAGCCACCCCTCCAAAGTAATCCCTAATAGGCAATATTTGGAAATCATTAACCTACTAGACCACCGAGTGCGCATTTTGTTATAGGGATAATTCCCGGGGTAGGCAGTTGTTCCCTGAGCTGTAAGAAGCATTCTGACTTGTCACTTAGCGCAAAGTCACTTGGTATATCACTGCATCACATGAGCTGATCTGATGATGAGCGCCCCACCGACCGTAGAGCTGCCATGACCCTACCGAGTGTAGCTTTATTTTATTCTTTTCGACGCAGGCATTGTTGATACTCACTGGAATACTGATATGATTTTCCTATTGTAACTAAGATTTGTTTTTGCATGAAAAACAAGGGACACGGAGAATTATGTGCGTCTCTTTTCATCTCCTTCCTGATGGAATAATTTTGTGCCTTTTCTTGGTCCTTCACACAAGTTACTCTTGGTTCTGGAAGGAGACAAGAGACACGAAAGGGTCGTTTATTCCCCTTCTTTATCCAGCAAAGACAGATGCCTAATTACGACACCCAGTTGATCGTAAGTTTTATTCTGACAGCATTATTTTTAAAACGGTGTTTTCCTTTCCTTGTCCTTGCAAAGGCAGTCCCTAGTTACGACAGCCGGTTGATGGTAAGTGTGTTTGAGAAGGTAAGTCTTAATGTTTGGCTCACCCGTGCAGGTTGGGCCGCTCGCTGGGCCGGGCCGCCACGAGGGCCAAGAGACACGCTAGGAGCACCGCAGACCTCATGGTCGAAGGTGCCTGGCCCCCCCCTCCACGCCCCATATATACCCTCACTGCACCAAATTCCTGCTTTCTCATTGGTCCACCTAGGCACTAACTCCTCTCCCAATTGGCCGAAACACCTGCACCCTGTACAGTGAAAGCACGCGTGTGTGGGATATGACCATGTGTCCTCAAGGTTGTCTTCGGGAAAGTCCGGTAAGTGTGGAAAATTTCGTGTTTTTCTGTGCATGCTGTTCTTAATTAACACTCGTTTGTATCCAGAAGGAAAATATTTTTACACTTCATGACAACGACGAAAGGAAAAGTGGGTGCACAGGAATATCATTAAGACGTAAAGTTTTTGGGTTTTTGATGCATGTTCTTCAGAATTATCACTTACATGTATCCAGGAGAAGACCACTGTAATCTTTTATTACCGAAAAGTGAAAGGGAAACAGAGTACACGGAAAAGACAGTAAAACTTGAATTTCCGTATTTTTCTATGCATATTCTTCAGAATTTCTGCTTGCTTGTATCCAGGAGGGAAGTGTGCTAATATTTTTTTACTCAAAGACGAAAGAAAAGGGACATAGGAAGACAGGTACGATTAGAATGGGATGAGGTGGATAGGGGAGGCTGGGAGTCAGGGTACAGCAGCTGGCAAGGGTGCGTTGAGAGAAGCATGAGAGGAAGCCTTAGATATCCCCCTTCCCCCCCCCTCTCTCTCTCTCTCTGGATATATATATATATATATATATATATATATATATATATATATATATCCAGAAAGAGAGAGAGAGAGAGGGGGAAGGGGGATATCTAAGGCTTCCTCTCATGCTTCTCATATATATATATATATATATATATATATATATATATATATATATATCCAGAGAGAGAGAGAGAGGGGGAACGGGGATATCTAAGGCTTCCTCTCATGCTTCTCTCATATAATATATATATATATATATATATATATATATATATATATATATATATATATATATATATATATATATATATAAAATCTTCCAAACTTTCTTTTTGTATTCGACTCTGGGTATACACTTAGCACTCCTTTCCGTGACCTCCAAGAGTCCTACGTGTCACACACACGCACACACACACACACACACATATATATCTATATCTGTATCTATCTATCTATATATATATCTATATCTATATCTATCTATCTATCTATATATATATATATAGTATATTTATCAATCTATCTATCTATCTATCTATCTGTATATATATATATAGATAGATAGATGGATAGTATATTTATCAATCTATCTATCTATCTGTCTGTATATATATATATATATATATATAGTATATTTATCAATCTATCTATCTATCTATCTATCTATCTATCTATCTATATATATATATATATATATATATATATATATATATATACCCAGGGTGTTCCGGGAGGAACGGACATAACTTTGGGAATTGATAGGTGAGGGAATTCGTGGTAAACAAACAAAAAAGAAAAAAAAACTACCTGTATATCAACAGCTGTGCTGATCTGAGCCGTTACTGATCTCTAGTTACTGCTGACCTCATGGGTCGTCAGTAAGTGTAGCTCCGTAATGATGGCGATGTGGACGCATGTTGATATAATATTCTTTGCTTACAATCTCCTCACCTGTCTTTTGCCAAAGCTGTACTTGTTCCTCCATGTACACACTTTGTACATGTGACAGTATTTCCCGCTAATTTTCTCTCTTTTTCTTTCCTTAAAAGTAATAATCTCACCTTATCTTTTAGCTGGGAACCGGGGTTAAAAAAGACGATGATGGTGATGACGATGATGATGAAATAGTTGATTTGAAGTGTGTTTGGGCTAAAACTGTTATATCTGATTTGTGAACAAAATTTACAGATTTGAGTATAACTCATCTTTTTGAACAATACACGCCACCTTAACGTGGAGCCACGATGCTGATGATAATGTTAATGCCGCTGATGATGACGATGTTGATTTTTTTTTCCACTCCCCAAAAATACCTAAAAGCCATAAATAGAAAGTCCTGACGATAACTAACACAGGGTCGAAGGCTGTGCTGATAACTAGTCAGATCTTAACAATACTGTCTGTCCTCCCTCACTGGGAATTCTTTGACTGTGGTGCAGGTGGTGCTTATGATATGGAGGTGGTGGTGATGTGGTGGTGGTGGTAGGGAGATGGTGGTGTGGTGGTGGTGATGGGGAGGTGGTGTTGTAGTGGTGATAGGGAGGTGGTGTGGTGGTGGTGGTGATAGGGAGGTGGTATGGTGGTGATGATAAAGAGGTGAGATGGTGGAGGGAGGTGATATGGTGGTGAGGTGGTGGTGGTGATAGGGAGGTAGTGTGGTGGTGTGGTGGTGGTGGTGGTGATAGGGAAGTGATATGGTGATGGTGGTGGTGTTAACATACAGGTGTGAGGGATATACAAATGTGTTCATAAGAAATTGATGAATATTCAGAGTATAACATTTTTTTTTCTAGTATTGGTTATGACGTGGTTGATTTTGGTTCCTTGTAGGCGGTTGTGGTGAGAGTGCGATGTGGTGTGGTGATGTGGTGGTGACATGGAGGTGTGTGGGAGATTCTGGTGTGTTGGTGGTGAGAATAGATGGATATGTAGCGAATAGTAATAGTTTTCTTACGAGTGTGCGTGCTGGGTTGTTGATTTTAGTTGTTGGTGCTGGTTGTGGGTACCCAAGAGTGTGTGTGTGTGGGTGTGTGTGTGTGTAAGATGAATAAGTGGTGTACGTATCAGTTTTATGTTAGCAGTATTAATTACCATCCTCATCATCATCATCATCTTAAAACATTCTCACTAACTCCACTTCTACCATTTTTTACTTAGGTTTCTCTGCGCTCTAAGGAACTTCAAGGTAAATAAAACACACCTAATACGACAATCTTTATTAACGTCTGTATATATATTTGTACTTAATGATACCTTTGAGCATGAAGGAAAATAAAGCAAAATATTTCTGTTTGATAGGAAAGTATGTTAATTTTTGATGTGCATTTGCTAGGTCATTTCATCAGCTTACCCTTCGACTAAGAATTTTTTTTTTTTTTTTTTTTAATGTAGCCTGCTTGGTCCAGATTAAAACAACTAATCCTAAACTAATCTAACCTGATCTAACCCAATCTAATCATCTCTAACCTTCCCTTTCCTCTTCTAGCCAACTCTGGGCGATGCTTAGTTTTGCTCCTTTCACCTTAACTTGGCCTAAAATTTCCATCTCTCCGCCTTGAATGCTGTGCTGTAACAATAGATCAACACAAGAATAGGATGCTAGTCATGAAGAACTAGGTCATCACAGGGAAGGGATAAATGACCTCCAGACCAACGTGAGGAGGGGTTACGAGGTCAGGTCAGTTTAGGTCAGGTAAAATTAGGTCTGGTCGGGTGAGGTCAGGCTAAGTTGGGTTAGGCTCAATCAGGTCGGGTCAGGTCGCCTTCTGGGATGAACTGGGCTGGGTTTGGAGGGCACCGTAACCGACTTGGATCTGGGACGGTTACTGCTCTGAAATAAAAGTCATCATTTATCATCATCATTAACATCATCGTCATCATCATAATTATCATTGTTATCATCATCATCATCGTTATCATTGTTATCATCATTATCGTTATCATCATCATCATCATTATCATCGTATTATCATTACCATCATCGTCATCATCATCATTGTTATCATCATCATCATCATCGTCATCATCATCATGCTAGCGCTAATCCATAATAATAATAATCATCATCATCATCATTATAATAATTCCGTACTCGTTTTTTTTATAATTATTGGAAAACCTGATGTTGAAAGTGGAATTCCTAATCTCATCAGTAATTTCAGTGATAAGGTATTTGTCTCTCTCTCTCTCTCTCTCTCTCTCTCTCTCTCTCTTTTAAAAGCTCGAGAAACATACTGTTTTCAAAGCAACATCAAAGCATTCTCAAAGCAGTTCTTATACTGAAAGCGATTATACTGTATATATGAAGCAGTAATATTCAAAGCAGCTCTCACATTCAAAGCAATTATTTTCAAAGTAATTCTCACATAGGAAGTGCTTATATTCAAAGTCGATATCGTATGCAAAGCAATCATACAGCAATGCAAGTCTTGTATTCAGATGCACGTCGGATATTCAAAGCAGTTTTGAGAGTAAGTCCTATGATAGACTGATAAATAGATTGATTGATAGATATAGATAGATAGATTAATAGATGCATGTAGATATATAGATAGTTACAGATAGATAAATCAATAAATGAAATACATTCTTAACCCTGCACTCTACTCCGTTCACTTTTAGGCGAAAAAAATTGCCATCTCTCCATCTTGAATGCAGAGTCGTAACAGAATCTTAGAATATGGCGCTAGTCACGAAGAAGTGCTATGGAAAGAGTGAGAAATCAGATGCAAAAGGGCTAAAAACATCTCCACCAAGTTAAAGTGAGGGAAGTATAGGCATCTCTAGACTTACCTCACAGTATCATGCACACAGTACCATGCAGGCGTGATGAGGAACTGTTAACGCCGTCCATCCAGCGACTTATTCTTTTTGTTTATGTATGTTATTTCCATACTGGTTTCTTCAGCTTAGGGGAGACTTTTTCAAACTGAAGGGGTTGTATGGTGACTTTAATATTTCTCTCTGTCTCTGTCTCTCTCTCTCTCTCTCTCTCTCTCTCTCTCTCACACACACACACACACACACACACACACACACACACACACACACACACACACACACACACACACACCAGAGGATGCACAAGCCAGTTAAAACGCACGAAGAATCCATTTAATCTCTTCTTTTCGTACTCGACCCAAATTAATACATATCAGAGACACTGTATTTGGATGTATTTTTGTGTATTATACATTTGATACAGTATTTTTGTAATATATTAAGCAAGGATACAGCGATTTATTTTTTATTTACTGTGTTTATCATCATCATCATCTCCGTTGTCGTCATCATCGTCAACACCATCATCATCATGATCATCATCATCATCATCTCCGTCGTCGTCATCATCATCATCATCATCATCATCATCATCATCATCATCACCATCATCATCATCATCATCATCGTGTTTATTATTGTTATGACACGGCTTAGAGAGGGTGTAAAGGAACTATTGATCATCACCATACATGCACTACAATCCCATACAATAACCCACAATATCCTATGTTACAGTGCCTACCATACCCGGCAACCACATGCGATTCCATACACCTGTAGTCTGTCATGTAAGGTAGTTGTGGTGGTAGTAACAAAAGATAGGGATGTGGTGGTAGTTGTGGTGGTAGGGACAAGAGTGGTAGTTGGGGTGATAGTGAACATAGTGGTAGTTGTGGTGGTAGTGACAGTAGTGGTAGTTGTGGTGATAGTGAAAGTAGTGTAGTTGTGGTGGTAGTGACAGTAGTGGTAGTTGCAGCAGTAGGGATAGACTGGTAGGAGAAACAGATGTAAGGATATGGTAGTAGTAGTAGTAGTAGTTATATAGAGACATGGCCAACTTACCCTGCTTGCGGCCACACTGGGATCTGCAGGCAGTTCTTGGGGATGTGGCCACACGTACATCTCTGAAGGACAAGTGCACATGAGACGCACATACATACGTACATACATATACATCATACATACATACATACATATATCATACGTACATACATATATAAATCACACGTACATATATACATACACATAAAAAAAAGGTACATCTTTGGCTTATCACATCTAAGATACACACACACACACACACACACACACACACACACACACACACACACACACACACACACACACACACACACACACACACACACACACACACCACTAACCACATCTACCACATTACATACCACGCTCGCACCACAGCAACCACACACACACCACCACACCACTACCCATACCTTCACCACACCTACCGCAAAACACACCACACCCTCACCACACCATTAACCACACCTTCACCACACATACCACAAAACATACCAAACCCTAACCACACCTGCCCCCCCTCCTCTCCCACACACACCACCACCACATCATTCACCACATTTTCACCACACCACACCACAAATACCACAGCACCAACCACCACACCCTCACCACACCTACCACAAAACACACCCCTTCAGAAAGAGTACAAAATAAATACATGAAGCGAATCAGAATAAGCTAAAGTTGACAGATGTTAGGCAGTTTAGGTTAGAATTTATGTTAAAGAAGAGCATACATACATATCTACATACACGTACATATTATACACACATACATTCATTCATACATAGATACATACATACATTCATTCATTCATCCATCCATCCATCCATCCATCCATACATACATACATACATACATACATACGCCATGCACATACATACATGCATATATACATACATACAAACATACATGGCGTTAGAAATTAAAGTTCAGACATATTAACAGGATACATGACCAAGAAATATAGATGAAACTTAGATATAATGATAGGTAAATGGCACTTGAAAATATAATAAGAATTTTTAGTAGATATTTTTGTTAGGAATTAAGTTGATAATTTGAGATACTGTTAGGAATTTGAAGTTAGAAATGTGGATGGAAATATAAGTACTAGATTTTTCATGTTAGGAATTCAGACGAAGGTGAGGGAAACTGATTTAATGTTAGGAAGTTAGAGATGTTGGGTGGATGTTAGATTTGTTTAGATATTTGAATGTTTAAATTTGCTGCGTATGTTAACTTGATGAAGAAACGTAGCTCTGAATAATGTAAAGTTTTTCAGGACGTATGAATGAGTAAAGAGTCTGATATTTGAACTAAGTATAATTAAGGACATTATATATCACTGTCATCATTATTATTATTATCATCATCAGCGGCATCATTATCATCATTATTATCAACATCATATTCATCATAATCAGAATCCTAACCCGATTTTCCCTCTAATAAAAGAGATGGGTAGAAAGAAAATCGTCATCATCAGCATCATCATCATCACTGTCATTGTGTGTGTGTGTGTGTGTGTGTGTGTGTGTGTGTGTGTGTGTGTGTGTCTTTTTGTTGTTGTTGCTTGTTTTTTTTTCTGGGCCAAACAGGAACATATTAATCACATGTCAGTTTCCATCATAAACGAGGGATTTTCCATACCCATAAATGTGATGCGGGTCAGGCACAGGTTGTCGCTGGAGGTGGACGCTGCTGGTGAGGTCGAGGAGGCTGCTGGAGAGGTGGAAGAGGCTGGTGGAGGCGTGGAGACATCTGGTGGGGAGGTGGAGTAGGGTGGCGGAGGGGTGGGGAAGGCTGGTGGTGAGGTGGAGGCTTGTGAAGTGGAAGAGGAGCTTTGTGAGGCGGTGGAGAAGGCCGGTGGAGGGGTGGAGAAGGGTGGAGGAGGAGTGAAGACGGGTGGAGTGGTGGAGACATCTGGTGGAGGAAAAACCTTCTTCCCTCTGTTGGTGGGTTTGGCTGAGGCTGGTGGAGGTGGAGGAGGTGTGGCTGTGATGAAGGAGGTGATGGCATCGTCCGTGGTGGAGAAGAGGGTGGAAGTGGAGACGCTGATGGTGGAGAAGGAGTTGGAGTGTTGCTGGATCTCGGGGTTGCTGCTGGAGAGAGTGGTGAAAATCATATCGTCCATCCTCTCCAAGACGCCCTTCGGGATGGCGGGAGATGAGGGACAGGTGGAGGAGAGGGGATAGTGGTACTCCTCGGTGACTATGTTCATCCCTGTCACTCCTCTCCCCTTGTTATTCACGCCTCTCCCTTCACCATTCATCCCTCTCACCCCCATCCCTTCATTATTTACCCCTATCCTTCCGTTGTTCGTTCTTGTCACTCCCCTTCCTTCGTTATTTATCCCTCTCCTTCCTCTCCCCTCGCCATTCATTCCTTTCACTCCCATCCCTTCGTTATTCATCCATTTCCTTCCTCTTCCCTCGCCATTCATTCCTTTCACTCCCATCCCTTTGTTATTCATCCCGATCATTCCTATCCCTTCGTTATTCATCTCTTTCAGTCCCCTGCCTTCGCCATTCATCCCTCTCTCTTCGTCAGCATCCACGACCGTCCCGTTTCCAGGATCTTGTGGTTTGTTTACGTTTGCTCGTCCGTTCACAAGGAGGGGGTACGAGCTTAAAGGATCCTCCGAACGAAACGAGGTGGTCTTGTTGTTAGCGTTCCTGATGGTTGTGAATTCGTGACGGGTGATGCTTTCCTCCCACAGCTCTTCATGTCCGTGTCTGTCTCCTGGTTCAACAAAGAGTGTGTTCCCTTGCTTCTTTTTCCTCTTATTTTGGTGTTCTTTTGGGGTCTTGTTTTTTTGCGTCGTGGTCACTGTCGCCGGTCCAGAATTTCGTCCCGTCCCATACAGATCCTGGGAGCTCAAGTCGCTGTAGCTCTTGTACATGTTGACGGTGTAGCTGTGTGTCCCTGTGTACCGAACTCCTTGGTCCATCTCCATTCTGGGACGGAGGCTTCGCGGGGAGTCGGGGTGGAACTTGTTGGTTCCATCGGCGAAGACCACCTTGTTCTTCCTGAGCGAGCATTGTTGGTAGATGGCAAACACCACCCCGGCAAAGAATATACACACCATCGACACCCCAACGCCACTCAGAGTCATGAAAAGGATCTCGGCCTTGTCAACCTCGACGTCTGGTTTGGTCTCGAAGATGGCGGAGCGCTGGGACTCGTAGGACTCGATGTAGAAGGAGGTGTTGTGGATGTGGACTCGGAGATTTCGATGTGAGAGGAGGGTTTTGAGGTCCGACTCGCACTGGGGATACTGCACGGAATCCACGGACATATTTACCGTGAGCTGATCTCCAGAGCACGTGATGTCTCCCACCATCACGTGTTCGGTGTTATAGAGCAGCAGGGAGGAGAAGGCAGTGGCGAAGTCTGAGAACAGGGCGCTCGTGTTCATATCAACGTCCAGGCAGTTCCCCCCTCTTAGCAGGATGAAGAACCAAAACCATCTATTTTGCGGCAGTCCCACGTAGGACGCAGTCACAGGGGCGGGAGGGAGAGGAGTGGAGGGACTTTCACTCACCGGGTTCCCCTTCGTAGTCGTCCCTTTGCCCTTGCTTCCATCCTGACGCAGACTGAGGCTGGAGAGAGTCGTGTCTTCAGGTCTGCTAGGAGTACTGGCTGAGATGCTAACCTCCTCAGACGACGCAAGCTTTCCCATGATGGTCGAGTTCCTGATTATATTTGTGGATGTTTCTTCGTTTTGCTGTTTCTGCGTTGACCTCTCCACATCAGCAGTGACCTCCGGAGCTGTAGCTGGACTCTGGGAGGTCGCAGCGGAGGTCACGAGGTCAGAGGATGGAAAAAAGAAGAAATCAGTGGCTTCCTCTACGATTTCCTCTGAGTCCAGCCTGGGAGCCGAGTCATCTGTGTTGTCGAAGTCTCCTCTCGGTGTTGACAGTTCCCGGGTGTTCCTTGAAGATGACAGCCACTGGTTTTGCAGGGTTTGGGTGTGAGGAGATGAGGATGGGTGGAGGGATGAGGAGGGGTAGGTTGAAGGAGATGAGGGAGGGATGGGTGAAGAAGAATGAGTGGTAGGTGAGGGGGTGGGTAATGGAGCGGTGGTGTTAGGTAAAGGAAAATGTATAGTGTAGGAGGATGTGCTTGTAGCGGGCGGAGAAGTGTATGTAGAGGATGAGGTGATAGGTGAGAGAGTAGTGGTGGTTGTGGGTGTAGTGGTGGTGGTGGTTGTGAGTGTAATGGTGGCGGTGGTGCTAGTGGTGGTAGGTGAAGGAGTGGTGATTAGTAGGGAAGTGAGGGGAGGGGGATGATATGTAGTGGGTGAGGGAGTAGTCATGAGTTTGGAAGAGCGTGTAGTGAGGGAGGGCGTGGTGGAGGGAGTGGTGATAGATGAGGACGTATGAGGAATGGGTGAATAAACATCAATGAGAGATAGGGAAATGCGAGTAACGGGAGAAGGAACGTGAAAAATGGGTAGGGGGGTGTCGGTAGTGGGTGAGGGAGTGTGGGTGGGGGTAGTGGGTGAGGCGATGTGGGGAGTGGGAGACTGAATTAAGGTGTTAGATGATAGGGTTTGAAATGTGGGTGAGGAAGTATGGGAGGTCTTGCGTGAGGGAGTGTGGGCATTGGGTGAGGGAGTGGTGGTGGTTAAGCGGGAATGTGGAATAGGAGAATAAGACTCATTAAGAGATATGGAAATGAGAGTGACCGGAGCAGGCACGTGGAAAATAGGCGAGGAGGTGTGGGAGGTGGATGGGAGAGTGTGGAGAATGAGTGGAGCAGTGTGGACGGCGGGTGTAACATTATCAGGAGTGGAGTAATGACTGTGGATGGCGGATGTGGAACTTGAAACCTCCATGCCAGAAGTTTGTATCTGGAAGTAGAAAAAAATTAATCTGTCATTATTATTATTATTATTATTATTATCATCATCATCATCATCCACCGCATTTCCCACTGATGAGTTGCGTAGATTTGATTAGGCGTAGTGAAGGTACAGTGCTTTTACCAGCCACTTCATTAGACTTAGTTACGGTCATTACATATTTTCTTACGCTAACTTGACCAGATATTCGTCATTTTGTGGTTAATTTCTCATAGCTCGATAGTAGAACAGGACAATATGAGTACTACAGTTCTACATCCTCTCCATAACACTTCTTCGTGACTAGCATCGTGTTCTGGTGCTAAGCCACTGTTACAATTAAGCATTCAATATGTAGATATGTCAATTTTAGGCCAAGTTAGAGTAAAAGGAGTATAGTGGCTCATCCTGCTGGTCACGTCACCTACCTCCCGATCCCTGGTCACTTGTCCTCCCTCCTCATTCCTAGTGGGCTGATTCTCCCCTCCTTCGCCTCCCCCCTCCTCCAGCTGCCCAAGGACGCGACCCCCTGAAGAACGGGAGGAAATTAGTACACATTGAGAGAGAGAGAGAGAGAGAGAGAGAGTTAGATAAATAGAGGAAGTAAAGGAGCGTTGTGGTGCTGACGAGGATGTGTTTGAAAGTGTTAAGAAAAATTGTTTGAGATGGTTTGACTATGTGGAGAGGATAGAGAACGTGAGACTGACTAGAAGAGAGTATGTGAGTGAAGTGGAAGGAGAGAGGAGGAGGGGGAGGGCAAGGATGAGATGGAGGGATGGAATGGAGAGATATATGAGACAGGGGGTGAGTTGGAGCGAGGGCAGGCAAATAGTAGAGGACAGGGCGGCGTGGAGGCAAGTTGTTTGTGGCCACCCTTTATGGGATTAAGGCGTCTGGCAATAGACTGATAGATAAATCAGTGTTAGACTTTGCAACACTTCATCCTTAGCGATTTATTTTGCCCATTACACTCTAGTATCCGCCTTAAATGTCCGCCAGGCTTGATATTCGAACCCAAGTCACAGGAGATATATTAAACACGAGTCCAGCACGATACCACCGCACACCTTGGCTCTGAATTAATTATGGGCAGCGCTGCACTAGAAACTCACCTGGCGGTATTTTACGTGTTGTGGGGACGGCTCAGTGTGCTGGTGTGGGCGTGGGTGTGACAGAGGGAGTAGGATATGAATAAATGATGCAGGGTAGACATTAATAACCCTGACAGCCGCCCTCACTACGCACAAGAAATCACCTGGTGGTGTAAAAGAGCAGAGCAGCGTTATATATGCACCACCCTGTATTCTGACCCACCTGTAGCCAGTAGGAGCAGCAGAAGCAGGTGTAGTGACGTCATGGTGTATCTGTGACGTCATCAGAGGCCATACACACGCTGGGTCACACACGGGAGGTCAAGGGTCAATCCACAGGTCACTTCACTAGGCATCCCTGCTCACTGGCACTCATCATAGGTCACACAAACACTTCTCGGCCACTTATAACCGTTCCTATATTGTCTCAAAACTCCTTATAACATCTTTTTCATAAATACAAACTTCACACACAAGATAAACATATCTTATGTATATTTTCAGTTGTTATATTTATTTTCCGATGACCAAAACTTATCGTGAAAATTATTATAGCCTTTTCTTTCACATCTGGAACTCATATAACTTTTTTCTTTTTATAATACCCCAGAATAAAGCACAGTTCTCACACACAAGTCTAGCAGAACATTATATTTTTATTTATTCTTTCATTTCATAATACCATCGTTCATTAAAAGTTATACATTGTTTTGTTTGTGTGTTTTTATTTTTATTTTCTTCACTGCTCGAATGTTTGGCTAAATCGGTAACTAACGATGCGCAGAAATTTTTTTATCCTGAAAGAAAAAATTCCATATATAAATCCCGTAAGATGGCGCAGTTTCTTTCTTTCTTTCTTTCTTTTTTTTTTTTTTTTTTTTGAGCATTACAGTATATGGAGTCCCGTAAAAAAAATGAGAGGCGTGGCAAGTCACATACGATGGCTAAGAAAAATCAATGTGAGTGAGTGAAGAGAGAATGAATGTGAGTGAATGAGGGGAGAATGAATGTGAGTGAGGAGAGAATGAATGTGAGTGAATGAGGGGAGAATGAATGTGAGTGAGGAGAGAATGAATGTGAGTGAATGAGGGGAGAATGAATGTGAGTGAATGAGGGGAGAATGAATGTGAGTGAATGAAGGGAGAATAAACGTGAGTGAATGAAGGGAGAATGAATGTGAGTGAGGAGAGAATGAATGTGAGTGAGGAAAGAATGAATGTGAGTGAATGAGGAGAGAATGAATGTGGGTGAGGAGAGAATGAATGTGAGTGAATGAAGGGAGAATGAATGTGAGTGAATGAGGGGAGAATGAATGTGAATGAGGAGAGAATGAACGTGAGTAAATTAGGGGAGAATGAATATGAGTGAATGAGGGTGTTTTCTCCCCCTTTTGGGCGCCACTCTCCTCAAGCGAATAATTATCCGGCTCACTGGGTTGCACTAGGTCACACTGGGTCGCACTAGGTCACACTGGGTCACACTAGGTCATACTGGGTCGCACCGGGTCATGAAGGGCGAGGAGGGAGTGTGGTAGTGTGAGGGTGAGGGCAGTAGGTGAGACACTAAGCAAGGCAGGGCAGGGCAGGGGTGGGCAGGGTGAAGCCTGGGTAACACTATACCATCACACTACCCTACACCACCACCACCACCACCACCACCCCTCTTTTGGTACCCCCCTTCCCCTTACCCCACTTTCTCTCTCTCTCTCTCTCTCTCGTACGTCAGTCTGTAAAGCAAACCGTACAAGGAGTGTTAAAAAAATCGCATATATATTTCCACCTCCTCCTCCTCCTCCTCCTCCTCCTCCTCCTCCTCCTCCTTCTCTTCTTCTGCCTAATCTTCCATCTTCCCCACCTCCCCTTTCCTCTCCCCTTACCACTCCCACTTATCCTCCCCCTCATATCTCTCTCTCTCTCTCTCTCTCAGGTAATAATTCATCAGGTAATTGCCTTATGAGATAGATAGATAAGATAGATTGATAGATAGAGAATTGCAAGAACAAGTAGTACTTAAAAATGTCTTAAGACCCGTATCGAGAAGGTCCCGTGAATGAAGGTATCAGTTACATGTTGATAATATAATAATGAGAAAAATAGATAGATAGATAGGTAGATATGGATAGAAAGATAAGACGAAGGCCTTCCCCATCCACCTCCCCCAGCGCAGCAGGAGGGAAAAGGAAGTGCACCTAACCTGGGGGAAAAGGCCAGGCAAAGAAATTATACAGGAAGGGTGGAAAGAAAACCCATGCACATATCAGGGCCGCCACTCCGACCGGGGCATGCTAACCACTAAACCACCAGGCGTAGGAGCATCAGTGGAGGTGGCAGGGATCCCTCTAGGCCCAAGGGGACGCCAGGGCAGGACCAGGATGTTGGAAGTGAAGCAGTATACGGTACGCACCCCTAGTGGAGCGCTCCGGTGCGTTACCTAATACCACCGCTGAACACCCTACCCCACGCTACCCCCCCTGCCCCCCTCCTGCCCCCTACCCCCTCCTGCCCCCCTCCCCCCACCGAACAGACGGGAAAAGTGAGGTGGGGTAGTGAAGGTATGATGTAAGGGGTTAGTTGAGGAATTTGAGGGGTATTATTATTATTATTATTACTATTAATATTATTATTATTATTATTATTATTATTATTATTATTATTGGTATGATTAATATTATTCCTGATGTGAAGGTTGTGTTTACGTTCTTTTACAGTTTCTCTTTAGTTACTGAGCATTATAATTACTGTCGTTGTTGTTCTTACCATCATCATCATCATCATCATCATTTGCTAAGTTGATAAGGTACTTTTAACATTCTCTATACCTGTATTTCCTGTTCTTTTCTTTTATTATTATTATTATTATTAGCAATAGTTGACTTTTACCACTTCCCTCCATCTATTGTTTTCTACCCATCCCTTGTCCCCCCCCTCTCCATTCCATCATCCAAGTCCTCCCCTATCCTTCCTTACACCCTATTCCTCTCTTCTCCCTTCCTCCCCTCCCCTCCCTTCCCTTCCCTTCCCCTCCATCCATCCTCCCCCTCACCCCTCGCCCCTTTCCTCCCCCTTTCGCTGTCTTTCTCCTCCCATTCACCTCTTCTTCCCTCCTCCCCCTCCCTTTCCCTATCCTTCCCGTCCCTTAACTTTCCCTCCCTTCTCTCATTTCTTTCCCCTTCCTTCCCCTCCCCCTCCTCTTCCTCCCCCTTTCCTACCTCTCCTTTCCTCCCTCTCCTCTGCCCTCCTCTCCCCCTCACCTTTTCCTTTTCTCCTTTCCTCCCCTCCCCTCCCTCTTCCCCTCCCCCTACACCTCCCCCGTAGAATGGTCCGGCTTAACGAGTAGGTCACTTGATACTGAGAACTTTGATATCCCCTCCCCTCCCCCCACTCTCTCTCTCTCTCTCTCTCTCAGGCGATTTGTTCAGGCCTGTCAACCCCTTCTCCACCATGACGGTTTTCTTACTTTTTCCTACCGGCAGTAGAGGATTTTATTTAGCTTATGGGGGATTTCTAGTACCCAGAGGGATTGGGGGATTGTGTATGTGTGTGTGAATGTCGAGCAGTAGCAGTAAATTAACACTAGAATATGGTGCTTGTCACAAAGAAGTGCTATGAAAAGGTTGTAGAGCTGTAGCATTGTCTTTTCTTACCACCGAATTATGTGAAATAGAAGAACGAATATCTGAGCCAAGTTAAGGCGAAAGAAGTAAAGGAAGGAGAAACGGAAAATGTAAAGATTGGCAATGTATTTAAAGAGAATGCCAGATGGTCTCCACGCGCGATATTTCCGTGTAAATTTTCGTGATAATGAATATATTTGAACACACACACACACACACACACACACACACACACACACACACACACACACACACACACACACACACACACACACACACACACACACACACACACACACACACACACACACACACACACACACACACAACACAAATTGTGTTTGACCTTTGACCCCAAACTATTTAAAAGATCGAAAAAAAAAGAAAATGTTTGTTTTTTATTGTCTAAGGAAGAGATGTGTCTGGTGTGAATGAACTGATGAAGAAATGAAGGAATAGTGACACGTTGAAAAGTGTTTGGGAGAAAGGAAGAAAAGGAGAAGAAGAAAATGAAGAAGAAGAAGGAGAAGAAGAAAAAGAACAATAACAAGAACAACAACAACAACAAAGAGGCAGAAGCAAGGAAAGAGGAAGCAGAAAAAGAAAAAGAAGAAGGAAAAGAAAATTGAAGAAAGAAAAAAGAAAGAATAGAGTCAATAAAGGCATGGTAGAGAAGGGGAGAGGGAGAGAGACAGGAATGGTGGGAAAGGGGGCAGGTAGGAAGGAGGTGTGTGATGAGGGGGGGGAAGTGGGGGTGAGGGGAGAGTTTGGGTGGAGGCGAAGAATTGGGGATGGGGGAGTAAGGGTGGGGGAGAATTGGGGGTGGGAGGAGGGGAATTGGGGGTGGGAGGGGGAGAATTGGCGTGTGGGGAGGGGAGAATTGGGGGTGGGGGGAGTTTATGTGGTTGAAAGGTTAGATGTGGTATTCTCTATCTATTGCAGGGTACAGCGTCTATCTACCTTCCTGTCTATTTTTTATGTCTGTCAGTCTTTCTACACCCAGATTCTAATTCCGGAAGGGGTGGCTACAATCAAGTCGCCTCCTTGTCTTCCACCATCAGGCCGCCCTTTCCCCAGCTCACGGCCCCCTCACTCGTACACCTCTCCATCTCATCCACAGTCTATTCCTCCTTCTTCTCCCTCCACCTCACTCACGTATACTCTCCTAGTCAGTCTCTCACTCCCCATGCACTCCACAAGGGGGTGAATTGGGATATGTAGGAAGGTGTTAGGAAAGTGAGTTTTAAAGAATCTCTAACAACTGAGGAAAAAATCGTATATATAATTCCAAGCGGCTGTGTATAACCGGTTTATTCTAAGCTGACGAAAAAAAAAAAATCCGTTCAACCAAATGTAGTCAGATTGAAGAGTAAATCTGACTAGTAACCAAGGAGACTCATTCCTGCCATATAACTGAGAGCCATCGAATTTCATGCAACCACGCCAAATCATTGAAGGGAAAATCTGAGTAGTAACCAAGGAGACTCATTCCTGCCTCTTAAAACTGTGGCCAGGGTCTGTTTCTGCTGGATTCTTCTCTTAACTTCCTTCTTCCCTAACCTGGCCCACCTGTGATTCAGTTCTTGTTCTTTCTCGTCTGGGTGGCCTCCATGTCAGCTGGGTCTTCGCTACATCAAGTCTTCTTTATATTTATGTTACATTTTGATTGATTGATTGATTGTATGTGTGTGTGTGTGTGTGTGTGTGTGTGTGTGTGTGTGTGTGTGTGTTTATATTGGCCTCCCTTCTCGGCTGGATCTTCTCTGCGTCATGCCCTACGTTACATCTATTTCCATTTTGAACTTTTTTTCGTGAACTGTGGTGCTCATTAATAAGGAAAAATCACCTGTTCAGTTTCCAGTGCTACCTATAAAGCAGATTTGCCAGAGTCTTGCAGTTTACAGCGTCGTGTGGAAAAAGTTGTAATATTTTGGAACATAATCATCTTCAACTTGGATCCTAAGTCAGTGTTGTTTTCTTTAAGACGTGCCTCTTTAAATGGTGTTTTATTAAAGACGTCTTGATTGTTGTGATTGCTTTTCAGATAATGTGTGTGTGTGTGTGTGTGTGTGTGTGTGTGTGTGTGTGTGTGTGTGGAGGGGGAGGGGGAAGGAGCATAACGTAATGGACAACGACAATGACAGTCAAGATTCATATTCTGTTGAAAGATGGTTTGAAGATAGGGAGATAAACAGATATATAGATAAATTGATAGATAGGTAGATAGATAGATCAATTGATAGATAGGTAGATAAATAAATAGATACTACTTCATGCCTGTTGTATACCCACCTCTATACAACACACACAAATTCCGAGCCTAATGGGCCAGAGATCTTCATTATGAGGTCCCAGGGGTTCTCCAGTGACCAACACCCTAACTGATCATGAACCATACATGTGCACAAACTCCCACGTGGAGGAGGAGGATGTCTTGGTTGGTTTGCTTTACTTACTCCTTCATGACTCCTTAGATGAATACATGATCTTGAGGAGGCTAGATAAGAAGCCTGCCATTTAACAGTGCAAGATTTCAACTGCATGTAAGATTTGCAAGAGAGACAGTTCAAGACACTTCTGTTCTGTGGTCTTCTGTTACCTTTTCTTTTTCATCCACAGAAATATTCCAAAGGTCCTTATTCTCGTAGGCTAAGGTGGCTCCCTAGCATCTCTTCCTTGGCGATTTATTTTTGGATACGGTTGGTTAATATAAATATGCACGTTAATTATGCTGAGTATGGTGATATTTCAATGATCTGCATGACACAGAAGAGGACAGCATGGAGTAATAAGCAAAATAAATCGCTTAGGAAGAGGTGTTAGGGACCTTTCTTAAACGATGTGTGTGTATCATTGGTGTTTGAATGACCTAAATGACACACAGGAGGGTAAAGTATATATAATACGCAAAGTAAATCGCTTGGGAAGAGGTGTTAGGGAGCATTCTTGACCGACGAGGGTGTATCATTGGTATTTGAATGACCAAGATGACACATTAAGATGAGGGTAAAGTGTATGTGATAAGCAAAATAAATCGCTTAGGAAATGGTGTTAGGGAGCTTCCTTCACCAACCCGGGTATATCATAAGAGGTTAGAGATCTGGTCACACGAAATTCCCTGCGTCCATCAGCATCTTAAGTAATGCTAAGGAATTTCGTAAGATTGTTAGTAAGAAAGTGCGGCCTCCTTGTGCGAAACCAGGCTACTTAAGTGAGCATGTAAGTAAAAGAGTGCCATAAGTGAATAGAGTACCACAGTTGATGATGAGTGAGTTTGTAAGTAAAAAGTAAATCAAGATAACACGACCTCATAGTTGTGATATCAAAACAACTTCAGTCCGTAAGAGAAACAAGTAAAAACAATACGACCAGTAGTTGAAAAATAAAAACAATACGACTCCGTAAGAAACACAAATAAAAGCAATACGACCCGAGTGTGCAAGTAAAAAGTATATTAAGATAAAACGACCTCATCGTTGTGCTATAAAAACAACTTAAGTCCGTAAGTGGAACAGCAAAGAAACAATACGACCCATAGTACTGTTGTGATAAGACAACATGAGTACGTAATAAGTCAAAAAGAAATCGAACTGCGCCTGACTATGACCCCGCCAGCCTCACAGGGCAGCCAGCGCCTCAGTCACCTGCGCCATATTGGGTCTCGTTTCAGCCGCGAAGCTCATCATGCGACGAGACAGGTCAAACAAATCCATAGAAAGCTGACCCGACTGCTGGGACATCTGCATCGCCATAGTAGCCACTAAGTGTCCCAGGGAGTAGACGTCCCCGCGGTCCGAGGTGGGACCCCCATAGAACACTTCAGGTGCAATCCACGGGAAACCCCTGATGGCGTCACGATCGGTGAAGCTGTAAAGCTTCCCTCCAATGGAGGTGGCATTACCAAAGTCTATTATGGCCACACGCAGGTCAGAGCTGGTAGAGTCAATCATAATGTTGTCGGTTTTCAAATCATTATGTATTATTCCTTGAGCGTGAATTTCACTGATCTTTGCTGCAATTTTACTGATTATCTCGACAATTATTTTCTTTGTGAGAATATTGTGGTATAACCAGCTGTGCAGGGTAATGCCGTTGCACAGCGTGGTAATCATCAAAGGAAAATCATTAGCTATGGCCATGAGTTTAGGCGCACCCCCGGCACCGCCTAGCTGCCACAGCATCCGAGCTTCATCATAAAACTACAAAAGCTTATGTGAGCCCCTGCCCACTTTCATAACCGCTACTTTACCATTATAACTCACTTTGGATGCCTCCCCGTGAGCACCACTTCCCAAAGGTTCTAATTTTACAGTTCGGTACATGACATTCCAATAGGAATTCTCCTGAACGTACCCGTTCCACGATAGTTTCTTATCCTCACCCCCTTGCCACCCCAGAGCTCTCCACAACCAGCCAATAAGAGTACTCATTTTTCAAAGAAATACTCTACTTGAGTTTCAGATCACACTTGTGGACCAAGTGTGGGATAGGAGATCACCTGACTCACTTGAATAGAAGAATATTAATAATGTTTTGTCACGCGTCCACCTACGACAATGTGTGTGACGAAAGTGAGGGAAATGGAAGCAGAGCCCCTTTTTATAGTCCCCGAACGATATTTTCACTAACCAGTGAGAATAACTACGGTTATTAGCACCGTTCGGTGTGAACCCGTTATTTGCACCAATCGGTGTAAACACGTTATTTGCACCAATCGGTGTAAACACCCTGTGTGCCGTGGGTGTGAATAACGCTTCATCGACGTAGAGTGCAGGTCAGTGTTTACAAACGGGACACAAGTGTGGGACAATGGCACTGTAAGTAAATCATGATAATCATCTACGGAAATATTTAAAACTAAAATAACAGACGGGTGGACTGCTAATTCAGAAGGAATCACGATAATTTCAAGTGGCAGTTGCGGTAAGTCTTTCATAATCTTCACTGTTCATCTTATACACTTTTTCCATTCCATAGATACAGTGACATTAATCCCATACAGTTCTTACGAAATTCTTCTCTGATTTGTCTAACCCTTGCAGTTTAAAAATATGAAACCAATCATGGCCCGCCTAATATTCAAAATTACCTGATCTGTTTCGTAGGCCCATGGAAAATTCAAAGTAAGATCGGTTAAAATACCTCGTCAGCAGCCTTACTGTTTGTGATACATGTGATACATTGGTTAGCTCGTCTACCTTAAGACTGAAAAATCGATTCTGGGACCGGTCTGTCTCCTGCTCTTCAACAGAAGTACATTAGAAGAAAGTAAATCAGTATTAAATAAATTTTGGCAGATAAGAACTAAGAAACTGAAAGAGCTAGACACGTTTAAATAAGACCCAGACTGTAAGAAGATACATCAGGGAGTGCCGTTGTACAGGCATTACCCCCGACATTCAACTGAACTGAACTGATATTTTTTCTAGGTAAATAATGAAGCAAAGTAGCTATGCATTTTGGTAATCGTGGTGCCTTGTGAGAAATTGTTCATGTTGGTGCCAAAAAACTGTAATTTCCCTCCCAAGGGACGTGGAGTTATTTCGAAGTGAGAATAACTGTTGTCACCTGCGGGGATGCTGACAGTACACCTGGGGGATTTTTTTTTCTCTCTCTCGCCTTCAAGGAAAGTTCGAATATCGGCTCTAGGAGAGCGGATTTCTTTGAACATATAATTTGCTCAGCTTGAAATTTTGAGCTGATTAAACACGTCAGATGTTGGGTCAGCTGACACATGAGCTGACTGTAAGGCTATTTTCAATTTCGGTTTAATATGAGGAGGCGTCGTAGCGACTTTCTTCTGAAATACAAAGTGGCTCAGCGTGAAATTTTGAATTGATTTGACATGTCAGCTGTTGCATCAGTTTTTGCATCAACTGATTATTTAGCAGTTTTCAGATTTGGTCATAAGGAGGCATTTTAGAGAGAAACATTTTCAAATTGGCAGCAGTAGTTTGGCCGCAGGTCTGTAAACATTGTCACTTCTTGTCTTCGCTACACATGTTTTGGCAACTGTCTAAGGTATGTCAGAATTTTCGATGGTGTTTAGCGTCGGAAAATATAAGAGGAGTATTTGTGGAGATGGAAGAACGTATGATAAGTGAGGGAATGTAGAGAAATTGTCTTAAAAATGGGCTTCTGTATTCGTGTGGTTGGCATTGCGTCGGAAAATGTAAGAGGAGTATGTGTGGAGATGGAAGAACGTATGATAAGTGAGGGAATGAAAGCAAATTGTCTTGAAAATGGGCTTGTGTACTCTTATGGTTGGCATGGCTTGGCGCCTGAAGAAGAGGACTCCCTTCTTCCTGAATATTTAACCTTGTAGTCATAGTTGGGATATGTGAGTTGCATATGGAAGGAAAGGAAGTGTTGAATCGTTGGTGAGCATCCTGAAAAGCAGGAAGTGGATGCGGCCGTAACCCTTCAGTACGATGACATCATGTTGCTTTATTATTTTTTTTTTTACTAGGCGGAGATTTTTTTTTTTTTTTTTTTTTTTTTTTTGTAGTTTAGTTGCAGAAAGACACTACTGCAACTCTGTTTCTTTCCATGGCACTCCTTCGTGACTAGCAAAAAAGTAAAGTGTTATTTTTTGTAATAGTGTACCTGATAGTGAAGATATCGAGATGCCAGTTTTATGTTCAATTATCAGAAAGAGGTTAGAGACCTGGCCACACCAAATTACCTGCGTCCATCAGCGTCTTAAGTAATCCTAGGAAAATTCATAAGATTTCTAGTAAGATAAAGGCGGCCTTGTTGTGAGAAACAAGGCATCTTAAGTGTGTTTGTAAGTAAAGAAGTACCTTAAGTTAAGAAAGTACGGCTACAGAGTTAAAAAATCAGACAACATGAGTGTGTGCGTATATAAAAGGTAAAATAACATTTTGTATGTAAGTACATATAGTCTCTCCTTCAGTCTTCCCACCCTCCAGATCTGACTAATAACCAAGGAGGCTCATTCGTCCCTCTTAAGTGAATGTCATCGAATTTCATGTAACCAAGCCAAATGAATGAAGTAAAAATCTGACTAGGAACCAAGGAGACTTGTTCTTGCCTCTTAAGTAAGGACTGTGGCCAGGATCTGTTTCTGGTTCATTTGGTTCGTGAGTTCCTTCTTCCTTTACCTGGGCCACCTGTGAGTCAGTTTGGGTTCTTTCTCGTGTGGGTGACCTCCATGTCAGCTGGATCTTCGCCACAGCAGCTCCTCTGTATATTTACGTTGAATTATTATTGTGTGTGTGTGTGTGTGTGTGTGTGTGTGTGTGTGTGTGTGTGTGTGTGTGTGTGTGTGTGATATTACGGGGTGTTGTTTAAT
Source organism: Coenobita brevimanus (assembly GCF_032717465.1). NCBI lineage: Eukaryota > Metazoa > Arthropoda > Malacostraca > Decapoda > Coenobitidae > Coenobita > Coenobita brevimanus. The sequence goes on along the minus strand of NC_137000.1, from coordinate 10,248,668 downwards.
CGCGGAGAAATTACCTGTTCAAGTTCCATTGCTACCTATAAGGTCGATTTGCCAGATTCTCTCAGTTTACAGCGTCTTGTGAGAAAAGTTGCTACATCCTGAAAGACCAGCTTCTTTCAATTGTGTTTTCTTAAAGACGTCTTGATTGTTGTAATTGCCTGTCAGATAAATTTTGCTTGGGGTGTTTTTTTTTTTTTTTTTTTTTTTTTTTTTTTTGTGGAGGGGGAGGGGGAAGGAGCATAGCATAATGGACAACGACATTGACAGTCAAGATTTAAATTCTGTTGAAAGATTGTTTGAAGATAGCGAGATAAATAGATAGATAGATCAATTGATAGATAGATAGATTGATACTACTCCATGCCTGTTGTATACCCACCTTTATACAACACACACAAATTCCGAGCCTAATGGGCCAGAGATCTTCACTATGAGGTCCCAGGGGTTCTCCAGTGACCAACACCCTAACTGATCCATGAACCATACATGTGCACAAACTCCCACGTGAAGGAGGAGGATGTCTTGGTTGGTTTGCTTTACTTACTCCTTCATGACTCCTTAGATGAATACATGATCTTGAGGAGGCTAGATAAGAAGCCTGCCATTTAACAGTGCAAGATTTCAACTGCATGTAAGATTTGCAAGAGAGACAGTTCAAGACACTTCTGTTCTGTGATCTTCTGTTAGCTTTTCTCTTTCATCCACAGAAATATTCCAAAGGTCCTTATTCTCGTAGGCTAAGGTGGCTCCCTAGCATCTCTTCCTTGGCGATTTATTTTTGGATACGGATGGTTAATATAAATATGCACGTTAATTATGCTGAGTATGGTGGTATTTCAATGATCTGCATGACACAGAAGAGTACAGCAAGGAGTAATAAGCAAAATAAATCGCTTAGGAAGAGGTGTTAGGGACCTTTCTTAAACGATGTGTGTGTATCATTGGTGTTTGAATGACCTAAATGACACACAGGAGGGTAAAGTATATATAATACGCAAAGTAAATCGCTTGGGAAGAGGTGTTAGGGAGCATTCTGGACCGACGAGGGTGTATCATTGGTATTTGAATGACCAAGATGACACATTAAGATGAGGGTAAAGTGTATGTGATAAGCAAAATAAATCGCTTAGGAAATGGTGTTAGGGAGCTTCCTTCACCAACCCGGGTATATCATAAGAGGTTAGAGATCTGGTCACACGAAATTCCCTGCGTCCATCAGCATCTTAAGTAATGCTAAGGAATTTCGTAAGATTGTTAGTAAGAAAGTGCGGCCTCCTTGTGCGAAACCAGGCTACTTAAGTGAGCTTGTAAGTAAAAGAGTGCCATAAGTGAATAGAGTACCACAGTTGATGATGAGTGAGTTTGTAAGTAAAAAGTAAATCAAGATAACACGACCTCATAGTTGTGATATCAAAACAACTTCAGTCCGTAAGAGAAACAAGTAAAAACAATACGACCAGTAGTTGAAAAATAAAAACAATACGACTCCGTAAGAAACACAAATAAAAGCAATACGACCCGAGTGTGCAAGTAAAAAGTATATTAAGATAAAACGACCTCATCGTTGTGCTATAAAAACAACTTAAGTCCGTAAGTGGAACAGCAAAGAAACAATACGACCCATAGTACTGTTGTGATAAGACAACATGAGTACGTAATAAGTCAAAAAGAAATCGAACTGCGCCTGACTATGACCCCGCCAGCCTCACAGGGCAGCCAGCGCCTCAGTCACCTGCGCCATATTGGGTCTCGTTTCAGCCGCGAAGCTCATCATGCGACGAGACAGGTCAAACAAATCCATAGAAGGCTGACCCGACTGCTGGGACATCTGCATCGCCATAGTAGCCACTAAGTGTCCCAGGGAGTAGACGTCCCCGCGGTCCGAGGTGGGACCCCCATAGAACACTTCAGGTGCAATCCACGGGAAACCCCTGATGGCGTCACGATCGGTGAAGCTGTAAAGCTTCCCTCCAATGGAGGTGGCATTACCAAAGTCTATTATGGCCACACGCAGGTCAGAGCTGGTAGAGTCAATCATAATGTTGTCGGTTTTCAAATCATTATGTATTATTCCTTGAGCGTGAATTTCACTGATCTTTGCTGCAATTTTACTGATTATCTCGACAATTATTTTCTTTGTGAGAATATTGTGGTATAACCAGCTGTGCAGGGTAATGCCGTTGCACAGCGTGGTAATCATCAAAGGAAAATCATTAGCTATGGCCATGAGTTTAGGCGCACCCCCGGCACCGCCTAGCTGCCACAGCATCCGAGCTTCATCATAAAACTACAAAAGCTTATGTGAGCCCCTGCCCACTTTCATAACCGCTACTTTACCATTATAACTCACTTTGGATGCCTCCCCGTGAGCACCACTTCCCAAAGGTTCTAATTTTACAGTTCGGTACATGACATTCCAATAGGAATTCTCCTGAACGTACCCGTTCCACGATAGTTTCTTATCCTCACCCCCTTGCCACCCCAGAGCTCTCCACAACCAGCCAATAAGAGTACTCATTTTTCAAAGAAATACTCTACTTGAGTTTCAGATCACACTTGTGGACCAAGTGTGGGATAGGAGATCACCTGACTCACTTGAATAGAAGAATATTAATAATGTTTTGTCACGCGTCCACCTACGACAGTGTGTGTGACGAAAGTGAGGGAAATGGTTTGTTGTTGTTTAAGATTTCCCCTTCGTTTAAATGGAAGGGAAGCAGAGCCCCTTTTTATAGTCCCCGAACGATATTTTCACTAACCAGTGAGAATAACTACGGTTATTAGCACCGTGCGGTGTGAACCCGTTATTTGCACCAATCGGTGTAAACACGTTATTTGCACCAATCGGTGTAAACACCCTGTGTGCCGTGGGTGTGAATAACGCTTCATCGACGTAGAGTGCAGGTCAGTGTTTACAAACGGGACACAAGTGTGGGACAATGGCACTGTAAGTAAATCATCGATAATAATCTACGGAAATATTTAAAACTAAAATAACAGACGGGTGGACTGCTAATTCAGAACCAAGAGAGACAGTTCAAGACACTTCTGTCTCGTGAGTTCCTTCTTCCTTTACCTGGGCCACCTGTGAGTCAGTTTGGGTTCTTTCTCGTGTGGCAGTTGCGGTAAGTCTTTCATAATCTTCACTGTTCATCTTATACACTTTTTCCATTCCATAGATACAGTGACATTAATCCCATACAGTTCTTACGAAATCCTTCTCAGATTTTTCTAAGCCTTGCAATTTAAAAATATGAAACCAATCATGGCCCGCCTAATAGGCCTGTTCAGAATTACCTGATCTGTTTCTTAATCCCATGGAAAATTCAAAGTAAGATCGGTTAAAATACCTCGTCAGCAGTCTTACTGTTTGTGATACATGTGATACATTGCTTAGCTCGTCTACCTTAAGACTGAAAAATCGATTCTGGGACCGGTCTGTCTCCTGCTCTTCAACAGAAGTACATTAGAAGAAAGTAAATCAGTATTATGTAAATTTTGGCAGATAAGAACTAAGAAACTGAAAGAGCTAGACAAGTTTAAATGAGACCCAGACTGTAAGAAGATATATCACGGGGTGCCGTTGTACAGGCATTACCCCCGACATTCAACTGAACTGAACTGATTTTTTTTCTAGGTAAATAATGAAGCAAAGTAGCTATGCATTTTGATAATCGTGGTGCCTTGTGAGAAATTGTTCATGTTGGTGCCAAAAAACTGTAATTTCCCTCCCAAGGGACGTGGAGTTATTTCGAAGTGAGAATAACTTTTGTCACCTGCGGCGATGCTGACAGTACACCTGGGGTATTTTTTTCTCTCTCTCTCGCCTTCAACGAAAGTTCGAATATCGGCTCTAGGAGAGCTTTGAACGGATTTCTTTGAACATATAATTTGCTCAGCTTGAAATTTTGAGCTGATTAAACACGTCAGATGTTGGGTAAGCTGACACATAAGCTGACTGTTAGGCTATTTTCAATTTCGGTTTAATATGAGGAGGCGTCGTAGCGACTTTCTTCTGAAATACAAAGTGGCTCAGCGTGAAATTTTGAATTGATTTGACATGTCAGCTGTTGCATCAGTTTTTGCATCAACTGATTATTTAGCAGTTTTCAAATTTGGTCATAAGGAGGCATTTTAGAGAGAAACATTTTCAAATTGGCAGCAGTAGTTTGGCCGCAGGTCTGTGAACATTGTCACTTCTTGTCTTCGCTACACATGTTTTGGCAACTGTCTGAGGTATGTCAGAATTTTCGATGGTGTTTAGCGTCGGAAAATATAAGAGGAGTATTTGTGGAGATGGAAGAACGTATGATAAGTGAGGGAATGTAGGAAAATTGTCTTAAAAATGGGCCTGTGTACTCGTATGGTTGGCATGGCTTGGCGCCTGAAGAAGAGGACTCCCTTCTTCCTGAATATTTAACCTTGTAGTCATAGTTGGGATATGTGAGTTGCATATGGGAGGAAAAGAAGTGTGGAATCGTTGATGAGCATCCTGAAAGGCAGGAAGTGGAAGCGGCCTTTATCCCTTCAGTACGATGACGCCATATTGTACCCTGGTTCATTTTTTATTAAGCAGGTGGAGATTTTCTTTCTTTTTTGACTTGTTTCCTGTAGTTAAGTGGCAAATGTACAGTATTCCAGCTCTTCTTCCTTCACATGACATTTCTTTGTGAGTAGCATCGTAATCAAGGGTTAAAATTTTGTAATTGTGCACCTGATAGTGAAGATATCGAGATGCCAGTTTTATATATACAGTTAACAAGAGTATGTGTAACTTTTAGGCTCCGTGCGCTGTCCTGGAATATGTGAAATGTACAGTATTATATGTACCGTAATTGACAACGTAGGCTAAATCATTGTATGAAACGTGAACTGCAGAATTTTCAGTGGGGGGGGGGGTTAGATACGCCCTGCATACTTTTCGATGGGGGTGTGAGGTAGATATGGACTGAATACGCATTTCATTACTTAAGTTTCTTTATTAATAAGCAGATGTAGATATACGGTAGAGTTTTTATTTTTCTTTCAGCCACAGAAAACCTTGCGCCCAATGTATTTTTGAATTTTGAACTTTTGAAATTTTGAGCTTCAGATGCTTTGGTAAATAAAGTTCGTGTGGCAGAGTGATTTTCAAATTCTCTGGTATAGTAATTTAATAAAATTGTGTCTGGAGAGGGATGCCTTCACGTAGAGACACCAATATAGCCTGGCGGATCCACTGTTTGGTTATACAAATGTCCCTCTCTTCCCTGCCTGTCCTCCGAAAAGTGTCTTGGATGACAGGAGAAGGTCGACATCTGCCAGCATGCATCCATTTTTATCTTTCAGCTCTGTCATCTTGAATATTATCGTCTCATACGTTCTTCATGTCCTTCTTCAAATTTATAATAGTCCCTCTGTTTACAATATTATTTAAATTTACTCTTAAAATGTCGTTTTCTTTTAATTATTTATAAGAGAGAACGTAAAGTTTAGGGTAGCCTGATGAATAAATTAAAACCCCTAATTTAACACATTTTATTGGTGAAATGAAAACTACACTATGGTCTTTGCAAACACTCAGCACACATTAACATTAAATTATGAATAACACGTAAACAAGATTAACCTATTATAGAACAACTGAAACTTCCTAAAGCTACACATTTTATTGGCGAAGTGAAAATTATTGTAGTCTTTACTAACGCTCAGCGCACAAACTAAACGGTGAATGACACGTAAACAAAAAACTGAAAGAAGGAGGAGGAGGAGGAGTAATAATATTATCATGTGGTATACACAGCATCACAGCCAATCGATAATTAATGTGGCCCATATTCACAAGCACGATCAACTTTTCTCGTACCGGTAACAAGATTTTTTTTTTTTTTTTTTTTTTGGGGGGGGGAGATCAAGACATAGGAAGACGGTGCTTTCTCTTTTTCTTTTTCTTTGTTGCAAAAATAAATCTTACTAACGACAAAGCGTTGATCGTAAGGTGGGGCGGGGTCAGGAGGAATTTTTTTAGTTAAGATATAGAACTTGGGCCAGCGCCAGCATGCGTTTCGTGTGGACGTAGACTTAGAGTTTAGGGGACATTAATCAGCGTGGGAGATATTTTCCGTGTAGGAGGGATTAGATACAGCCTTCATTAATCCTTTCAAGACGATTTTCTCTTCTTAAGCTAGATAAAAACAACTTAGGAGAGACAGTACTGGAGGGGTTAGATTCAGCCTTCAGTAACTCCTCCAAGATGATTTCCCTCAAGGTGAATACAAATCGTCGAGGTATATCAAGAATGAAATACTGTATGAAAATGGGTGACGTGCTTGAAGGTGCTAGTAGTAATCTGAGGCCACGTCGTAGTAGTCAAGATAGTCAGGGTAGTCATTGAAGGTCTCGTCGGCTGCCACCCCTGCTGCCTTGTCTGTGGCGTAGGAGAGAATCAGTATGGATAAAGGCTTCTCTCTCTCTCTCTCTCTCTCTCTCTCAGCGTATGATAAGTGTCTCTTGTAATACACCATCCGCGTCACATATTTTTTAGACCAGGTAAAGAATAATACATAATAGATATAAAATAGAGATCAATTTTTGTGTGTAAGGAAAAGACCCAGATTTATTCATTTGATTTTGTGCCAGAGCAGGATAAGGAAGGTCAGTCTCCTCAAAAACTATTCCATTTTGTATTATTTAGATCTTTATATTTATCATGGTACCCCAGTGATTGTTTGTACTCATTATAAACACTTGGAATTGTTTAGTACTGGGTAATTATTCGTATTTCTTATAAACACGTAGCACTTAACTGGAACGGTAAGGTCTGTGTGGTCTGTGTATCTGTGTAACTCACATGCTGGGGCGCAACAGTAACAGGTTCCGGATCCATTGCAGCCGTTGGGCACCTCCACCTCGTCCTTCCCGTTGCACTTCCTCTTCTCACACCTGCCGCCCTCGTCCTTGCACTGTTTCGTAATGTGGCAGGCCTCTGTTGCCAGGGTGGGGTGAGGCAGGGTAGGGTGGGGTAAGGCAGGGCAGGGCAGGGCAGGGTAGGAGACGAAATGACAGGGCAGGATAGGGTAAGGTAGGGTAGGATAGGGCAGAACATGACGTAGGATACGGTAGGGTAGGGGAGGGTAGGGTAAGGAAGATAGTTGTAGAGAAATGCAATAAACTTGCAAAATCAGCTGCACAAAACACCACCAGAGAAGAGACTAGTGACCAGCATTTAAAGAAGTTATTGATTCAAGTGATAATCATAGCGTGAGCATTTAAGACTTCATTTCCTGACTGGCTTGGTAAATTATGCTGAGAGATGCGGTTAATTCCTAGGCAGATAACTGAGCATAATGAACGACATCTATTATATTAAACATTCTTATGGCATAATCCAGAGATCCAGCTATGTGTGACAGTTATTGCAGTACACTTTTTACATTTTAGAATAGAAGTAGAGATTGAAAAGGGCATGAGTTTTATTATTACTTCCATTAGCTTATGTGTAGTACTTTCGCATTTAGTACCACTGTCTACCTGTACTGTTAAAAAAAAAAAAAAGTTTCAAAGGTTATGGTCCTGCAAGACACTGCTCCTACCGATTTTCCTGTATGGCTGATTGTCTGAGATTGTGGAGAGTGAGAGACCCCAGTGCTTTGCTGTCCTGTTCTTAAACTTTGGCTGCCTTATTATGTGACCAGTTTTTATAATCATATGAAGGCCGGACCACCTACTATGGACTGTATTATCTGTATGGTCTGTGTAATTCTCTCCCAACTTCTGTAGCCTAATTGTATGACCAGTCTTTATATTAATATCAAGGCCGGACCACTTATATGATCTGTGTAACTCTCTTCCTCACCTTTCTTGGAGCAGCATCGGCATTTCTTTTCACCACTACCATAGCATCCTCCAGGCACCTCAAACTCCTTCTCCTCGCACCACTTCTTGCACTGCCCTTCGTACTTCCCACACTTGCGGTTCCTCACGCACTCTGGGGTTAGTGGTTAGTGAGGGAGGTAAGTGGCAGGATGTGTAGGTGGGAAAATTTAAACCATTACATCTGGTGGTTTTTTTTTTTTTTTTTTTTTTTTTTATCAATTTAGCTGATTTTCCGTTTCATAGGGAGTTTTTGAACAGCAGCGGGTATATTGAATTATAATAATCCTTTCCCTGCTACAAAATTTCTCCAGTTGAATAAGATCGTCTAGAAATAACAAAATTTGAATATAAAACACGTTCCCTGGTTGAAGGGATTTCGATAATTACGAGGCAACAGTGTGCGTAAAGCGGAGATAATTTTGTGTGTGATTTGTTGACATAGGGACTCTTAAAGGACCTACAATATAATTTTGCTCCAATTAGTATGTTATTATGGCAGCAGAAACAAAATGCGGCGATAAAACGTCACTTTTCTTTGTGTAAATGCCGATATGTTTGAACCAAAATATTTCCGATTTTCTTTACCTAAAACTGTTCTGTTAAGGTAAATGTAAAAAAAAAAAAATATGGTAATTTATTTTTATCAACTGAATATAAGCCTTTTAAAACGTATTTAATATTTTGCAAAAGCAATTTCAGAAGAGGCACGAAAATGTTTTAGTTGCGTATCCCAGTGTTTACTGAGTTGTGTACGGAGGTAGGTGGATGGATAGCCGCTAGCGTCATCAATTATTTCAACAATTTATGTGAGTGTAAGTGCTTATTCCTATTCATTTGTTTGTCTTTAGATGCAGCATGTATTCAAGCACACGTAGAATTAGGGAATACGCGAAAACTTAGAAAGTCAAGATTTGGATTTCAGGCTAAAATTTAAATCCCATGTTTGCTCCACAACACACGTATACTTTTTTTTCTCTCTCTCTTCCCATCGTGCTTTTTATTAACTCGTAAGTCTGCCGTGTGGTGAATGGTGATCGTGGTTCTCTATTACACCAGGTTCATGGATTATGTTGGATAAACTGTCGTATTGGTAGTTAATTCGTAGAATGATGTAATTTTGCAGCGTCGGTAAGAATGCACTCGAGCTTTTAGAGATTGATGAGGCTGAGGACATGGTTGCCAAGTATTGTATTTAAAGAGGCAAGTTAGAGTGGAAGTAGAAGGTAAGAAGAGAGGCGTGTTTGCTGCAGTAGAGACAAAACTCACAGACTTGCCTTTGGGGATACAGCAGTTACATTGGTCCTTGCTCTTCTTAGTAGGGTGGCAGCCATCTTTATAAATCTTCTCATGTTCCTCGCATTTCTCTTTGCAATGCCCGCCCCGACTCAGACACTTCTCGCTGACCTTGCACTCTGGGGAAGGTGTTGGTATTGCTAATTGGTGTGTTTTCATCTGACAACTGGACCAATCCCTCAACTTAAATAATAAGTCGTGGTTGCATGAAATTTAATGATCTTTAGTAATGGAGTAAGAATGAATCTCCTTGGTTACTAGTCAGATCAGTCCTCCAGTCAGACTGCATATGGTCATCAAAGCTGAAAAGGGTTAGGGATCTTCGTCAGGTTAGGGTAAACGCACAAAAATAAGGGAGTGTACAATAATACATCCATACAAAAATACATACACACATAAATACTCTCACCAACAAAAAAATATTTGACAAGTGACAATCCACTGCCATCATTGTGTTCTGCCTTCCATATTTCTTATTCCGCCCCAACCGTCAGAGAGTATCCGTTATTTTCAGACTGTTTTGTTATAGATTTCATATTGCCATCACAGAAATATTTCCAGTAACTACTCTCATGGCCACAGCCGGTAGGGAAGTGTCGGCGACCTTTTGATCATGACCGTGCATACATACGTACATACATACATACAGTTTATAAGGAAGTCTTGGTCTGATATTAAGTGGTGATTTTGAGGTGTTAGCAGTCAGAAAGTTGTTGGCCCGTGTGTGTGTGTGGGGGGGGGGGGTTGTCTTCTTTCTTCGCTGTAACCCCTTCAATTCAATGACTAACTGATACTGCACAGGTTGATGCTTGGTATGCTCACTCTTTCAGTAGGCACATATATAACATTTGCTGTCACTTATACCAAGCACCCTTTGTGTACATACTTTTATTGCACTAGTATAGACCTGGTATTGTACTGGTATTTGCAGGGTGTACTCACTCTGGTCAGTGGGCACACAACATTTGCATCCCGTGCCGTAGCATCCCGATTTCACGTACTTCTCCCCCTCCTGACACTCCTTCTTGCACATCCCCTTCTGCAGTGAGCACTTCCCCAGCGCCTTGCACACTGAAGGGGAGTGGACGGTGTTGGTATTATTGAGGTTATTATTATTATTATTACGGTATTATTGTTGTTGTTGGTATTATTATTATTATTACCGGTACGGTATTATTGTTTTTGTTGGTATTATTATTATTATTATTATTTTTATTATTATTTTATTATTGTTATTATTTTATTATTATTGTTATTATTATTATTATTATTAAAATTGTGGAGGTAGTAGTAACAGTGGTTATAGTATTGTTGTCATAGTCTTGTGGTTAGGTAAATTAAGTTTGGTTACTGACTAGGTCATTATGTTTAGGCTCCGGTAGGCTAGGCTGGGTTAAGTTTGGTTAGTTCATTTTAGGTTAGATTAGACTGAATACCCACTTCTGTAGGTTAGGTTAGGATAGTTTAGATCAGGGTAGTTTAGGTTAGGATAGGATAGGTTAGATTAGTGTACGTTTAGGTTAGGGTAGGTTTGGTTAGGATAGGATAGGTTAAGTTAGGGTAGGTAAGGTTTGATAGATTCCATAGGCTACTGACTTTTTTTTGTGGGGACGCAGCACCAGCACCTCTGCCCCTCGCACCCCCACGGGAGGTCCCCCTCGTGCTCCCGACATCCATTCGCACGACACATCCCACCAGCCTCCTCGCACTCTGGCTTAGGCTTGCACTTCATCTCCGCCACTGAGAGAGAGAGAGAGAGAGAGAGAGAGAGAATATGGTAACAGGACTTCATTACCTGTAGGACGATGAACAGTGTCTTATACCCTACTGTACCGTATTTAAGACTGTCCTTAGCATAATTATACCCGATATTTATAATACCTCCCCTTCGTCCAAGCGATATTTAGGAGGATATTTAGGATTCTCTTACTTTTTACATGGGATTCACTTACCGATACCTTTAACATGGGATTCACTTACTTTTAACTCGGGATTCACTTAGGCTACTTTTAATATGGGATATTCGTACTTTTTTTTTACGTGGGATTCTCTTACCTTTGACTTGGGCATGTCTTACTTTTGACGTGGGATTATCTAACTTACTTTTTACATGGACTTTCCTTGCTTTTTTTTTTTTTTTAACATGGGATTCTCATGCTTTTGACTTGTGATTGTGTTACTTTTGACGTGGGTTGCTCCTACTTTTTACGTGGAATTTTCTTACTTTCGACGTGGGAGTGACTTGGGATTATCTTATTTTCCACGTGGGATTCTTTTACCTTTGACGCGGGATTGTCTTACTTTTGGGGTAGCAGCACTTGCACTTGTCCCCCGCCACACACCCGCCAGGTAGCTCCGCCTCATCCATTTCGCACCACTCCCTGCACGTGCCTTGCCTCTCCCTGCAGTCCTCCAGGAGCGTACACCCTGCAGCCACGCGCTTATTAGCAGCCTCATTTATAGGGTGGGCATCAGCACTAGTATAATTATAAGTTTCTTCGTGAGCAGTGTCGTCATTATTATTGTTATCATCGTCATTATCTTTAGCAGCCGCAGTACCATCCGTCTCCTCCTCCTCCTCCTCCTCATCATCATCATCATCATCATCATCATCATCATCATCATCATCATTATCACGATTATGAATGTTTTCGATTTTGTTTTCATTTATGTTGGCCGACTTTCTAAGATGAGCACCCTTGGAAGATCTGTCATTTGTGTATCGATGTAACCTATTCGTGAAAAGAACTGTGTGGTCTGTATATCTATGTAACTCACCCCAGGAAGGTCTGTGTGCTCTGTTTATATTTGCAACTCACCTCAGGAAGGTTGTGTGGTCTGTGTATCTATGTAACTCACCCCAGAAAAGTCTGCGTGGTTTGTGTATCTCTGTAACTCTGGTTTGTGTAGGTCTGTGTACCATTGTAACTCACACAAGCAAGATCTGTATGGTGTGTGTAACTCACCGAGGGGGGCACAGCAGTTACAGCTTGCACCCCCATGGCAACCCTGGAAGATGCGCTGTTGGTCCGACTCGCAGCGCCACCTGCAATTGCCTTGCGCCAGGTCACACGTGTGGGTCGGGATGCAGATGAAGAACCGGGCTAGGGCGTCCTTAAGCTTGTGGCTCTGTCGGAGGAGATGAGGGAAGGGTGCTTGGAGTGGTGGGTGAGATGGGAAAGGTTGGGGATGGAGTATATGGACGAGGGAATAAGAGGGAGTAGGTAACATTGAAGAGGGAGGTTTGGAGTGATGGGAAGGATGGGAGAGGTTGGGTATAGAGTATAAGAAAGAGGGAGCAGGGGGAAGTAGGTTACACTGAAGAGGGAACTTGGAATAGTTGGAGGAGGACTACAAAGGAAGGCAACAGACTTAATGATCCTTCCGAGGCTGCTTGTTAGAATGAAGACTATGACTGTGATATTTAGTTCTGTGGGCCGAAGATCAAGATAGAAGATTATCAGAAGACAAGGGGAGATAGAAATACATGTAGAAGAAAATATGTACCGGTACGAAGGAGGGAAGTTTGGAATGGCGATAGAATACTTGGAGTAAATATATATAAAAAATGGAGGCATGGAATGGTGAGATAGTGAAAGGAGAAATGATTGGAGTTAAGGCACCATAGCTCTCATTCTCCACCACACCGCCACATTCACTCCATCATACCACCATTGACTTTCCGCCACACCACACCACCACCTCTTCCCTTACCTCAGAGCTACACACACACACACACACACACACACACACACACACACACACACACACACACACACACACACACACACAGCCGTCAGATAAGCAGAACAATACGGTATATTTCCCTGAGCACGGCTTCCACACCTGTTTTGTCTGCGGAACTTTTTTTTTTTTCCAAGGTGGGGGTAGGAAGCTGTCTACCACCCCATCCTAACTATTCTCTTTATCATTTTAAATTGGCCTAAAAACTATCCTCTTTTCACTTTAACTTGGCCTGAAGTTACCATCTATCTCTTGAATGCTAAGTTGTAACAGTAAATTAGTATTAGAGTGTTGTAGTCACAAAGAGGTGCAATGGGAAGCTTTCTGTACCACGTGTTCCTAACTATGCACTTTTCACATGTCATTAAATTTCCCTCTCCTTGAATGCTCAGCAGTAACAGTTGATTAACACTTGAATATAATGCTTGTCACGAAGAAGTGCTATGGATATTAAGTTGGAACTGGGGAGGAGGGGTTAGGTACAGCTTTCACTGATCCCTTCACTACATTAGCTATCTCCCCGAAAGATGAATTAACTTCGTCAGAAGGTAGCAAGAATGATAAAGATGAATGCCGGTATGTCATGTGATTGTTATTTTTGTTGTCATAGTTACCCCCGGAACCGAAGATGAACCGAGGTTATGTATTCATCCGTGTCTCTCTGTTTGTGTGGAAGATATCGCCGAAAGTTACCTTATCTGAATTCAATAAAATCTGGTGAATAGGCCCTAGGTGTTCTTTGGGTCAAAGCAATGTTGTCTAGATTTTGAGGTGAGTCTGTTTCCGAAGGCAGGAATAAGCTAAGTCATTTACTGGCGTTGACGGAGATATGCGTTCTGTGAAACTGTGTAACAGAGTAGACTAAGTCGGTAGAATTGATAGACTGAGACCGTAAAAGCATTTGTCTGGTAGGAGAGAGGAATTACAGTAGTAAACGAGAAACTCAGAGAGCGCATATCTCCGTCAACACCAATGCAATTTATTATTTATTCCTACATCCGGATCCGGATCCGGATCCACATAGAAATATGATTAACACGTCCTCAACTCACTGCCCATCAATCCTCCTGATGTCATTGAAATGCGATGATAACTTTTTGAGATATCTTACGCACAAAATTGTTGTTATTGTTTCTTTTCTCATTACTGTCATTCCCACGAACACACACACACACACACACACACACACACACACACACACACACACACACACACACACACACATACACACACACATTTGCTCATAGATGTAGCTGTGCACACACACACACACACACACACACACACACACACACACTTGCTCATACTGTAGATGTAGCCACAGCTACCCAAATTTCTGTGCCTTTCCCCACTTTCTATCCCCCCTCCCGTAGGCAAGCATAAGTGTACGGTATGTATAGGGCCAGGATTCAGACAGAGGTGCCTAGTGTCTGAAGAAACCTTGAACGGGGCGAAACGTTACACACCAGAAAATAAAGGCCATTACGTCTAAATGTTGCTTTCCTTTAACGTTACTCGTACTGATAGCATAGAAGAGGAATGGACATGGAATTAGCTTATCACTCACGCCAAATTATTCACTCTTACCTCCCGCACTGCTGCCTTATTCTACCTGCAAAGTTAGTACGTAGATCTTTGCTTAATTGTTTACCTTAGAAGAAGCTGCGGGTTCTGGTTCTGATTGGGCTTTGGCCAGTCTTACTCCTGCTGAATTGTTTACACCTTGATTCATTGCCTCTTCCTCCTTGCCTAAGTACTCCTCTTCCTCCTCGCCGTTCCCTTCTTCCTCGTACTCTTCATCATCTCCACGTGGTCCCTCTCTTTGGTCAGCGCCAATTCGTCCTTCTGCTTCGTCATTTCGTCCCTCCAACTCACCATTTCGTCCCTCTAACTCGCCATTTCGTCCCTTTGACTCGTCATTTCCGCCCTCTAACTCGCCATTTCGGCCCTCTGTTTCGTCATCAGCCGCCACCATTACCCAGACGAATGCCCCGAGCAGCACCGTCAACAGTATCACCTTCACCTTCATGTCGGCTCTTTCACTTCGTCACGTTTTTCGTCTTTCCGTCCGAGGCTCTTGACTTCCGTGGACGAGTTTGGCGGCGTGAGGATGAAAATGAAGGTCTAGGTTATTGGTTCGTCGCCGGCAGAGCAAGACTGGTGCCCTGTGTATGTTTATATAAGCGATTTTTGGATGTGTTTACCAGCCACACTGTCACATGTGCACTGAGGGAACAAAGAAACAAACACCTGTTGCTCTTCCACCTGCAGCTCTATTGTCACCCCTACCCTCCCGCCCCACATCCCTCTCCTCTCCTGAACCCCTCTCCCTCTCTTCTAAATCACATCCCATTCCTCCCCTCTACCCTCTCCCCGTCGCTCGATGCTTGACTGAAAGGGCTGATTTCTCCCTTACTTCCTACCTTTTTCCCTCCCTCTTTCCTACCCTTTCCCTTGTTCTTTCTCATTCACAGACTACCCTTTCTCCAATCATTCCTTCCCCTCACCCCAACCCTCCCTTTCCCTTCCCTTCCCCCCTTCCTGCTTGTTATGCACACACTGACAGGGGAGTGGTTAATGTGGAAATGATGTTCACACACACACACACACACACACACACACACACACACAGGCAGACAGGGATGAAAAAGGAACACACACACACACACACACACACACACACACACACACACACACACACACACACACACACACACACACACAGGCAGACAGAGGTGAGATAAAGAACACACACACACACACACACACACACACACACACACACACACACACTCGCTGGTGCAGTGGTAACGTTCCCGCTTTCCAACTGGTGGACGGGACTTCGCGCCTCGCTCAGGTTGCGAAAAAGTTTCACTGACGAAGTGGGTGGTTACTGTCCCCCTTGAGCAAGGGGACGGGTGTGTGCGTGTGTGAAAGTCACAGCCTTGCCCTTAGATCGGACTATATGAGCTCTCAGCTCCCTTCCGGGAGGGTAAAAGCTGACCATCACGACCATCAAGTGATCCTGACCGACCCGGTGAATTACACACACACACACACACACACACACACACAGGCAGACAGGGATAAGAAAACGAACACACACACACACACACACACACACACACACACACACACACACACACAGAGGCAGACAGGGATAAGAAAACGAACACACACACACACACACACACACAGGCAGACAGGGATAAGAATACGAACACACACACACACACGCACACACACACACACACACACACACACACACACACACACACACACACACACACACACACACACACACACACACACAGATCGTTATATACACCCACATGCATACAAACACAACACACCAGCATGCGTGCAAATAAACACATCCACTGTGATGGAGGGGGCTATTCACTCCAAGCTCAGAATTTCAAGTGTCATAGGTGGCGTCCTAACACCCCTTCTGTAGCGATTTATATTGCATTTTACACTTTATCTATTTTACACCTTATCTATTTTACACCCTATCTGTTATACACCTTATCTATTTTGCCTTCTACACCTTCTCATCATCGTAGCACCTTATCTTTAGCGATTTATTTTGCATTCTACACCTTATCATTGTCTTGTATAGTATTTTTATTTAGTTAATATCGACTCTGGATCAGTAAGACACAAGAGGATACTGAGGTGCAATCTGCAGACTAAATCGCCAAGGAAGTGGGGTTAAGTCATCACCAAAGCCACCCAGAACAAGCTTTAACTCTTTCGCCCGTATTCTCGTGGGCTTAGGAGGCTTTAGCACTTCTTCCTTACTAGTACCGTAAATGTTTGCATATTGTGTGTAAAGGATCTCATGTACATTTGTTTTGGTTGTGCAATCTGTGTCGATATTGCAAATGCGTAAATACCATACTACACTCTCTTAAGGCGGTGTTCTCGTGCAATTAGGAAGATCACTAACACCTCTTCCTTACCGATTCATTCCTCATTCTGCTTCGTTACTATATTCTATTGAGTTATTCGTGAAATATAAGAAGGGAAAAAAAGAGGATAGTAATGGGTAGTTTGGAAAATAAATCGCTAAGGAAGAGGTGCTAGGGAGCCTCCTTATCCGACTAGAATACGGGCCTTAATCTTGAAGTTGCCAGTAGATTCCTCTGATCATTGTTTTAAGTCAGTAACCAGTTGAATTAGTCCATTAACACCTTCAGAACCGTTTGAGAGGTATGCCTTCTTGGAGCTGAAAATCATACAAACGTCTCTCAGCCAGCTACTTCCCTGTCTTCTAAAAGGAGGATGGTGGACTGTAGCAGAGGGGTAACTTAAGCCTGCGGTCCACCGGGTTCACATTTCAGATGAACCTGGGGCTACGGCAACAAAAACAACAAAGTCTTTAGGTTTTGTCATAAATAGCTGTCTTTAACACTGTGGCGCTGCAGAATGGAAAGCCCCCAGATAATATTTTGAGTTCGTGGGACGGCCATTGCATTCATTGTTGAGAATCTTGCAGTATTACAGAGATAGCTCCTCCCTTGGTACGGTATTGCAGAGGGGCGCCTTCTCGTGGTGGCATCAATTTAACCAGTAGGCGCTGCTGTCCGGTTATACAGTCGTCCCCCAAAAGTAAGTTTGTTGGCTGCAGGTGAGAGCCGTCTTCAGACTGCAGTCCACGGAGTTCACGTCTAGACAACAGTGATTCCTCCCCCTCCCCTCCCCCTGAAGTTTTTGATTAACCCCTTCAGCACATGGACGTCATTATTGTTGGTCTTTTGCTACCAGACGATTTTCCTCAGCTTAGATAGGAGGGGTTATGTGTAGAGTCTCAGGATTGACAAGGTTGTCCTGAAGTTCCTGAACCAAAATAATTTGTGTTTGTGTGTGTGTGTGTGTGTGTGTGTGTGTGTGTGTGTGTGTGTGTGTGTGTGAGAGAGAGAGTGTGTGTGTGTGTGTCTGTGTGTGTGTGTGTGTGTGTGTGTGAGAGAGAGAGAGAGAGAGAGAGAGAGAGAGAGAGAGAGAGAGAGTTATTCCACCTGATATAAAGTGCATAATTTTCGTAGGATGTAGGTAGCCTAGTTTAACAATAGATTTTAAGAATACTGTACTTTATAACAGAAAAATAAAAGGAAGAACCCTGAGAAATGAATCATCTGTCACTTTGCACATTTTATTGCAGAGGTAAGTAATAATAATAATAATAATAATAATAATAATAAAATTAATAATAATGATAAATAATAATAATAATAATGGTAAGAGTAATAGTAATAATAATCGTCATAATCATTAGCATCACCATTATCATTATCACAGTAATAGGCTAGTAGTAGTAGTATAAGTAGTAGTAATAATAATAATAATAATGATAATAATAATAATAATAATATATCCTTTGCTATCACACAGCAGTCAAACTAGGTACCGAAGATGGTGCATAACATCAGCATCTTAATCCATTGGTAGGCAAATCCCGGGAAGCAGAATCATCAAACCTAATCCTGTTTAGAAGTTAATCCCGGATAAATGGTTCCCCTAATCCAGTTGTGAGGGGGGGAAGGGGGATCATGCTTAACCCTTTGACCACCACGGAACCCCCTATAAGTCTCATTCTTGCCTCCCTTAGACGATTTTCAGACGATTTTACTCAGATTTAAGTTTGGTAATTCTCATGAATATTGATACTCGGTTGAACTCTGACTTATTTTGTTCCTCCTTCAGGCAGACGATTTTATTCAGCTGAAGACGCATATTTTAGGGATATAAAGGGTTAAGCAAGACGATTTTATTCAGTTGGCCTTATTTTTCGCCATTTGAAGGGTTGAGAAAGGTCAGATACTAAGATTTATTGGAGAGAGAGAGAGAGAGAGAGATGGAATTGGTCTGGCACTTAGAGGTTAGTGACGGTGGTTAGGCGGTCTAGTAATAATCGGCAGGTTCGTCGTAGAAGTTGTACTCCTTGTAATCGGTGATGTCGGTATCGGCTGCAATATCGGCCGCTTTATCTGTGGCATCGGAAAGGAGATAGAGTTAGTTGTGGTATCGGTTACATGTATTTATATATCTCTCTATATCAATCTGTATAACTATATCTCTATATCAGGGTGTATCTGTTTAATCTCTGCATTAGTGTATCTGTTTCTATCTGTCTGTGTCTGTATCTATCTGTCTCTGTCTTTCTGTTTGTCTGTCTATCCATGTTTATCCATAATTCTTTTTACCTCTGTATATAATCCTACTCGTCCCCCCGCCACATCACTCCTACACTTTGCTAATCAATCTCTCATTCTCTAGTCTTTCTACATGGCCAGACCATCTCAGGGTACTTCTCCTAGCACTTTCCATCACACACATCAGCACCACAACTCTCCCGAACTTCCTCATTTATCTGCCTGTTTCTCCATGGAACTCCACACACCCCTCTCAAGATTACTCATTTCCACTGGACAAATGTGGAAGTATGCATGGAAAAGTTTGGAAGGAATGAGAGAGTGTTTTTGATTGGTGATATGAATGGTAAAGTTGGGAATGTGAAGGTGGATGGAATAGTTGGTGAATGGGGTGTGCCTGCTGAGATAGATGAGAATGGGAGTGCGTTAGTGGACATTTGTGCTGGGAGGGGGTTGGTGATAGCCAATACCCTCTTCAGGCATAAAATGATCCACAGGTATACATGGCGAGTGATGAGAAGGGTGGATGGTGATCTGAATGAAAGGAAGGCAATGATTGATTATGTGTGTGTGGATGAAAGGATGCGAAGATGTGTAAAGGATGCAAGAGTGTATAGAGGTTGGGGGAGTGGACTTTCTGACCACTACTTGGTGGTGGCCAGAATTAGAATGCAAGTAAGATGGAAGAATAGAAGAAGGGAAAGACGAGAGGAAGGAGTAGTTGCAAGGAGAGTGGAAAGGTTACAAGAGGATGAGAAAAAGGCAGAGTATAAGAGAGAAGTGGAGGAACGATTGGGCAAATATGAATTGGAGCAGATGGGAGACGTGGAAGGTGTGTGTAAGATATTTACAGAAGAAATATGTGCAGCATGTGATGTGGTGTGTGGAAGGAAGAGAAGACGGAGGGGTGTGCAAGGAACAGCGTGGTGGACTGAAGAGGTGAAACAGGCTGTGGCACAAAAGAAGAAAGCATACAATGAATGGATGAGAAATAGGGGCGTGGAAGAAGTTGAGAGGCGGAAGAGAGAGTTATATGTGGAAAGAAAGAGAGAGGTGAAAAGATTAGTAAGAGAGAGTAAGAAGAGAGTGGATGAGGAATTTGGCAGGAATCTGAGTGTAAAGTGGAGGGACTGTAAGAAAATGTTCTGGAGAGAAGTGAAAAGAGTAAGACAGGGTGGAAGTGAAGTTAGCAGGGGAGTGAAAGATAAAAATGGTAGATTACTAGTGGAGAAGGGAGAAAAAGTGAACAGATGGAGAGAACACTTTAAGGAATTGTTGAACGTAGAGGATGGAAGTAATGCGAGTATAAGTGGCTGGGGAATGGCTGGGAGAAGGAGGGAGGTGAGAAGACAGGAAGAAATTAGTAGGATAGAAGTTGTGGAAGCAATGAAGAAAGTTAAATCGGGGAAAGCCCCAGGAATTGATGGAGTGTGTGGTGAAATGCTGAAGCATGGGGGAGAGATAGTAGTAGAATGGATGTGGAAGATGTGCAGATTGGCTTGGGAGGAAGGTAGAGTCCCGGAGGATTGGAAGTCAGGTATAATTATTCCCTTGTACAAAGGAAAAGGGGGAAAAGAAGTGTGTGGTAATCATAGGGGCATTTGTCTTCTTAGTATAATAGGAAAAGTGTATGGTAGGATACTTATAGACAGAGTTAGTGAAAGAACAGAGAAATTAGTTGGAGAAGAACAGGGAGGCTTTAGGAAGGGAAGAGGTTGTGTAGATCAGATATTCATTCTTAGATCTTTAGTGGAAAAGTTTCTAGAGAAGGGAAAGAAGTTGTATGCGGCTTTCATGGATTTGGAGAAAGCATATGACAGGGTGGATAGACAAGGATTGTGGAAAGTGTTAAGAATATATGGAGTAGATGGGAAGTGGTTGAATGCTGTGAAGAGTATGTACGATGGTGCGAAGGCTGCAGTGCGTGTGGATGGTGAACTAAGTGAATTTTTCTCTTTGAAAGTTGGTTTGAAACAGGGATGTGTCATGTCTCCATGGTTGTTCAATCTGTACATGGATGGGGTAATAAAAGAGGTACAAGGTAGGGTAGTGGATGTTGGAGTGGCCCTGGTGAGAGAGGATAGTGTTTGGAAACTCCCTGTACTGTTGTTTGCAGATGATACTGTGTTGTTGAGTGAAGACGAAGGGGAGCTGCAAGGCTTGGTGGATGAGTTTGAGAGAGTGTGTAAGAAACGGAATCTAAAGGTGAATGTAGGGAAGAGTAAAGTGATGGTCTTTGAGAGAGGTGAAGTTAGTGAATGTACAGCGAGGTTGGATGGTGAGGAATTGGAAAATGTGAGTACGTTTAAGTACTTGGGTAGTGTGATGAGTAAGGATGGAGGTTTGGAGGGTGAAGTGCTTGAAAGGGTACAGCAGGGAAGAAAGGTTGCTGGTTCTTTGAAAGCAGTGATAAGAAACAGGGAAGTGAGCATGGAAGTGAAAAAGTTACTACATGACAGTATTGTCATACCAACTCTAACGTACGGAAGTGAAGCTTGGACATTGTTGGAAGGACACAAGTCAAGAGTGAGAGCAGTGGAAATGAGTTATTTAAGAGGAGCCTGTGGAGTCACGTGGAGAGACAGGCTGACGAATGAGGATATAAAGGAGCGTTGTGGTGTGGATGTGGATGTGATAGGAAGCGTTATGAGGAACACACTGATGTGGTTTGGCCATGTGGAGAGGATGGAGGGTGAAAGACTGACGAAGAGAGTGTATGTGAGTGAGGTGGAGGGGGGAAGAGGGAGGGAGAGGCCGAGGATGAGATGGAGGGATGGGGTGGAGAGGTATATGAGAGAGGGGGGTGTGAGTTGGGAGCAGGGCAGTGAAATGGCGGGGGACAGGGCGACTTGGAGGCGATTTGTTTGTGGCCACCCCAAACGGGATTGAGGCGTCTGGCAATAGATAGATAGACAGATGTGTGGAGATGGAAGAACGTATGATATGTGAGGGAATGAAAGCAAATTGTCTTGAAAATGGGCTTGTGTACTCGTATGGTTGGCATGGCTTGGCGCCTGAAGAAGAGGACTCCCTTCTTCCTGAATATTTAACCTTGTAGTCATAGTTGGGATATATGAGTTGGATATGGAAGAAAAGGAAGTGTGGAATCGTTGGTGAGCATCCTGAAAAGCAGGAAGTGGATGCGGCCTTAACCCTTCAGTACGATGACATCATGTTGCATTATTATTATTTTTTTTTACTAGGCGGATTTTTTTTTTTTAAATTGCAGAAAGACACAACTGCAAGTCTGTTTCTTTCCATGGCACTCCTTCGTGACTAGCAAAAAAGTAAAGTGTTATTTTTTGTAATAGTGTACCTGATAGTGAAAATATCGAGGTGCCAGTTTTATGTTCAATTATCAGAAAGAGGTTAGAGACCTGGCCACACCAAATTACCTGCGTCCATCAGCGTCTTAAGTAATCCTAGGGAAATTCATAAGATTTCTAGTAAGATAAAGGCGGCCTTGTTGTGAGAAACAAGGCATCTTAAGTGTGTTTGTAAGGAAAGAAGTACCTTAAGTTAAGAAAGTACGGCTACAGAGTTAAAAAATCAGACAACATGAGTGTGTGCGTATATAAAAGGTAAAATAACATTTTGTATGTAAGTACATATAGTCTCTCCTTCAGTCTTCCCACCCTCCAGATCTGACTAATAACCAAGGAGGCTCATTCGTCCCTCTTAAGTGAATGTCATCGAATTTCATGTAACCAAGCCAAATGAATGAAGTAAAAATCTGACTAGGAACCAAGGAGACTTGTTCTTGCCTCTTAAGTAAGGACTGTGGCCAGGGTCTGTTTCTGGTTCATTTGGTTCGTGAGTTCCTTCTTCCTTTACCTGGGCCACCTGTGAGTCAGTTTGGGTTCTTTCTCGTGTGGGTGACCTCCATGTCAGCTGGATCTTCGCCACAGCAGCTCCTCTGTATATTTATGTTAAATTATTATTGTGTGTGTGTGTGTGTGTGTGTGTGTGTGTGTGTGTGTGTGTGTCATATTAAGGGGTGTTGTTTAATCGCGGAGAAATTACCTGTTCAAGTTCCATTGCTACCTATAAGGTCGATTTGCCAGATTCTCTCAGTTTACAGCGTCTTGTGAGAAAAGTTGCTACATCCTGAAAGACCAGCTTCTTTCAATTGTGTTTTCTTAAAGACGTCTTGATTGTTGTAATTGCCTGTCAGATCAATTTTGCTTGGGGTGTTTTTTTTTTTTTTTTTTTTTTTTTTTTTGTGGAGGGGAGGGGGAAGGAGCATAGCATAATGGACAACGACATTGACAGTCAAGATTTAAATTCTGTTGAAAGATTGTTTGAAGATAGCGAGATAAATAGATAGATAGATCAAATGATAGATAGATAGATTGATACTACTCCATGCCTGTTGTATACCCACCTTTATACAACACACACAAATTCCGAGCCTAATGGGCCAGAGATCTTCACTATGAGGTCCCAGGGGTTCTCCAGTGACCAACACCCTAACTGATCCATGAACCATACATGTGCACAAACTCCCACGTGAAGGAGGAGGATGTCTTAGTTGGTTTGCTTTACTTACTCCTTCATGACTCCTTAGATGAATACATGATCTTGAGGAGGCTAGATAAGAAGCCTGCCATTTAACAGTGCAAGATTTCAACTGCATGTAAGATTTGCAAGAGAGACAGTTCAAGACACTTCTGTTCTGTGATCTTCTGTTGGCTTTTCTTTTTCATCCACAGAAATATTCCAAAGGTCCTTATTCTCGTAGGCTAAGGTGGCTCCCTAGCATCTCTTCCTTGGCGATTTATTTTTGGATACGGATGGTTAATATAAATATGCACGTTAATTATGCTGAGTATGGTGGTATTTCAATGATCTGCATGACACAGAAGAGGACAGCAAGGAGTAATAAGCAAAATAAATCGCTTAGGAAGAGGTGTTAGGGACCTTTCTTAAACGATGTGTGTGTATCATTGGTGTTTGAATGACCTAAATGACACACAGGAGGGTAAAGTGTATATAATACGCAAAGTAAATCGCTTGGGAAGAGGTGTTAGGGAGCATTCTTGACCGACGAGGGTGTATCATTGGTGTTTGAATGACCAAGATGACACATTAAGATGAGGGTAAAGTGTATGTGATAAGCAAAATAAATCGCTTAGGAAATGGTGTTAGGGAGCTTCCTTCACCAACCCGGGTATATCATAAGAGGTTAGAGATCTGGTCACACGAAATTCCCTGCGTCCATGAGCATCTTAAGTAATGCTAAGGAATTTCGTAAGATTGTTAGTAAGAAAGTGCGGCCTCCTTGTGCGAAACCAGGCTACTTAAGTGAGCATGTAAGTAAAAGAGTGCCATAAGTGAATAGAGTACCACAGTTGATGATGAGTGAGTTTGTAAGTAAAAAGTAAATCAAGATAACACGACCTCATAGTTGTGATATCAAAACAACTTCAGTCCGTAAGAGAAACAAGTAAAAACATTACGACCAGTAGTTGAAAAATAAAAACAACTTGACTCCGTAAGAAACACAAATAAAAGCAATACGACCCGAGTGTGCAAGTTAAAAATATATTAAGATAAAACGACCTCATCGTTATGCTATAAAAACAACTCAAGTCCGTAAGTGGAACAGCAAAGAAACAATACGACCCATAGTACTGTTGTGATAAGACAACATGAGTACGTAATAAGTCAAAAAGAAATCGAACTGCGCCTGACTATGACCCCGCCAGCCTCACAGGGCAGCCAGCGCCTCAGTCACCTGCGCCATATTGGGTCTCGTTTCAGCCGCGAAGCTCATCATGCGACGAGACAGGTCAAACAAATCCATAGAAAGCTGACCCGACTGCTGGGACATCTGCACCGCCATAGTAGCCACTAAGTGTCCCAGGGAGTAGACGTCCCCGCGGTCCGAGGTGGGACCCCCATAGAACACTTCCGGTGCAATCCATGGGAAATGTCACGGGGTTTTTATAATATCACGGTAATTTTGATATAAATGGTTAAATATTATTTAAATTGATATTAATATTCAATAATATTGAAGAGCAGAGACAATGATCGTCTTGCTACATCAAGCAACGATTACTTTACGCTGGCTTAGCACGATTCTCTGAGAACGAGAATTTATAAACTTCCTCAACAGTACACAGCAGAGACTAATTACTCACAATTGCTGAATTACTGTACTGTTAGCCTCTGGAGAAAGTTACATCACCCCTGACAATAAATAACTAATACTAATAATAATAACATCAGGTTCTTGCTGATGCATTAACTCCTGGCACAACGGATTTTAAGTTAATACAAGACTGGTCTAAGTACCAGTTATGAAAGCAAACGTTTATGCAAGCTAGGAGCTATATGGAAAATATGCTTAATTATGGAAAAATGAAACAAGATTTTTACTTTACATTAAGCTCGAGAAAGGAACTGTTAAATTTATTAATTACAAAAAAATAAATTTAACATTACATTTCAAATCAAATCAATGAGACGCACTCGCCCACTCACTCACGCAATAGCTAAATACTTACGCCTAGGGAAAAACACCTTAATTAAACTCTTATAACTAGAAAATACACAAAAGAAATACTATAGTCGATGAATGCTGCGTATCACCAGATGGGTGAGAAGACTGGACTAACTGTGAAGTGGAGTTTGGGTACTAGCTGACCTCTCACACTGCGGCACAGGTCCTTCCTCCGTCACATCAATCACAAGACTGAATTCAAATAATGCATAAGCAGTACGCACAGGCCACCGGAAGAAGGCGTGGCTAACGGTTGAATGAAGCAGAGGCAAACGATAAAGAAATAATTGTATCGCTCAGTAGCGCACTTAGTGACGTGCATTAAATCGGTCACTTTTTGAAAACGGTGACGAATTATTTGAAAAGTATACCCCGGAATAGAGAGAGAAACGGTTAACTGAGCGATACACAGTGAGTTTTCCACTAATAGTTCGTGGCTTCTCACAAAAAGGAAATGTCGCGAATTGATTCGTGACATTACGCCCCATGAAAATTAAATCTTTCTTCCTTCAGAAGAAAGATTTCAATATACATATATATAAATCCTAACTCAGTCACACAAGATTCACACTGTGGTGTGTGTGCTATCCTGCTACAGGAGAAAATCGCAGTCGCCAGTGAGCGAAAAAACCTCGTATTTACGTTAATAGAAGCAAGCTTGAGGGAAAAACTCCGTGACGACGGTGAAAATCCTGTACTCAGGTCAAACTGAGCGAAAATTCGCTACATTTACACTGACAACTAATTGTTGAGTAGCGTGGTGTATGTAATACACGGTGTAGGTGTGACAGTTGTAGTGTAACTGTACCTACGTGTAAAATGACACAGTAAATAATATGGCGACGATGAAGGCAGAGGAGAAGAGGCGGCAGCGTGCGGCAGACGATCAGCTGGCTCGCACAGCAAAACTGCTACACCCATTGCTGAACCTGCAAAACCAATTAAGGTGGAGCATCAAAAGTGTCAATGAGACAAAATTCTTATTATGTTACAATTACTCTGGCTAGCAGTCAGTACATGCTATGAAAAGTACACTCGAGGTCGCCATTAATTTTAGCACACGATTATGATCGGCAAGTTGAGAATCCCTGTGCAAACTCGGGTCTTCCATAGCCTCGAACCGCACACGGGTCCTCAACCTGTGCCTCAACCTACAGTACTTATATTAATATCGGAGAGCTGAGAAACCTTGTGCAAACTTGGGTCTTCCATAGCCTCAAGTCGCCTCTGCAGAGTTCTCACTTCCCCCTTAACCTACAATACAATACTTATATTAGTATTGGGAAGCTGAGAATCCTTGTGCAAACTTGGGTCTTCCATAGCCTCAAGTCGCCTCTGCGGAGTTCTCTCGAACTTCCCCCTTAACTACAATACTTATATTAGTATTGGGAAGCTGAGAATCCTTGTGCAAACTTGGGTCTTCCATAGCCTCAAGTCGCCTCTGCGGAGTTCTCTCTCGAACTTCCCCCTTAACCTACAATACAATACTTATATTAGTACCGGGAAGCTGAGAATCCTTGTGCAAACTTGGGTCTTCCATAGCCTCAAGTCGCCTCTGCGGAGTTCTCTCTCGACTTCCCCCTTAACCTACAGTACTTCTATTAGTACCGGGAAGCTGAGAATCCTTATGCAAACTTGGGTCTTCCATAGCCTCAAGTTGCCTCTCAACTTCCCCCATAACTTACGGTACATGATATGTATGTACAGGCCCTGGACATAATGTGTCCTGTGGGGCCAATGGGCGAAACGTCAGGTCTGCACCCACTTCACCACTACCCTGTCTCTCAACTGACTCAGAGATTACAGGTGTGGTTACAAATGGCACAGGAAGGGCATGTCCCTGATCAGTGGTGATACTTTGGCACACACTACAGGAACGGACAAAACTATCTATGTCCCGTCCCATCCCTGGCCAGAAAAAGTCAGCTCGGATACGGCCCTGGGTCTTCCTTTTGCCCACGTGACCTCCTGAGGCTGAACAATGACCCCATTGTAACACTGCTAGGCGGTACTTGGCGGGAACGACAAACTGCAGTCGAACCTCGCCCTCGGGTGTTCGTGACTCACGGTAGAGCCGTCCTTGTTTACGAAGGAACTTGGCTCGACCTCCCCGTGAATACTTAATCACTCGACCCTTTTGTTTATTCCGCACGGCAGCAAGTGTCGGGTCAGAATGTTGTTCTTGTACAACAAGTTGACTGCACATCAGATCTTGCGGCGATTCAATGATCACTGGGGTGACACAGTCTGGAGCCTCAGTCATGGCTCGTGTCACAGCAGCAGCCGAAATCTGAGTAGCGCCATCGGAGCAACTATCCTTGACTCCTTGAATATTGCCTACTATTAAGTCAAATAGAGGCTCTGGCATGACAACTGCAAGTGTCGTACCAGTATAAAATGGAGATGCCACCTGGATACATGCCTCAGGGAACAATCTCACTGATCCATCAATAAGCTTTGCATGGATCTGTCGACCTGTATACTGCTCAGGCCGAACTAAACTCTGCTTAACAGAGCAACCTGAGGAACCATTGTCTCTCAGGACCTTCACAGGAATGCCTCCCACAAACCCTGGCTGAACAAGGAAGGTACTGTCACCTGTGGGAGGGCCTGTGGAGGAAGCAGCTAGCCACTCATGAGGCTGCTGAATTGATGTGGCAAACATTGTGCCTTGAAGGTTATATTGGGGAGATGGAACATTGGCCATCTGTGGAGGGGGGTTCACTGTCACTGTGGGACTAGTGAACTGTGGGGAAGTACCCACACTGGTAGGGACGTGACCACCAGGCTGCTGCTGAGGAATGAAGGCTGCATTCGCTTCCTGCCTCTTTTGAGCTGGTGGTGAAAAAGTTTGTCCCGAGAGTCGGTTGCGTGGCTGATACTGCTGCTGGTTAGGGTACTTGTTGTACCTCTTCCACTCAGGTTTCTGAGTGTTTTGCCCCTGGTCCTTCCACTGCGGTTTTGGACCTTGGCCATTACTCTGAGAATGGCCTTGGTGCTGGGATTCAGTCTGAGACGGCTTCCCAGACTTATCAGCTTTTCTGTTCCAGGTGTTTTGCTGCTTGCGAGCTTGATACCCGTATGCAGTAAAGAACGCGTCAGCCTTCTCTGCCATTTGGCTGGCATCCTTCACCTGGCAGATCTTAAGCTGTGCTATGAGCTCAGCAGGCCACGACCTCTCTAGCTGTGTACGCAGCATAAGGTCAATTATCCCCTCACGCGTGGAAGGAGTTTCATCTTTCTCCATCCACTCATTTAAGTAAGCTGTGAGACGATCAAGGAACTGAACAGCTGTCTCCTTGTCTTGGAGACGAGCTCGCATGAACTGAACTTTGGCGTCGTCTACTGTGAGACCATACGCCTTAATGAGTGCAGCTTTCATCATCTCATATGTGAGATTGTCTCCACGAATTCTGTGGAGAATATCGAGGGCAGGGCCCTCAAATAAACTAAGAAATTGGATCCGCTTAGCTGCCTCATCCAGTTGATACATGTCTGCCATGTCCTCAAAACGAGCTATGTACGGCTCGATTCGCTCGCTTTCCTTGTATGAAGGAAGCTTGATGCGTGGGGTCGCCAGGACATGTGCAGGGAGAAAGCTCGTGGAGCTTGGACCAACTGCAGCAGACGTGTCTGAAGCCAAGGAATCTCGCTTGAGCTTCAGCACTTCAAGTTCATGTTTTTCTCGTGCTTCTCGCTCGACACGTTCGTGTTCTCGTTGTTCCCGCTCGTATTCGCGCTGTTCTCGCTCTTGTACTAGTTCGAGTTCGCGCTGTTTTTGCTCATGTTCGCGCTGTTGTCGCTCTTTTTCTAACTCGAGCTCGCGTTGTTTCTGCTCGTGTTCGCGCTGTTCTCGCTCGCATTCGCGCTGAATCCTACGCTCTTCACGAGCATCTTTCTCACGTTCTTGCTCGTAATTGAACCGTGAGAGAACGTAACTCTGTATTTTCTCTGGGTCTGTGAGACCAATATCTTTGGCTTCCTGTACATATACAGCTGTAGCCATGATGCTAGCTCAATTTACTAAGTAAAACCGAAATTGAGTACTGACTGCTTAGCGACGAATACTAATAAACACAAGTAAAGAGTACAGACACAAGCTAGTGGTGACCAGTCTTATCCAGTTAACTGGCAAAGAATAAATAAAAAATGTAAATGACTGGGAAGACTCAATAATAAACACAATGGGTACGGCGACTTCCCAGGAGCGAATAAAATCGCCTGGCGTTACCAAAAATAAACTAGAGTTAAGTACTCTATTGATTTATAAAGCAAAAACTCACTTGCTAAATTAACGGTAAACACCAGTAAGCTTGTGCCTATAAACTTTAATGATAAATACCTAAATATGAATGAGTGAGCACTATCTCGTGAATAGCTTTAGAGCTAGGAGTTAATATCCTGGAATGAGGTCGCCAATTGTCACGGGGTTTTTATAATATCACGGTAATTTTGAAATAAATGGTTAAATATTATTTAAATTGATATTAATATTCAATAATATTGAAGAGCAGAGACAATGATCGTCTTGCTACATCAAGCAACGATTACTTTACGCTGGCTTAGCACGATTCTCTGAGAACGAGAATTTATAAACTTCCTCAACAGTACACAGCAGAGACTAATTACTCACAATTGCTGAATTACTGTACTGTTAGCCTCTGGAGAAAGTTACATCACCCCTGACAATAAATAACTAATACTAATAATAATAACATCAGGTTCTTGCTGATGCATTAACTCCTGGCACAACGGATTTTAAGTTAATACAAGACTGGTCTAAGTACCAGTTATGAAAGCAAACGTTTATGCAAGCTAGGAGCTATATGGAAAATATGCTTAATTATGGAAAAATGAAACAAGATTTTTACTTTACATTAAGCTCGAGAAAGGAACTGTTAAATTTATTAATTACAAAAAAATAAATTTAACATTACATTTCAAATCAAATCAATGAGACGCACTCGCCCACTCACTCACGCAATAGCTAAATACTTACGCCTAGGGAAAAACACCTTAATTAAACTCTTATAACTAGAAAATACACAAAAGAAATACTATAGTCGATGAATGCTGCGTATCACCAGATGGGTGAGAAGACTGGACTAACTGTGAAGTGGAGTTTGGGTACTAGCTGACCTCTCACACTGCGGCACAGGTCCTTCCTCCGTCACATCAATCACAAGACTGAATTCAAATAATGCATAAGCAGTACGCACAGGCCACCGGAAGAAGGCGTGGCTAACGGTTGAATGAAGCAGAGGCAAACGATAAAGAAATAATTGTATCGCTCAGTAGCGCACTTAGTGACGTGCATTAAATCGGTCACTTTTTGAAAACGGTGACGAATTATTTGAAAAGTATACCCCGGAATAGAGAGAGAAACGGTTAACTGAGCGATACACAGTGAGTTTTCCACTAATAGTTCGTGGCTTCTCACAAAAAGGAAATGTCGCGAATTGATTCGTGACAGGAAACCCCTGATGGCGTCACGATCGGTGAAGCTGTAAAGCTTCCCTCCAATGGAGGTGGCATTACCAAAGTCTATTATGGCCACACGCAGGTCAGAGCTGGTAGAGTCAATCATAATGTTGTCGGTTTTCAAATCATTATGTATTATTCCTTGAGCGTGAATTTCACTGATCTTTGCTGCAATTTTACTGATTATCTCGACAATTATTTTCTTTGTGAGAATATTGTGGTATAACCAGCTGTGCAGGGTAATGCCGTTGCACAGCGTGGTAATCATCAAAGGAAAATCATTAGCTATGGCCATGAGTTTAGGCGCACCCCCGGCACCGCCTAGCTGCCACAGCATCCGAGCTTCATCATAAAACTACAAAAGCTTATGTGAGCCCCTGCCCACTTTCATAACCGCTACTTTACCATTATAACTCACTTTGGATGCCTCCCCGTGAGCACCACTTCCCAAAGGTTCTAATTTTACAGTTCGGTACATGACATTCCAATAGGAATTCTCCTGAACGTACCCGTTCCACGATAGTTTCTTATCCTCACCCCCTTGCCACCGCAGAGCTCTCCACAACCAGCCAATAAGAGTACTCATTTTTCAAAGAAATACTCTACTTGAGTTTCAGATCACACTTGTGGACCAAGTTTGGGATAGATCGCCTGACTCACTTGAATATAAGAATATTAATAATGTTTTGTCACGCGTCCACCTACGACAATGTGTGTGACGAAAGTGAGGGAAATGGAAGCAGAGCCCCTTTTTATAGTCCCCGAACGATATTTTCACTAACTAGTGAGAATAACTACGGTTATTAGCACCGTTCGGTGTGAACCCGTTATTTGCACCAATCGGTGTAAACACGTTATTTGCACCAATCGGTGTAAACACCCTGTGTGCCGTGGGTGTGAATAACGCTTCATCGACGTAGAGTGCAGGTCAGTGTTTACAAACGGGACACAAGTGTGGGACAATGGCACTGTAAGTAAATCATCGATAATCATCTACAGAAATATTTAAAACTAAAATAACAGACGGGTGGACTGATAATTCAGAAGGAATCACGATAATTTCAAGTGGCAGTTGCGGTAAGTCTTTCATAATCTTCACTGTTCATCTTATACACTTTTTCCATTCCATAGATACAGTGACATTAATCCCATACAGTTCTTACGAAATCCTTCTCAGATTTTTCTAAGCCTTGCAATTTAAAAATATGAAACCAATCATGGCCCGCCTAATAGGCCTGTTCAAAATTACCTGATCTGTTTCTTATTGCCATGGAAAATTCAAAGTAAGATCGGTTAAAATACCTCGTCAGCAGTCTTACTGTTTGTGATACATGTGATACATTGCTTAGTTCGTCTACCTCAAGACTGGAAAATCGATTCTGGGACCGGTCTGTCTCCTGCTCTTCAACAGAAGTACATTAGAAGAAAGTAAATCAGTATTATGTAAATTTTGGCAGATAAGAACTAAGAAACTGAAAGAGCTAGACAAGTTTAAATGAGACCCAGACTGTAAGAAGATATATCACGGGGTGCCGTTGTACAGGCATTACCCCCGACATTCAACTGAACTGAACTGATTTTTTTTCTAGGTAAATAATGAAGCAAAGTAGCTATGCATTTTGATAATCGTGGTGCCTTGTGAGAAATTGTTCATGTTGGTGCCAAAAAACTGTAATTTCCCTCCCAAGGGACGTGGAGTTATTTCGAAGTGAGAATAACTTTTGTCACCTGCGGCGATGCTGACAGTACACCTGGGGTATTTTTTTCTCTCTCTCTCGCCTTCAACGAAAGTTCGAATATCGGCTCTAGGAGAGCTTTGAACGGATTTCTTTGAACATATAATTTGCTCAGCTTGAAATTTTGAGCTGATTAAACACGTCAGATGTTGGGTAAGCTGACACATAAGCTGACTGTTAGGCTATTTTCAATTTCGATTTTATATGAGGAGGCGTCGTAGCGACTTTCTTATGAAATACAAAGTGGCTCAGCTTGAAATTTTTAATTGATTTGACATGTCAGCTGTTGCATCAGTTATTGCATCAACTGATTATTTAGCAGTTTTCAGATTTGGTCATAAGGAGGCATTTTAGAGAGAAACATTTTCAAATTGGCAGCAGTAGTTTGGCCGCAGGTCTGTGAACATTGTCACTTCTTGTCTTCGCTACACATGTTTTGGCAACTGTCTGAGGTATGTCATAATTTTCGATGGTGTTTAGCGTCGGAAAATATAAGAGGAGTATTTGTGGAGATGGAAGAACGTATGATAAGTGAGGGAATGTAGGAAAATTGTCTTAAAAATGGGCCTGTGTACTCGTATGGTTGGCATGGCTTGGCGCCTGAAGAAGAGGACTCCCTTCTTCCTGAATATTTAACCTTGTAGTCATAATTGGGATTTGTGAGTGGGATATGGGAGGAAAAGAAGTGTGGAATCGTTGATGAGCATCCTGAAAGGCAGGAAGTGGAAGCGGCCTTTATCCCTTCAGTACGATGACGCCATATTGTACCCTGGTTCATTTTTTATTAAGCAGGTGGAGATTTTCTTTCTTTTTTGACTTGTTTCCTGTAGTTAAGTGGCAAATGTACAGTATTCCAGCTCTTCTTCCTTCACATGACATTTCTTTGTGAGTAGCATCGTAATAAAGGGTTAAAATTTTGTAATTGTGCACCTGATAGTGAAGATATCGAGATGCCAGTTTTATATATACAGTTAACAAGAGTATGTGTAACTTTTAGGCTCCGTGCGCTGTCCTGGAATATGTGAAATGTACAGTATTATATGTACCGTAATTGACAACGTAGGCTAAATCATTGTATGAAACGTGAACTGCAGAATTTTCAGTGGGGGGGGGGTTAGATACGCCCTGCATACTTTTCGATGGGGGTGTGAGGTAGATATGGACTGAATACGCATTTCATTACTTAAGTTTCTTTATTAATAAGCAGATGTAGATATACGGTAGAGTTTTTATTTTTCTTTCAGCCACAGAAAACCTTGCGCCCAATGTATTTTTGAATTTTGAACTTTTGAAATTTTGAGCATCAGATGCTTTGGTAAATAAAGTTCGTGTGGCAGAGTGATTTTCAAATTCTCTGGTATAGTAATTTAATAAAATTGTGTCTGGAGAGGGACGCCTTCACGTAGAGACACCAATATAGCCTGGCGGATCCACTGTTTG
The DNA here is from genome assembly GCF_032717465.1 of Coenobita brevimanus. Lineage (NCBI taxonomy): Eukaryota > Metazoa > Arthropoda > Malacostraca > Decapoda > Coenobitidae > Coenobita > Coenobita brevimanus. The sequence continues at coordinate 10,214,457 of NC_137000.1, read as the reverse complement.
GTTATACAAATGTCCCTCTCTTCCCTGCCTGTCCTCCGAAAAGTGTCTTGGATGACAGGAGAAGGTCGACATCTGCCAGCATGCATCCATTTTTATCTTTCAGCTCTGTCATCTTGAATATCATCGTCTCATACGTTCTTCATGTCCTTCTTCAAATTTATAATAGTCCCTCAGTTTACAATATTATTTAAATTTACTCTTAAAATATCGTTTTCTTTTAATTATTTATAAGAGAGAACGTAAAGTTTAGGGTAGCCTGATGAATAAATTAAAACTTCCATAATTTAACACATTTTATTGGTGAAATGAAAACTACACTATGGTCCTTGCAAACACTCAGCACACATTAACATTAAATTATGAATAACACGTAAACAAGATTAACCTATTATAGAACAACTGAAACTTCCTAAAGCTACACATTTTATGGCGAAGTGAAAATTATTGTAGTCTTTACTAACGCTCAGCGCACAAACTAAACGGTGAATGACACGTAAACAAAAAACAGAAAGAAGGAGGAGGAGGAGGAATAATAAGATTATCATGTGGTATACTCAGCATCACAGCCAATCGATAATTAATGTGGCCCATATTCACAAGCACGATCAACTTTTCTCGTACCGGCAACAAGATTTTTTTTTTTTTTTTTTTTTTTTGGGGGGGGAGATCAAGACATAGGAAGACGGTGCTTTCTCTTTTTCTTTTTCTTTGTTGCAAAAATAAATCTTACTAACGACAAAGCGTTGATCGTAAGGTGGGGCGGGGTCAGGAGGAATTTTTTTAGTTAAGATGTAGAACTTGGGCCAGCGCCAGCATGCGTTTCGTGTGGACGTAGAGTTTAGGGGACATTAATCAGCGTGGGAGATATTTTCCATGTAGGAAGGATTAGATACAGCCTTCATTAATCCTTTCAAGACGATTTTCTCTTCTTAAGCTAGATAAAAACAACTTAGGAGAGACTTAGTACTGGAGGGGTTAGATTCAGCCTTCAGTAACTCCTCCAAGATGATTTCCCTCAAGGTGAATACAAATCGTCGAGGTATATCAAGAATGAAATACTGTATGAAAATGGGTGACGTGCTTGAAGGTGCTAGTAGTAATCTGAGGCCACGTCGTAGTAGTCAAGATAGTCAGGGTAGTCACTGAAGGTCTCGTCGGCTGCCACCCCTGCTGCCTTGTCTGTGGCGTAGGAGAGAATCAGTATGGATAAAGGCTTCTCTCTCTCTCTCTCTCTCTCTCTCTCTCTCTCTCTCTCTCTCTCTCTCTCTCTCTCTCTCTCTCTCAGCGTATGATAAGTGTCTCTTGTAATACACCATCCGCGTCACATATTTTTCAGACCAGGTAAAGAATAATACATAATAGATATAAAATAGAGATCAATATTTGTGTGTAAGGAAAAGACCCAGAGATATTCATTTGATTTTGTGCCAGAGCAGGTTAAGGAAGGTCACTCTCCTCAAAAACTATTCCATTTTGTATTATTTAGATCTTTATATTTATCATGGTACCCCAGTGATTGTTTGTACTCATTATAAACACGTGGAATTGTTTAGTACTGGGTAATTATTCGTATTTCTTATAAACACGTAGCACTTAACTGGAACGGTAAGGTCTGTGTGGTCTGTGTATCTGTGTAACTCACATGCTGGGGCGCAACAGTAACAGGTTCCGGATCCATTGCAGCCGTTGGGCACCTCCACCTCGTCCTTCCCGTTGCACTTCCTCTTCTCACACCTGCCGCCCTCGTCCTTGCACTGTTTTGTGATGTGGCAGGGCTCTGTTGCCAGGGTGGGGTGAGGCAGGGTAGGGTGGGGTAAGGCAGGGCAGGGCAGGGCAGGGTAGGAGACGAAATGGCAGGGCAGGATAGGGTAAGGTAGGGTAGGATAGGGCAGAACATGACGTAGGATAGGGTAGGGTGGGGCAGGGTAGGGTAAGGAAGATAGTTGTAGAGAAATGCAATAAACTTGCAAAATCAGCTGCACAAAACACCACCAGAGAAGAGACTAGTGACCAGCATTTAAAGAAGTTATTGATTCAAGTGATAATCATAGCGTGAGCATTTAAGACCTCATTTCCTGACTGGCTTGGTAAATTATGCTGAGAGATGCGGTTAATTCCTGGGCAGATAACTGAGCATAATGAACGACATCTATTATATTAAACATTCTTTTGGCATAATCCAGAGATCCAGCTATGTGTGACAGTTATTGCAGTACACTTTTTACATTTTAGAATAGGAGTAGAGATTGAAAAGGGCATGAGTTTTATTATTACTTCCATTAGCTTATGTGTAGTACTTTCGCATTTAGTACCACTGTCTACCTGTACTGTTAAAAAAAAAAAAAAGTTTCAAAGGTTATGGTCCTGCAAGACACTGCTCCTACCGATTTTCCTGTATGGCTGATTGTCTGAGATTGTGGAGAGTGAGAGACCCCAGTGCTTTGCTGTCCTGTTCTTAAACTTTGGTTGCCTTATTATGTGACCAGTTTTTATAATCATATGAAGGCCGGACCACCTACTATGGACTGTATTATCTGTATGGTCTGTGTAACTCTCTCCCAACTTCTGTAGCCTAATTGTATGACCAGTCTTTATATTAATATCAAGGCCGGACCACTTATATGATCTGTGTAACTCTCTTCCTCACCTTTCTTGGAGCAGCATCGGCATTTCTTTTCACCACTACCATAGCATCCTCCAGGCACCTCAAACTCCTTCTCCTCGCACCACTTCTTGCACTGCCCTTCGTACTTCCCACACTTGCGGTTCCTCACGCACTCTGGGGTTAGTGGTTAGTGAGGGAGGTAAGTGGCAGGATGTGTAGGTGGGAAAATTTAAACCATTACATCTGGTGAGTTTTTTTTTTTTTTTTTTTATCAATTTAGCTGATTTTCCGTTTTATAGGGAGTTTTTGAACAGCAGCGGGTATATTGAATTATAATAATCCTTTCCCTGCTACAAAATTTCTCCAGTTGAATAAGATCGTCTAGAAATAACAAAATTTGAATATAAAACACGTTCCCTGGTTGAAGGGATTTCGATAATTACGAGGCAACAGTGTGCGTAAAGCGGAGATAATTTTGTGTGTGATTTGTTGACATAGGGACTCTTAAAGGACCTACAATATAATTTTGCTGCAATTAGTACGTTATTATGGCAGCAGAAACAAAATGCGGCGATAAAACGTCACTTTTCTTTGTGTAAATGCCGATATGTTTGAACCAAAATATTTCCGATTTTCTTTGCCTAAAACTGTTCTGTTAAGGTAAATGTAAAAAAAAAAAAATATGGTAATTTATTTTTATCAACTGAATATAAGCCTTATAAAACGTATTTAATATTTTGCAAAAGCAATTTCAGAAGAGGCACGAAAATGTTTTAGTTGCGTATCCCAGTGTTTACTGAGTTGTGTACGGAGGTAGGTGGATGGATAGCCGCTAGCGTCATCAATTATTTCAACAATTTATGTGAGTGTAAGTGCTTATTCCTATCATTTGTTTGTCTTTAGATGCAGCATGTATTCAAGCACACGTAGAATTAGGGAATACGCGAAAACTTAGAAAGTCAAGATTTGGATTTCAGGCTAAAATTTAAATCCCATGTTTGCTCCACAACACACGTATACTTTTTTTCTCTCTCTTCCCATCGTGCTTTTTATTAACTCGTAAGTCTGCCGTGTGGTGAATGGTGATCGTGGTTCTCTATTACACCAGGTTCATGGATTATGTTGGATAAACTGTCGTATTGGTAGTTAATTCGTAGAATGATGTAATTTTGCAGCGTCGGTAAGAATGCACTCGAGCTTTTAGAGATTGATGAGGCTGAGGACATGGTTGCCAAGTATTGTATTTAAAGAGGCAAGTTAGAGTGGAAGTAGAAAGTAAGAAGAGAGGCGTGTTTGCTGCAGTAGAGACAAAACTCACAGACTTGCCTTTGGGGATACAGCAGTTACATTGGTCCTTGCTCTTCTTAGTAGGGTGGCAGCCATCTTTATAAATCTTCTCATGTTCCTCGCATTTCTCTTTGCAATGCCCGCCCCGACTCAGACACTTCTCGCTGACCTTGCACTCTGGGGAAGGTGTTGGTATTGCTAATTGGTGTGTTTTCATCTGACAACTGGACCAATCCCTCAACTTAAATAATAAGTCGTGGTTGCATGAAATTTAATGATCTTTAGTAATGGAGTAAGAATGAATCTCCTTGGTTACTAGTCAGATCAGTCCTCCAGTCAGACTGCATATGGTCATCAAAGCTGAAAAGGGTTAGGGATCTTCGTCAGGTTAGGGTAAACGCACAAAAATAAGGGAGTGTACAATAATACATCCATACAAAAATACATACACACATAAATACTCTCACCAACAAAAAAATATTTGACAAGTGACAATCCACTGCCATCATTGTGTTCTGCCTTCCATATTTCTTATTCCGCCCCAACCGTCAGAGAGTATCCGTTATTTTCAGACTGTTTTGTTATAGATTTCATAATGCCATCACAGAAATATTTCCAGTAACTACTTTCATGGCCACAGCCGGTAGGGAAGTGTCGGCGACCTTTTGATCATGACCGTGCATACATACGTACATACATACATACAGTTCATAAGGAAGTCTTGGTCTGATATTAAGTGGTGATTTTGAGGTGTTAGCAGTGAGGAAGTTGTTGGCCCGTGTGTGTGGGGGGGGGGGTTGTCTTCTTTCTTCGCTGTAACCCCTTCAATTCAATGACTAACTGATACTGTACAGGTTGATGCTTGGTATACTCACTCTTTCAGTAGGCACATATATAACATTTGCTGTCACTTATACCAAGCACCCTTTGTGTACATACTTTTATTGCACTAGTATAGACCTGGTATTGTACTGGTATTTGCAGGGTGTACTCACTCTGGTCAGTGGGCACACAACATTTGCATCCCGTGCCGTAGCATCCCGATTTCACGTACTTCTCCCCCTCCTGACACTCCTTCTTGCACATCCCCTTCTGCAGTGAGCACTTCCCCAGCGCCTTGCACACTGAAGGGGAGTGGACGGTGTTGGTATTATTGAGGTTATTATTATTATTATTATTATTGTTATTATTACGGTATTATTGTTGTTGTTGGTATTATTATTATTATTATTATTATTATTGTTGTTAGTATTATTGTTATTATTGTTATTATTATTATTAAAATTGTGGAGGTAGTAGTAACAGTGGTTATAGTACTGTCATAGTCTTGTGGTTAGGTAAATTAAGTTTGGTTACTGACTAGGTCATTATGTTTACGTTATGGTAGGCTAGGCTGGGTTAAGTTTGGTTAGTTCATGTTAGGTTAGATTAGACTGAATACCCACTTCTGTAGGTTAGGTTAGGATAGTTTAGGTCAGGTTAGTTTAGGTTAGGATAGGATAGGTTAGGTTAGTGTACGTTTAGGTTAGAGTAGGTTTGGTTAGGATAGGATAGGTTAGGTTAGGATAGGTAAGGTTTGATAGATTCCGTAGGCTACTGACTTTTTTTTGTGGGGACGCAGCACCAGCACCTCTGTCCCTCGCACCCCCACGGGAGGTCCCCCTCGTGCTCCCGACATCCATTCGCACGACACATCCCACCAGCCTCCTCGCACTCTGGCTTAGGCTTGCACTTCATCTCCGCCACTGAGAGAGAGAGAGAGAGAGAGAGAGAGAGAGAATGTTAACAGAACTTAATTTCCTGTTAGTGCGATGAACAGTGTCTTATACCCTACTGTACCGTATTTAAGACTGTCCTTAGCATAATTATACCCGATATTTATAATACCTCCCCTTCGTCCAAGCGATATTTAGGAGGATATTTAGGATTCTCTTACTTTTTACATGGGATTCACTTACCGATACCTTTAACATGGGATTCACTTACTTTTAACTCGGGATTCACTTAGGCTACTTTTAATATGGGATATTCGTACTTTTTTTTTACGTGGGATTCTCTTACCTTTGACTTGGGCATGTCTTACTTTTGACGTGGGATTATCTAACTTACTTTTTACATGGACTTTTCTTGCTTTTTTTTTTTTTTTTTTTTACATGGGATTCTCATGCTTTTGACTTGTGATTGTGTTACTTTTGACGTGGGTTGCTCCTACTTTTTACATGGAATTTTCTTACTTTCGACGTGGGAGTGACTTGGGATTATCTTATTTTCCACGTGGGATTCTTTTACCTTTGACGCGGGATTGTCTTACTTTTGGGGTAGCAGCACTTGCACTTGTCCCCCGCCACACACCCGCCAGGTAGCTCCGCCTCATCCATTTCGCACCACTCCCTGCACGTGCCTTGCCTTTCCCTGCAGTCCTCCAGGAGCGTACACCCTGCAGCCACGCGCTTATTAGCAGCCTCATTTATAGGGTGGGCATCAGCACTATATCTCATACCAATTAATCTGGCCAGGCATGTATTCACTGTTCCTGCCGAGATTCTGATTGGCTGGAGGTGTTTGTTCGATTTCGTTGTTGCTAAAACTGATACTCTTTTTATTATCAGATGTGATACTGAGTTTGTCGACAATACAGTCGTCAAAAGCAATAAGAAATCCGTTATATACTTATCAACAATGAAATTTTCGTAGGGAGATAGAGATATGAGTCAACAAAGTATTTTAATAGTCCAAGTCAAGGTCAGCATTCGAACAATTCTTTTAAATCTCTGACACTCCGTAATACAACAGAAAATTAAGGAAACCTGCTTAATCTAAGCGTTGGTATAACATTTAAATTTTAAGATCAGTCCGTACTTTGATAATAGAGGATAAATAATGAAATAGTTTTCTTTAGCCTACTTTGATTTTTCGCGATTTTTTCAAATCTTCCTCCCCGCAGAGCTTGTCTTTTCATCAGAATTTCTAATGATTTCAGAGTTGTGGCACGATTTAAGGGTACAGACTGATCTTAAAATTTAAATGTGTTATACCAACACTTAGATTAAGCAGGTTTCCTTAATTTTCTGTTATATTATGGAGTGTCGGAGATTTAAAGGAATTGTTCGAATGCTGACCTTGACTTGGACTGCTATAATACTGTGTTGACTCATATCTCTATCTTCCTACGAAAATTTCATTGTTGATAAGTACATAACGGATTTCTTATTGCTTTTGACGATTGTATTGTCGACAAACTCAGTATCACATCTGATAATAAAAAGAGTATCAGTTTTAGCAAAAACGAATTCGAACAAACACCTCCAGCCAATCAGAATCTCGGCAGGAACAGTGTTGCCATACATGCCTGGCCAGATTAATTGGTATGAGGTATAGTATAATTATTAGTTTCTTCGTCAGCAGTGTCGTCATTATTATTGTTATCATCGTCATTATCTTTAGCAGTCGCAGTACCATCCGTCTCCTCCTCCTCCTCCTCCTCCTTATCATCATCATCATCATCATCATCATCATCATTATCACGATTATGAATGTTTTCGATTTTGTTTTCATTTATGTTGGCCGACTTTCTAAGATGAGCACCCTTGGAAGATCTGTCATTTGTGTATCGATGTAACCTATTCGTGAAAAGAACTGTGTGGTCTGTATATCTATGTAACTCACCCCAGGAAGGTCTGTGTGCTCTGTGTATATTTGCAACTCACCTCAGGAAGGTTGTGTGGTCTGTGTATCTATGTAACTCACCCCAGAAAAGTCTGCGTGGTTTGTGTATCTCTGTAACTCGGGTCTGTGTAGGTCTGTGTACCATTGTAACTCACACAAGCAAGATCTATGGTTTGTGTAACTCACCGAGGGGGGCACAGCAGTTACAGCTTGCACCCCCATGGCAACCCTGGAAGATGCGCTGTTGATCCGACTCGCAGCGCCACCTGCAATTGCCCTGCGCCAGGTCACACGTGTGGGTCGGGATGCAGATGAAGAACCGGGCTAGGGCGTCCTTAAACTTGTGGCTCTGTCGGAGGAGATGAGGGAAGGGGGCTTGGAGTGGTGGGTGAGATGGGAAAGGTTGGGGATGGAGTATATGGAAGAGGGAATAAGAGGGAGTAGGTTACACTGAAGAGGGAGGCTTGGAGTGATGGGAAGGATGGGAGAGGTTGGGTATAGAGTATAAGAAAGAGGGAGCAGGGGGAAGTAGGTTACACTGAAGAGGGAAACTTGGAGTAGTTGGAGGAGGACTACAAAGGAAAGCAAAAGACTTAATGATCCTTCCGAGGCTGCTTGGTAGAGTGAAGACTATGACTGTGATATTTAGTTCTGTGGGCCGAAGATAAAGATAGAAGATTATCAGAAGACAAGGGGAGATAGAAATACATGTAGAAGAAAATATGTACGAAGGAGGGAAGTTTAGAATGGCAATAGAATACTTGGAGTAAATATATATAAAAAATGGAGGCATGGAATGGTGAGATAGTGAAAGGAGAAATGATTTGAGTTAAGGTACCATAGCTCTCATTCTCCACCACACCGCCACTTTCACTCCATCATACCACCATTGACTTTCCGCCACACCACACCACACCACCACCTCTTCCCTTACCTCAGAGCTCCACACACACACACACACACACGCACGCACGCACGCACGCACACACACACAGCCGTCAGATAAGCAGAACAATACGGTATATTTCCCTGAGCACGGCTTCCACACTTGTGTTGTCTGCAGAACTTTTTTTTTTCCAAGGTGGGGGTAGGAAGCTGTCTACCACCCCATCCTAACTATTCTCTTTTTCATTTTAAATTGGCCTAAATACTATCCTCTTTTCACTTTAACTTGGCCTGAAGTTACTATCTATCTCTTGAATGCTAAGTTGTAACAGTAAATTAGTGTTAGAGTGTGGTAGTCACGAAGAGGTGCAATGGGAAGCTTTCTGTACCACCTGTTCCTAACTATGCACTTTTCACATGTCATTAAATTTCCCTCTCCTTGAATGCTCAGGAGTAACAGTTGATTAACACTTGAATATAATGCTTGTCACGAAGAAGTGCTATGGATATTAAGTTGGAACTGGGGAGGAGGGGTTAGGTACAGCTTTCACTGATCTCTTCACTACATTAGGTATCTCCCCGAAAGATGAATTAAAATCTTCAGAAGGTAGCAAGAATGATAAAAATGAATACCGGTATGTCATGTGATTGTTATTTTTGTTGTCACTGTTACCCCCGGAACCGAAGATGAACCGAGGTTATGTATTCATCCGTGTCTGTTTGTGTGGAAGATATCGCCGAAAGTTACCTTATCTGAATTCAATAAAATCTGGTGAATAGGCCTTAGGTGTTCTTTGGGTCAAAGCAATGTTGTCTAGATTTTGAGGTGAGTCTGTTTCCGAAGGCAGGAATAAGCTAAGTCATTTACTGGCGTTGGCGGAGATATGCGTTCTGTGAAATTTTGTGTAACAGAGTAGACTAAGTCGGTAGAATTGATAGACTGAGACCGTAAAAGCATTTGTCTGGTAGGAGAGAGGAATTACAGTAGTAAACGAGAAACTCAGAGAGCGCCTATCTCCGTCAACACCAATGCAATTTATTATTTATTCCTACAGCCGGATCCGGATCCACATAGAAATATGATTAACACGTCCTCGACCCACTGCCCATCAATCCTCCTGATGTCATTGAAATGCGATGATAACTTTTTGAGATATCTTACGCACAAAATTGTTGTTATTGTTTCTTTTCTCATTACTGTCATTCCCACGAACACACACACACACACACACACACACACACACACACACACACACATTTGCTCATAGATGTAGCCGCAACTACCCAAATTTCCGTGCCTCTCCCCCCTTTCTATCCCCCCTTCCGTAGGCAAGCATAAATGTACGGTATGTATAGGGCCAGGATTCAGACAGAGGTGCCTAGTGTCTGAAGAAACCTGAAACGGGGCGAAACGTTACACACCAGAAAATAAAGGCCATTACATCTAAATGTTGCTTTCCTTTAACGTTACTGATATCATAGAAGAGGAATGGACATGGAATTAGCTTATCACTCACGCCAAATTATTCACTCTTACCTCCCGCACTGCTGCCTTATTCTACCTGCAAAGTTAGTACGTAAATCTTTGCTTAATTTTTACCTTAGAAGAAGCTGGGGGTTCTGGTTCTGATTGGGCTTTGGCCATTCTTACTCCTGCTGAATTGTTTACACCTTGATTCATTGCCTCTTCCTCCTTGCCTAAGTACTCCTCTTCCTCCTCGCCGTTCCCTTCTTCCTCGTACTCTTCATCATCTCCACGTGGTCCCTCTCTTTGGTCAGCGCCAATTCGTCCTTCTGCTTCGTCATTTCGTCCCTCCAACTCACCATTTCGTCCCTCTAACTCGCCATTTCGTCCCTTTGACTCGTCATTTCCGCCCTTTAACTCGCCATTTCGGCCCTCTGTTTCGTCATCAGCCGCCACCATTACCCAGACGAATGCCCCGAGCAGCACCGTCAACAGTATCACCTTCACCTTCATGTCGGCCCTTTCACTTCGTCACGTTTTTCGTCTTTCCGTCCGAGGCTCTTGACTTCCGTGGACGAGTTTGGCGGCGTGAGGATGAAAATGAAGGTCTAGGTTATTGGTTCGTCGCCGGCAGAGCAAGACTGGTGCCTTGTGTATGTTTATATAAGCGATTTTTGGGTGTGTTTACCAGCCACACTGTCACATGTGCACTGAGGGAACAAAGAAACAAACACCTGTTGCTCTTCCACCTGCAGCTCTATTGTCACCCCTACCCTCCCGCCCCACATCCCTCTCCTCTCCTGAACCCCTCCCCCTCTCCTCTAAATCACATCCCTTTCCTCCCCTCTCCCCTCTCCCCGTCGCTCGATGCTTGACTGAAAGGGCTGATTTCACCCTTCCTACCTTTTTCCCTCCCTCTTTCTTACCCTTTCCCTTGTTCTTTCTCATTCACAGACTACCCTTTCTCCAGTCATTCCTTCCCCTCACCCCAACCCTCCCTTTCCCTTCCCTTCCCCCCTTCCTGCTTGTTATGCGCACACTGACAGGGGAGTGGTTAATGTGGAAATGATGTTCACACACACACACACACACACACACACACACACACACACACACACACACACACACACACACACACACACATACACACACACACACACACACACACACACACACACACACACACACACACACACACACACACATACACAGACACACACACACACACACACACACACACACACACACACACACACACACACACACACACACACACACACACACACACACACACACACACACACACACACACACACACACACACAGGCAGACAGGGATGGAAAAAGGAACACACACACACACACACACACACACACACACACACACACACACACACACACACACACACACACACACACACACACACACACACACACACACACAGATCGTTATATACACGCACATGCATACAAACACAACACACCAGCATGCGTGCAAATAAACACATCCACTGTGATGGAGGGGGCTATTCACACCAAGCTCAGAATTTCAAGTGTCATAGGGGGCGTCCTAACACCCCTTCTGTAGCGATTTATTTTGCATTTTACACCTTATCTGTTTTACACTTTATTTTCACCTTATCTATTTTACACCATATCTATTTTTCATCTTATCTACTTAAATATTTTGCACCTTAACAATTTTGCATTCTACACCTTATCTATATCGTAACACCTCAATTTTAGCGATTTATTTTGCATTCTACACTTTATCATTGTCTTGTATTGTTATCTTATCAATATCGACTCTGGATCAGTAAGACACAAGAGGATCCTGAGGTGCAATCTGCAGACTAAATCGCCCAGGATGAGGGGTTAAGTCATCACCAAAGCCACTCAGAACAAGCTTTAACTCTTTCGCCCGTATTCTCGTGAGCTTAGAAGGCTTTAGCACTTCTTCCTTACTAGTAGATGTTTGCATATGATGTGTAAAGGATCTCGTGTACATTTGTTTTGGCTGTGCAATCTGTGTTGATATTGCGAAGGCATAAAAACCATACTACACTCTCTGAAGGAGGTGTTCTTGTGCAGTTGGAAGGTTATTAACACCTCTTCCTTACCGATTCATTCCTCATTCTGCTCCGTTACTATATTCCTTTGAGTTATTCATGCAGTCTCTGTCGACATTAAAACGGTATAAGAAGGGGAAAAAAAAGAAGATAGTAATGGGTAGTTTGGAAAATAAATCGCTAGGGAAGAGGTGTTAGGGTGCCTTCTTACCCGACGAAAATACATGCCTTAATATTGCAGTTGCCACTAGGTTCCTCTGATCATTGTTTAAAGCCCGTAATCAGTTGTATTAATCCTTTAAAATCTTCGGAACCGCTTGAGAGGTATGCCTTCTTGGAGGTGCCCAATTATACAAACGTCCCTCAGCTACCTACTTCCCTTTCCCCTACAAGGAGGATGGTGGACTGTAGCAGAGGGGTAACTTAAGCCTGCGGTCCACCGGGTTCACATTTCAGATGAACCTGGGGCAACGGCAACAAAAACAACAAGGTCTTTAGGTTTTGTCATAAATAGCTGTCTTTAACACTGTGGCGCTGCAGAATGGAAAGCCCCCAGATAATATTTTGAGTTCGTGGGCTGGTCATTGCATTCATTGTTGAGAATCTTGCAGTATTACAGAGATAGTTCCTCCCTTGGTACGGTATTGCAGAGGGGCCCCTTCTCGTGGTGGCATCTATTTAACCAGTAGGCGCTGCTGTCCGGTTATACAGTCGTCCCCCCAAAGTAAGCTTGTTGGCTGCAGGTGAGGGCCGTCTTCAGACTGCAATCCACGGAGTTCACGTCTAGACAACAGTGATTCCTCCCCCTCCCCTCCCCCTGAAGTTTTTGATTAACCCCTTCAGCACATGGACGTCATTATTGTTGGTCTTTTGCTACCAGACGATTTTCCTCAGCTTAGATAGGAGGGGTTATGTGTAGAGTCTCAAGATTGACAAGGTTGTCCTGAAGTTCCTGAACCGAATTAATTTGTGTTTGTGTGTGTGTGTGTTTGTGTGTGTGTGTGTGTGTGTGTGTGTGTGTGTGTGTGTGTGTGTGTGTGAGAGAGAGAGAGAGAGAGAGAGAGAGAGTGTTATTCCACCTGATATAAAGTGCATAATTTTCGTAGGATGTAGGTAGCCTAGTTTAACAATAGATTTTAAGAATACTGTACTTTATAACAGAAAAATAAAAGGAAGAACCCTGAGAAATAAATCATCCGTCACTTTGCACATTTTATTGCAGTGGTAAGTAATAATAATAATAATAATAGTAAAATTAATAATAATGATAAATAATAATAATAATAATGGTAAGAGTAATAGTAATAATAATCGTCATAATCATTAGCATTACCATTATCATTATCACAGTAATAGGCTAGTAGTAGTAGTAGTAATAATAATAATAATAATAATAATAATAATATATCCTTTGCTATCATACAGCAGTCAAACTCGATACCGAAGAAGGTGCATAACATCAGCATCTTAATCCATTGGTAGGCAAATCCCGGGAAGCAGAATCCTCAAACCTAATCCTGTTTAGAAGTTAATCCCGGATAAATGGTTCCCCTAATCCAGTTGTGAGGGGGGGAAGGGGGATCATGCTTAACCCTTTGACCACCACGGAACCCCCTACAAGTCTCATTCTTGCCTCCCTTAGACTATTTTCAGACGATTTTACTCAGATTTAAGTTTGGTAATTTTCATGGATTATTGATACTCTGTTGAACTCTGACTTATTTTGTTCCTCCTTCAGGCAGACGATTTTATTCAGCTGAAGACGCATATTTTAGGGATATAAAGGGTTAAGAAAGACGATTTTATTCAGTTGGCCTTATTTTTCGCCATTTGAAGGGTTGAGGAAGGTCAGATACTAAGATTTATTGGAGAGAGAGAGAGAGAGAGAGAGAGAGAGAGAAAAGGAATTGGTCTGGCACTTAGAGGTTAGTGACGGTGGTTAGGCGGTCTGGTAATAATCGGCAGGTTCGTCGTAGAAGTTGTACTCCTTGTAATCGGTGATGTCGGTATCGGCTGCAATATCGGCCGCTTTATCTGTGGCATCGGAAAGGAAATAGAGTTAGTTGTTGTATCGGTTACATGTATTTATATATATCTATATATCTATCTGTATACCTATATCTGTCTATATGAGGGTGTACCGTATCTCTTTATCTCTGCATCAGATTATCTATTTTTATCTGTCTCTATCTTTCTGTTTGTCTATCTATCCATGTTTATCTATCCGTGTTTCTGTCTATAATACCTTTGCATATAATCCTTCTCATCCGCCGACCACCTCACTACTACACTCTCCTAGTCAGTCTCTCATTCTCTAGTCTTTCTACATGGCCAGACCATCTCAGGGTACTTCTCCTAGCACTTTCCATCACACGCATCAACACCACAACTCTCCCGAACTTCCTCATTTATCTGCCTGTTTCTCCACGGAACTCCACACACCCCTCTCAAGATTACTCATTTCCACTCCTCACACCATTATCTCTGTCTCTCCACCATCTCCACACCTTCCTCTCAGATAGCTCATTTCAACTCCTCTCACTGTTTACTTGTATCCTTCCAACAGGGTCCAAGCCTACGTTAGAGTGGGGATCACAACACAGTCGTGCAGGGAATTCTTTACTTCCATGCTCACCTCCTTACCCCATACCGTCTCTTCAGTGCATAAGTTACCTGCAGCTTTTCTCCGCTATGCTCTGCTTTTACTCACTTCATCCTCAAAATTTCTGTTCTTGCTTATCACTAGGATTTAAGTACGTTATTTCTGTTATAGTTCTCTCACCTTAACTTGGCCCAGATTTTGCGTCCTTCCCTAGTTTTTTTTTTTTTTTTCCCACATAGCTCTGCGGCAGAATTAGGCAAGACTACGGCTCTACTTTCTTTCCATGGCCTCCCCCCCCCTTTTTTTTTTTTTTTGACAGGCATCATATTCTGGTTTATCTGTTTTTACAACCTAACATTGAAAATGGAGTGATGGCAATTTTACGCCCAAGTTAGTGCCAAAATAGTATAATAGTAAGGATTGGAATTAGAGTAAGGAGAGTATAATATCTGTTCAGGACCATCGGTTCAGGTTAGTAGGATCTGTGTATCACCAACTCAAATGCAGACACACAACACTAGCATTTGGTTGGGGCCGTAAAGTGTTTGTGGTCTGTTTATCTATGCAGCTCACGTGCGGGTACACAGCAGACCACCTGCTTGCGACAGTAAAAAATGTGTGTGATGTCGGTAGGCTATCAATGCAACTCACATGCAGGTGCAGTACGACAAGAACACCTAGTTGAGACGGAAAAGTTTGTGTGGTCTGTGTATCTATGCAACTCACATGCTGGGGCGCAACAGTAACACTTCCCGTATCCGAGGCAGCCGTAGGGCACCTCCACCTCGTCCTTCCCGGTGCACTTCCTGTTCTCACACCAGCCGCCATGACGCCTACACTGCTTCGTCATGTGACACCCCTCTGGTGGCACGGCAGGGCATGGCAGATAGAGCAGGGTAGGGCAAGAAAGGAAAGGGATGAACATGGTAAGGCAGGTCAGGGAAAGAAAGGACAGGACAGGGCAGGGCAGAGCAGGGCAAGGCATAACATGGATGGACAGGACAGGACAGGAGAGAGCAGGCCAGGTCAGGGCAGGACAGATCAGGAAATGGCAGGGCAAGACAGAGTGAGAAGGGACAGGAGAGGGCAGTGAAGGGCAGGGTAGGGCGGGGCACAAGATGGAATACGAGGAATGGGAAAGAAGGAGAAACAGGGAGAAAGAAGCAAGTGATAATCGAAATATATCACAACAGACACTGCATAAAACAGTATATGAAGACCCAGAAGAACTGGGAAATATCTCCTGACATTATAAGTCACACTGCAGCGGCATCTTTCTAGTAGGGACCGCCTGATCTGTATGCTCTATATAACTCTCTTCCTCACCTTTTTTAGAGCAGCATCGGCACTTCTTTGTGCCTGTACCGTAGCATCCTCCAGGCACCTCAAACTCATAGGAACTCTCACACCACTTCTTGCACTTCCCGTCGTACCGTCCACACTTCTGGTTCCTCACGCACTCTGGGTTAGTGGTGGGGAGGTTTGTGGGGGGAAGTTAGTGGCATGGTTAGTACTGGAGGTTAGTGGTAGTGTGTGGTGAAGGTTAGTGTTAGTTGTGGGGTTTTATTGGCCCTGGTAGTCATTGGTGAGGTTAGTGATGTGGTTTGTGGTGGGGGTAGCGGCATTGTTTGTGGTAGAATTAGTGTGGGAGTTAGTGGTGGATTTATCAGTGGGAAGGCTGTAGTGGTATAGTTAGTGGTTAGTGTTAGAGGTAGTTGTGGGGAACTATATTCACATTGAAAAAAAAGGAAGAATGGGCCCGTTTGTAGATCTCATTACATAGCAGCTTTTATTTATATATGTTTTCAGGTTCATAAACTAATGCAGAATAATCTTTTTTTTTATTTTTTGTTTTTCTTGGTTTTCTGTACCTTAAATAATTCCATCCATAGATTGGAAAAAGAGGTTAGGGTGATGAGGATGGTGTTTGTGGTGGTTGTGATGAAGGTGGGAATTTTTATTTATTTATTTATTTTAGCAAAGCAATGTTAGGAAAAATGGAAGATCTCTAGCTATATATCTTTTTTCAGACCTGATGTGAGTTAGAAAAATGGCCCTCAAGTTTGGGTGGAAGTTGGAAAGCACGAGACATCTTCACTATTTCTGCATTTCCGTTGCATGTAAGTATTAGATCATATTTTGTTCGATTTTTTATGTACGTCCTTAGATAGTAGGGAGTATATTTCCTTACTTCTGGGCGCGCAGCATTTACAGACATCCTTGCTGCCCTTCTTGGTGGGGTGGCAGCCGTAGGGAATCTCCTTCTCGTGGTCGCTGCAGTAATCCTTGCACTCACCGCCGCGACTCAGGCACTTTTCGCTGATCTTGCACTCTGGGGGAGGGGTTGGCAGTGAGGGTGGGGGTCTTGCCAGTAAGAATAGTGAGGTTAGCAGTGATTGGGGGTTGGCAGTAAGGGTAGGGGTGTTGGTAGTGAGGATAGGGGGTTAGTAATGAGGGTGGGACTGTTGGCACTAATGGGGAGTTGGTAGTCACTTGGGGAGGAGTTGGCAGTGAGAGTGGGAGTGCTGGCAGTAGTTGCAAATTTTCTTCAGGCGGAACAGGGAAGATAGTTGTTCCTCTGACACTACGCAACTTACAATCCGTCCACAACACTTACTCTGGTCCTTAGGCACACAGCACTTGCATTCCGTGCCGTAGCAGCCCTTATCCACGTACGTTTCCCATTTTTCGCATTCCTTCTTGCACGTACCCTTCTGCAGCGAGCACTTACCCAGCAGCTCACACTCTGAAGACACGCAGACACTTATTTTACACTTAAATTCTCATCGCTTGAGGATGCTTCCTAGCACCTCTTCCATAGCGATTTATTTTTGTCTCTGCAGAGTATGGCGATATTAGAAGAATTTCGGTAACATACAAAAGGACAGTAAGGTGTAATAAAGAAAATAAATAGCTTAGGAAATGGTGTTAGAGAGCTTCCTTACCTGATGACAATACTGACCTTGTTTTTACACCTGAAATCTCCCTGTCTTTTTTTTTTTACACATTATATACTTTTTTTTTTTTTTTTAACTACTTTGCTTCCTACTTCCTTTCTCTTTCTTTACAAAGTGATTTTCCTTTTTACTCTCCATCTTTCTTTTTATCTCTGCTGTTTATTATTGTTGCGAATTGGGAGTTGAGAGGTAAATGAAACAAGTAAATTATGACGTTAGCATAGACGAGTGATTGACTAGGTTCTGTTAGGTTAAAGAAGATTAGATAAGCGATTGGCATTTCTTGTGGTTGGGGTAGGTTAGGATGGACAGTTGACTGATCAGGTTAGGTTGGGTTAGGTTAGATTAGACAAAATTCTACGTTTGATTAAGTTAGATAGTAAATGAGGAAGGTTTAGGTTAGATTAGCCAGATGATTATGTTTGAATAGGTTAGGTAAGATTAAGTGGCTGGCTAGGTTCGGCTCGGTTAGGGTAGGATAGGTTAGGTTAGGTTAGGGTAGGGTAGAGTAGGTTAGACCAGGTTAGGTGACATTAGGTTAGGTCAGGATAGGTAAGATAAGGCTAGATTAGCTTAAAATAGATTAGGTCAGGTTAGATAAGGTAAGATAAGGCCAGATTAGATTTAGGTAAAGTTTGGTTAGATAAGACTAGGTTAGATTAGATTGATTTAGATTATACTGGTGACTGACCGGGTTCTTTAGGCACGCAGCACCAGCATCCATTTCCCTCGCATCCCCACGGTATGTCCTTCTCATTGGGCAGACATCCCGTGCTGCGACACACACCGCCCTCCGCCTGGCAGTTTGGCCTGATCTTACACAGCTGCACCGGGGCTGGGAAGTATACAAACTGCTGAGTGAGGTACTGATGTGGAAGTGTAGGGGAAAGTATGAGTTTTTTTTTTTTTTTCCTTTTAAGGTGTGGTTTGTCTCAAAATTACTCTCTCTCTCTCTCTCTCTCTCTCTCTCTCTCTCCCACCCTTCCCCTCACTTTCCTTTCTCTCCCCTTAACTTTCAATCTCTTCCCCTCTCAGTCTCCCTTTCGACCTCTCTCTCTCTCCCCCTCTCCCCCTCACTACCTCTCACTCTGTTTCTCTTCTCATTCTTCTTCTTTTCCTCCTCCCTCCCTCTATCAGTTTCCCTCCTCTCCCTTCTCCTCCCCTTCACTCTTCTCTCCCTTCCCCTTTCCCCCCCCCTAGCGACGCATCATGGAAATAAACAATGATTCCCTTACTCTCTCTGTAACAGCACTTGCAGTTTCCACCGCCTATACATCCTCCCTTCAGCTCCCTCTCGCCCGTCTCACACCACTTACGGCACGTCCCCCACTTGTCACGGCAGTCCTGCAGCACCGTGCACCCTGAGACGTGGTAGAAGGTAGCCTGGGTTAGGTTGGGTTTGGTTAGGTTTGGTTGAGTTATATTTGGTTAGGTTAGGTTTGGTTGGGTTGGGTTGGGTTTGGTATGGTTAGGTTTTATATTGTTTGGTTTGGCTGTGTTTGGTTGTGTTTGGTTTGGTTAGGTTTGATATGGTTTGGTTTGATTCAGTTTGACAAGGTAAGGTTAGGTTAGGTCAGTTTAGCGAAGGCGTGGTCTGGTTTAGATTATCACCACAATAATTTACAGACACATCCCAGACACATTGTACCTCTTGATATCCGTTCCACACGAGGCGTATATTGGGCCAAGTTAAAGGGAGGAGCGTATAGTGAATGTAGATGTTGCTGCACTTCCTTGTGGGGGCATCCGTCCCACACAAGGCATTTATTTAGGCTATAGTTGGCCAGATCAAAGTGAAAAGAGTGTTGTTGACGCCACGCTTAGGCCAGATTAATGTGGAAGGAGTTTAGTTGGCGCCACGTATAGACCAAGTTAAAGTGAAAAGAATGTAGTTGGCGCCACGTATAGACCAAGTTAAAGTGGAAGGAGTGTAGTTGGCGCCACGTTTAGGCCAAGTTAAGGTGAAAGGAATTTAGTTGGCGCCACATATATACCAAGTTAAAGTGAAAAGAGTGTTGTTGGCACCACATTTAGGCCAGGTTAGAGTGAGAGGAGTATAGTGAACGTGCTGGACTTACCTATGGGGGCACAGCAGACGCAGCCCAGGCCATGGCACCCGTGCCAGATGAGGCGTTCGTTGGTGCCGCAGTGGGCCTTGCACTTACCCCAGGCGGAGCTGCAGGCGTGGCTGGAGAAGCAGGCGAAGAAACGGTTCGCTGGCTTTGCCGGCCTGTTGTTGCTGGGCTCCACCTGCAGGAGAGTGTGGTGGAGAGTTAGTTTACCTGCAGGAGAGTGTGGTGGAGAGTTAGTTTTACCTGCAGGAGGGTGTGGAGAGTTAGTTTTACCTGCAGGAGGATGTGGAGAGTTAGTTTACCTGCAAAAGGGTGTGGAGAGTTAGTTTTACCTGCCGGTGGGTGTGGAGAGTTGTTTTACCTGAAGGAGGGCATGGTGGAGAGTTAGTTTACCTGCAGGAAGGTGTGGAGAGTTAGTTTTACCTGAAGGAGGTTATGGGTAGTTAGTTTTACCTGCAGGAGGATGTGGAGAGTTAGTTTTCCCTGCAGGATGGTGTGGAGGGTTAGTTTTTACCCGCAGGAGAGTGTGGAGAGTTAATTTATCGAGGTGGAGGAGTGGTGGAGAGTTTTTGTTCATGCAGGGAGAGTCGGTGTAGAGCTACCTGGTATAATGCATGCAGGGTGAGAGGGTTGGAAAGTTATTACCGGTATAGTTCATCCAGGGGGAGTCATGGAGACTTAATTTATCCAGGGGCTGTGGTGGAAAGATAGTTTATTCAGAGGGAGTTGTGGAGAGTTGGAGTGCGTCTAAGAGGAGTGAATGGAGAGTTTTATAGTTCATGCAGAAGGAGTGGGTGGAGAGATATAGTTTATTGAGAGAGAGAGAGAGAGAGAGAGAGTGTTCATCCAGCCTAGTCTCGGGCCCCTACACATTGGCGGAAGTTTTCGTCCTTTTGCAGCTTATTTCACGTAACTGAATGGCAGAAAGGATACCATGGCTCATCATCCATTCCGCTGCGCATCTTCGTGACTAGCATCGTGTATTCTCTCTCTCTCTCTCTCTCTCTCTCTCTTTCTCAACACCATAATCCCCTCCCCCCTCCCAACCACCACACCTGTTTTTTTGTCACAATGGTCCCATCCCTTGTCTGACACCTGACATTCAGTTTCTCTCTTTCTCTCTCTCTCTCTCTCTCTCTCTCTCTCTCTCTCTCTCACACACACACACACACACACACACACACACACACACACACACACACACACACACACCTAACTATCTGTGTCACTAACGGTGCCAATCCCTTCCTGGCACCCTACCATCAGTGCCACTCAGAAACCATTGAGTCGCTGTTATGCCACATCACACACCCCTCCTTCATAGACTGACTGATTTCGCATGAACACACCTGTAATTTACCTTTCGTATCACCTGTACTGGGATTCGTGGTGGTGGAGAGGGGTGCCTACGCGTAGTGGCACTGATATGACCAGGCGGACCCTTTCCCTGGTTAGACAAACATCCCTTATCTCCCTCCCTGTCAGTCCATCCATCCATGGATCCATCTATCTGTATTACCGTTGGAACAGGCGGATCTACATACTGTAGACACTCAAATTTCCTCCAAACTCTGCACACTTGTATTCTCCATCAATCCATTAATCCATCTATCTGCCTGTTTATCTGTCTACCTGTCTGTTCATCCATCCATCCATCCATCCATCAGTCAATCCATGCACCCATCTATCTTTATATCTATCCATCTATCCGTCTTACCTTAGGAGCAATGGGAACAGGCGGTGAATCAGCATTGGCCACTCTACTTCCTGCCAAATTCTTCACCCCTTCATTCCCAGCCAGCTTCACCTCACTCAAGGAATCGCCATCTTCGTCGCTTTCGTCACTTTCCTCACTCTCATTTCGTGCCTCCTTTTCGTCTTCGGCCGCCACCTGGACGAAAGCAAGGGCCCCGAGCGCTAAGAACAGGATCACCTTCGTCTTCATAGTCGCCCCACTCAGTTCGTCACCCCTTCTTCGTCTTTGCGTGGTTCTTGGCTTCCGTGGACGAGTTTTGGCGACGTGAGGACGACTGTGGGGATGTTGGTTCGTTGGTTGTCACCGTCAACGCTTGACTGTTGGGTGTGCGTGTTTATATAGAGGGTTTTTGGGCGTGTTTGGTGGCGCGTACACACACACACACACACACACACACACACACACACACACACACACACACACACACACACACACACACACACACACACACACACACCTGCTCTTCTTCCACCGTGGAGCTTTTCAGTCCCCCCCTCTTCCTTCCCCACCTCGTACCCATTTTTTCCGTCCTTAGCTAATTCCACAGTTCACTGGCTGTGCTATTTTACCTTACTCCCCGGCTCTCCTTTTCTCCCCTTTAACTCCCCTTTGTTTACCTCTTCTCCCCTTTCGTCCCTTCTATCTTTTTGTGTTCCTCTCCATCCTTTTTTCAGTCCCATCCCTTTTCGTCTTGTTATCCTTATATTCAGCTCCAAGAAATCGACATCAGTCATAGTCTTCGTAAAAAACGGCTCCAAAAGTACTATTAGATCTGTTGCTGTTTGCGTCTCTTTGTACTCTTTTGTAGTCCTGTGTACGCTTCTTTCTCTTCCCTCTTTATTCTTCTTTCCAGTTATTCCCTCTCTCCTCTCCTCGTCGGTTTCCCTCCCCCTCTCCATTTTCTCCTCAGGCCATCTCTTCTTTTCCCAGGTCCTTCCCTGTCATCTCCGTTCCTCTTCCACTCCTATATTCTGCAGCGCCTTCCTCTTCTCAGTTCGTCTTTCATTCTCTCCTCTCTTCCGATGACTCCTCCCCTCTCTCCTTTTTTCCTTTGCTCTTCTCTCCGTTCGTCAGTCCCTATCCTCTTCCGCACATTTCATCTTCTTCCTTTTCTCCTCAGTCCCTCTCCTCGTCCTGTCTCCTCCGTTACCCCTTCCCTTCCCTCATTTCCTCCCCACTGTCCTCTTAAATCCCTTCCCTTCCTCTCTCTTGATTCTCCTTCAGCCTGTCACCCCTTTCCTTCACCCTGCCTTCCTTCTCCTCATTCCGATTCTTTTGCCTCTACCCCTTCCGTCTTTTCGTCCTTCCCCACGTCCAAGACCACTAGGTGAAGTGAAGGGAAGAGGAGGGATTTAGGAAGGAATGTACAGTAGGTAGGCAGGTATTTAGACAGACATGCAGGAAGGAAGGAAGGATGAGAGAAAGAAAGGATGGAAGGAAAGAAGGAAGGAAGGTAGGATTGCAAGGAAGTAAGCAGCACTCCATTGGTTCGTTCTGAGTCATTTGTTTTAGTTACCGCTGTAACTGGCATCTGTTCTTTTTGTTCAAGATAATACTAGTAAAAACAGGAAGGCTCTACCCATCCAGCACTCCCTCTACCCGGATCTGGCAGGAAAAAGTGAGAAGGATTACGATGCTTTATAGAAAAACTGCCAAAGATGAAATGTTCAAGGACCGCCATGCTAAACACAGCCATGCAAACTTCACAGGAAAGAAGGAATAGGACAAGATGTATATTCTCAGCTGACCAAACATTCACGGCTCTTACGATTCACTATGAGCTGTATAAAATCACCTGCAATCAGCTAGAATTGAACGCTAAAATTATTTTTCGTCCTTCTGTGACTCACTACAGCACATTCATTTTAACGTGTCCCAGATTTATGCCCTTTTGCAACTTATTTCACGTAGCTCAGTGGCAGAAAAAGACAATACTACAGCTGTACATCCTTTCCACAGCACTTCATCATGACTAGCTCCCGTGTTCTAGTGTTAATCTATTGTTACAACCCAGCATTCTAGATGGAGAGATGGCAATTTTAGGCCAAGTTAAAGTGAACTGTCCGGACGTTGCTACTCCTCACCCTGCCCTAGGGTGGGAAAGGAGGTGCAGATGATGATGGTGATGATTATAATGATGATGATGATGATGATGATTGTTATTATTACTGTTATTACGTTTTCGTGTTTAACTGGGATTTGAAGCCGAATACAAGAGAGTGAGAGAGAGAGAGAGAGAGAGAGAGAGAGAGAGAGAGAGAGAGAGAGAGAGAGAGAGAGAGAGATGGGGGGGGGGAAGTAAAAGAAAAATGTGAAATAGAAGGAGAAAGGAAGACAGAATTGTTAAGACGATGATGTATAGCCTAAGAGAAATCAGTATGGTGAGAGGCTGAAAGAAGAGGAGGAAGGAGGAGAAAAGAAAAAGGAGAGATGGAGAAAAGAAGAAGTTAGAGGGTGGAGAGTAAGAAGAACCAGGGAGAATATGGACGAGAGAAGAGGTGGGAGAGAAGGCGAGGTGAAAGGAAGAGAAGGAGAAGAGTAGGAGCACAGGAAATACTGGAGGAAGATAATGAAAGGAAGGAAGAGAAGAAGAGTAGGAGCACAGAACATATTGAAGAAAGATGAAGGATGGAAGGGAAGAGAAGGGAAGAAAATCCAAGACAGAAATCAGAAGGAAGGACGGTCAAGAGAAGTCAGCATGAAGTGTGGATGAAGTAAAGGAGGGAAGGGAGGAGAAGAAAATGGAGTAAAGTTGAGGGAAAGGAAGAAACTGAGAGTGAGAATTAAAGAAAGGAAATGAAAGGAAGAGGAGAAAAGGGACAAAAGTCTAGGAAATGGAAGAAAGGGAGGGTGAGGAGTGAAGGAAGGAAGAGGAGAAAAAGGAAGAAGAACGAGGGAGTGGAATAAACTAAGGGTGAGAAATGAAGGAGGAGGCGGGATAGAAGGTAGAATGAAGAATGGAGAGAGGATAAAAAGAGAAAAGAAGAAGGAAACGAGGAGGATAACAAGGAAACAGAAGAAAGTACAGGTGAGAGGGGAAGGAAGGAAGGGAAAGAAAGAGGAGAAGAGGGAGAAGGACGAGGAAATGAAAAAAAGTGAGAGTGGTTACTGAAGGAGCAGACTGGATAGAACAATGCGACATAAACATCTGCCGATCACAAACATTGCAGTCAGTGAACCCTCCCCTCTTTTATCCCCCTTCCCCCTCCTGATCCTCCTCCTTCCCCCTCCTGATCCTCCTTCCCCCTCCTAACTCCCATCCCCCTCCTTCACCTCCTTTCCCCTTCTCTCACTCTCCTTTACCCTACCCTTCTTCATTCCACTTTTCCTTTCCCTTCCCATATTCTGCGCCTCCCTTCTCATCTTTATCAACCCCCTTCCATTTCTGATTCCCTCCCCCCTCCCCTCCCCCTCCCTCACTTCCCTTCCCTCCTGCGTATTGTCCTCCCCCCCCTCCTCTCTCTCCTCATACACTACCGTTTCCCATTCACTTCTATCCACCCCATTCCTGTTCTCACCCCCCTTCTCTTTACCCCTTTCCCTTCCCTCTTCCCCTCTTCTTCCCTGTACCCAGTCCCCTTCTTCCCTCATTCCTTCCCCCCATTGCTTCTAACTCCTTTCTCCTTCCATAACCACTCTCCTTACTCCTTATCCTTATTCCATTTCCTCTTCCCTTCTCCCCTTCCCTCTCCTCCTCCCACTTACTCTTCTTCCCACACAGCTTACCCATTCCCCCCTCTGCTCACACATCCAACCACATACACACTTCCATCTCTCCTAACTCTCATTTTGTTTCACCCCCTCCCCTCCTCTCCCCATCAGTTGCTTCCTCTCTCTCTCATCTCCTCACATACAATCTCTACCTCTTCCCTTATTACTACTTTCGTCGTCGTCGTCGTTCTCCTCCTCCTCTTCCCTATCATTGGCTGCATATCACAACACACACACACACACACACACACACACACACACACACACACACACACACACACACACACACACACACACACCTATGAGAGTGTTGTTTCTGTGACAGCATAATAACACTGAAGTAAGATATATTTGCCTATGAATGTCGCAACACGCAAGTATTAGTTATCGTATTTGCATGTATATAGCCAGAGTAATTGAGTTTTACGTACATATGAATGTGTCGGAAGCACACACACACACACACACACACACACACACACACACACACACTACGATCGTCGATACTCTCTCTCTCTCTCTCTCTCTCTCTCTCTCTCTCTCTCTCTCTCTCTCTCTCTCACTCTCTCTCTCTCTCTCTCTCTCTCTCTCTCTCTCACCCTGGTAAGGAAAAATAAGAGTACTGTAGTGGTCCAGTAGTAAACATAGGGTGTGCTTTGAAGTGTGTGTTTTCTTGTAGTTTAGAAAAAGGAGGAGGAATTAGAGAGGATGGTTTTGTATGAGAGTGAGAGGAGATCTTGAGGAAGAGGGGAAGGAAGCGGTAAGGAGGTTAAGAAGAGGAAAGAGTTTATTTGTCTCTGTTTATTTATGAGTTTATGAATAATGATGAATGGAGGGGATGGAGGATGGGGCAGATAGAGAGTGAGAGAGAGAGAGAGAGAGAGAGAGAGAGAGAGAGAGAGAGAGAGGTTCTATTTTTGAGACATGATGTGCTGGTGGGTTGTTTATGTGCCTGCCTTGTGTGTGTGTGTGTGTGTGTGTGTGTGTGTGTGTGTGTGTGTGTGTGTGTGTGTGTGTGTGTGTACTGTATGTGTGTGTGTGTGTGTGTGTGTGTGTGTGTGTGTGTGTGTGTGTGCGTGGCAGCTTTGTGTTTCTGTATGGATATGGCCCCGTTTCTGTCAGTCTCGAATTGACAGAGGTGCTGACGTGGATGTGACACGACACCTGTCTGACGTGAAGGAGGGAGGAGGTAGGAGGGGGAGGGGGAGGGGGAGAGGGAGGGGGAAGGAGGGAGAGGGAGAGGGAAGGATAGGTAGTAGGAGTGCGGGAGGAAAGGAAAAATGAAGGGATAATGAAGGAGTATGGCGTGAAAAATATAGGGGGAGAGAGATGTAATACGAGGGAGGGAGGGAAAAATTATGGGGTAACAGAGGGAGGGGGAAAGGAGGGGGAGAGTGAGGGGGGAACGGGGAGGGAGGGAAAAATTATGGGGTAACAGAGGGAGGGGAAAAGGAGGGGGAGAGTGAGGGGGGAACGGGGAGGGAGGGAATACATTGGAGGGGAGGGTAGTAAGAGGGAAGGGGGAGGGGAGAGGGAGGGAAAAACTAAGAGGGGAAAAGGGGTCGTTGTTCCCCTTAGCGACAGGCGCTAAGGGGGGGAGGAAGAAGAGAAAGAGCAGCAGGGATAATTTTTATTAGGCATGTTATAATAACTGCTACTACTATTATTGTGATTTTGTATATCTATGTATGTATGATGATATAAAAATATATTTATTTTTATAAAGATCAGGCTAGCGCGTGTGTAATATGTTTGGACAGAACTGCAGTTCATTTATTTTAACTGGGCGGGGATTTTCCTTCCGTTGCAGCTTATTCCCGTAGCTCAGTGGCAGAATAAGACAATAATATATCTACATTCTTTCCATACCACCTCATTGTGACTACCTCCGTGTGCCGTTGTTAATCTTTTGCTACAACTCGACATTCATGATGCTAAATACTAAATCCTGGTTGCATGTTATTGAGTCAGTCGTAACTGTGGGGTAGCAGTGGTTGTCCATGATTACAAGTCAGATCATCCCTCCAGCCTTAACTTAACCTGGTCATCAACTGACCTGAAAAGGGGTTATGGATCTTTGTCTCGTGGGTCATCAGTTGTAATTATTTTTTTCCTTAATGTAGTCGTCTTTCACCAGATACAATAAGGCATCCTTGAATACAGAGGAGTGATTGCGTAAAATTCGGTGAACTTTAGTTATGAGCTAAGAATGAGTCTTCTTGGTTCCTAGTCATATTTATTCTCCGATCTGACTACACTTACCCATCATCTGTACCACCACCGTTCATGTATCCCTCCTTTCTGTCCTCCATACTACCACCTCCATCATGGATACATGTATCACTACTATCATCATCCATCCTTGTATCCCTCCTTCCTCTCCTCCTTACCACCACAACCATCCATGTATTCCTCCTTCCTCTCCTCCTTACCACCACAACCATCCATGAATCACTCCTCTCCTCCTTGCTATCACTTCGACCTTTTTTCTTATTCCATTTTTTCCTTATCCTTACCAGCTCCATCTTTTTCTCCATATTACTCAAGTAACCATAATTTTTTCCTCCTTACTCTCATCTCCATCTTGAGAAAATACAAGAATTCGTCCCATATTCTCGTCGGTTGGGGAAGCTCCCTAACCTCTTTTCCTAAGCGATTTATTTAGCATATTACACACTTTACTCTCTTCTGTGTTACATAAAATCCTTCCAATATCACAATACTCTGCCTGAGTAACGTACAAAACGATATTAACCTGCCATATCCAAAAATATATCGCTAAGGAAGAGGTGTTAGGGAGTCTCCTTAACCGGCGGGAGTACAAGATTCAGTCCCTCTTATCGTCTCTCCTCCTTCCTACGACCTCCATCTTTTAAGTCGTTGGATATCACTCCTTTGATTCTTCTCTACTTCTCTTAGCGACTGTTTGGCTTTCTGCTTTGTTTTTATTTTTTCTTGGAGGGAACAATAATGCGGGCTTTGGTCTTTGGTTCCTTCTTCCGTGCATAAAAAATAAATAAAAAATAAAGCTTCCCTATTTTATACAGACAGACTTAAGATGGGATTAGCTGTGGATAATCTTGGTAGTCAGGAGGATTAATGTGTATCCCTATTAACTAGCTTTTAATTTTCTCTGGCCCCTCTTAGGTATTTTTTTAGACAAATATTTAACACTTGTTTTAAAGATGAGAAAATTCCCACAAGTCGTTGGTTTAAGGAAGGCCGTATTGTTCGATTTATTTTGAAATGGGGCGAAAATTTCTGGTTTTAGGAACATGGCCTTTTTTTTTTTTTTTTTTGAAAAGTTGGAAAAATTCATACAGGTCATTGGTTTATGGATTTTTTTATGTAATTTATTTTGAAAAGTGAAAATTTATATGTCGTTTGTTTATTTTTTTTTTCCTATTTATTTTGAAAAGTTGTGAAAATTTTTATATACCGGGTATTGTTTGTTTCGGGATTTTTTTATGTCCTATTTATTTTGAAAACTTGCGAAAATCCCTACAAGTTGTTGGTTTAGGGATTTTTCTTGTCCTATTTATTTTGAAAAGTTGTGAAAATTTTTATGCCGTTGGTTTAGTTTTTTTTTTTTTTTTTTTTTTTTTTTTTTTTTTTTTTTTGTCCTATTTATTTTGAAAAGTTGCGAAAATTCCTGCAAGTAGCTGGTTTAAGATACCTGGATTTATTGTCCCATTTATTTTGAGAACTGTGAATGTTGAATAGGTAAGTTGGCTCGAATTTTTTTATATTTAACTTATTCACTACGATGACTAGTGTTCTCTCTCTCTCTCTCTCTCTCTCTCTCTCTCCCTTTGCAGCCTCCTCCAGACAATTCTTATTTCGGAAAAAATGCTAGTAGTGAAAGGGTTACAGAAAGCCAGATCTAACGCTGTCAGTTCGAAAATCCATCTTAAGTTGAAAAATCCATCTTAAGTTGAAAAATCCATCTTAAGTTGAAAAATCCATCTCAAGTTGAAAAATCCATCTTAAGTTGAAAAAATGGAGATAATATACCAAGAATAAAAATCAATCAATCAATCAATCATTTCCTGTGGCACCCTTGGGGATGCATAGGGCCTCGATGAACTCACACCACCACATCCTATCTTGTGCTAACTCCTCAAGATCTCCCCAACACTCATCTCCAGCTTCCCGTCTCATTGTCCTCACCCACGTCTCTTTTGGCCTTCCTCTACCTCTCCTACCAAGTGCCACCCACCCTGGTGTACCTCGTACTATTCCCTGTCTCCTATACACATGTCCTAGCCACTTCCATCGTGAGAATCTAACATATTCATCGATCGGCTGCACTCCCGTTATTTCTCTAATTCTACTCTTTGGTATCCTTTCCCACCACTTAACTCCTAATATTCTTCTAAGTGCTTTATTTTCAAACACCAAGAATTTATTTTCCATAGTCACTGTGCTGTACCAAGACTCGTGTCCATAAATTAAGATACTCCTAACCATTACCTTATAAAGTTTGATTTTTGTATGCACAGAGAAATTGTTATTATTCCAAATATTTTTAAGCATTCCCATTGCCTGATTAGCCTTCTTTAACCTTTCCTCGAATTCAAAGTTCAAAGAACCATCCTTGGCTAAATAAGTACCTAAATATTTAAACCTATCAACTTGCTTTACAACCATACCTCCAATTACACATTCCTGCGCATTTTCCATATTCATATTGATTATTTCAGTTTTTCCACAATTAATAACCAAACCCACCTTGCGACCTTCACTCACCAAACAGTCCAACACTCTCTGCATCTCTTCTGGCCCATCACAAATCAAAACTATATCATCTGCATAATCTAAATCCAAAAGTTTCCTGTTCTCTCCCCAAAGTATACCTGCACCGGTTTCTGTTCCAACGCGTTTCATAATGTAATCAATGACCAATATAAATAGTAAAGGCGATAGAACACCACCTTGAATTACTCGGACTTGACTTCAAACGAATCACTCAGACAACCATCAACCATCACTTTACAAAATGTGTCCTCATGCATGTTCATAATGGCCCTCACAAACTCCTCTGGTATTCCATAATGTCTCATGATCTTCCCCATAGTCTCTCTCGAAACACTATCAAAAGCCTTTTCAAAATCAACAAAACAAAGACTTAACGGTACTCTCATTTCATTAACTTGCTGCATCAAATGCCTAACTATAAAGATCTGATCATTGCAACCATGTCCCTTTCTAAAACCAGCCTGTTCATCCCTCAGAATACCCTCAACCACCGGCTCCAACCTATTTAACAACACTCTACTGAAAACTTTCAAAGTTATCGGTGACAAAGAGATTCCCCTCCAATTACCACATTCACTCAGGTCTCCCTTCTTCGGAACTTTAACAATTACACCATTCTTCCAAACTGACGGTAGTAACCCCGTCACCCATATCTTATTGAATAGCTTGGTCAAGATCATTATTAATCTATCCTCCTCCACTTTAAACATTTCCGGAAATAAACCATCCTCCCCTGGTGCCTTATTATTCTTTAACTGTTTTACTGCTTTCTCCACTTCTGCAAGCCTCAACTCTCCTGTTTCTATATTTAAATCTTCCTGAGCAGACAGTATATCCTCTTCTGGTGGTATTGGTCTATTAAGAATTGTCTCAAAATGCTCTTTCCATCTGTTTTTAATATCTCCATCTTTGGTCAATAAATTTCCTTCCCTGTCTCTAACTGGTATTTCCTTGCGTTTACCTGCATTACCACTCAGTTCTCTAATCGATTCATATGCTATTCTTTGACTCTGTCCATCATTTTTGTTTATTAAGATTTCAGTCTCTGCAACCTTTTCATCCACACATCTTCTTTTATCTCTCCTAGCTAACCTTCTTACTTCTGAATTCAAACTCCAGTACGCAGCTCTTGCTAATTCAATCTCTCGTTCATCAACGCATTGCATCTCACTCCTCAATTTAGCCTCACCTCTCTTTTTTATCATATCCCACGTTTCCTCCGATATCCATTTCTTTCTCCTGAATCTATGTCTCCTTCCAATCGTACATTCAGCAGTCTCATGCAAAACTTTGTTCACATCCTCCCACATCTCATCTACACTTCTCTCCCCCTCTTCCAACGTTTCCAACACCAAAAACCTATTTCTGCATTCTAATCTGAATTCCTCCTTTTCTTCTCCTTCCCTTCTAAGCTTAACAATATCGTATCTACCAACACCAGATTTTTCCTTCTTCTGATTTTTAAGTTTAAACCTTATTTTTGCAATGCTGAGTTGATGGTCACTACCAATATCCGCTCCCCGTTTAACATGAACATCTAGCAGAGAACTTCTATGCCTCCTACTGATAGCGATGTGATCAATCTGATTTTTATATTTTCCACACGGCGACACCCAAGTTGTCTTGTGTATATTGCAATGCTGAAAGAGTGTGCCCCCGATGACTAAGTCATTTGCTAGACAGAAGCTTCCAAACCTCACTCCGTTTTCACTCATCCTACTACCAACTCCCATCTTACCCATACATGCCTCAAATCCCTCATTTGAACAGCCCATTACTGCATTAAAGTCTCCAACGCAGATCAAAACATCATGTCTAGGTACCCTTCCTACTCCTTCTTGCAACTTTTCATAAAATGTGTCTTTCCTTTCATCGAGTGCATCATTAGTAGGTGCATAACACACAAACAGACTGATGTTGCCATGATTTGATTTAAACCGTGCGTATAACAATCGCTCATCTATAGGATCCCACTCACATAAAGCCTTATTTGCCTTACAACCCAGCAACAATCCTACTCCCTGATAATGCATTCCGTCCTGTCGACCAGATATCAATAAACGTATACCATCCTCCAAATCCAACTTATCGACTCCAGTTAATCTAGTTTCTGTCAGAGCACAAATATCAAGTCCGCAATTTTGAAAAACCTTCACTAACTCATCGATTTTACCGTCATGATTTAGCGTTCTCACATTCCAGTTACCAATTTTAATTGTATTTTTTGCATTGACAAAGGAATTAGATTGTAATTGAGGCAACCGTGAGATTCTTAGCACCAAAAAAAAAAAAAAGTAATTCATCCGGTTACAAGGAATTATGGGCACACACACACACACACACACACACACACACACACACACACACACACACACACACACACACACACACAGGCTAGGAAAAAATATAGGCTTGCTGGTGAGCGCTTTATTGCTTTCTACACACTCGTGCAATTGAAGGTAATTTAACAAGTGGAAATTGGATATTGAGTAAGATAATTAACAACGGAAGGAGATTAACAGATACTAATGAACTGAAGCGTAACTAGAAGGTAAAATAAAAAGGTAATAATAATAATAATAATAATGATAATAATAATAATAATAATAATAATAATAATAATAACTAATAATAGTAACAGTAATAATAATAATAATAATAGTAATAATAAAGGAGACAGCTTAATTGAGAGGCAAAAGAGGAGTCAACAGTAATTAATCTAACAAATATATTAATAACTAGTAAAACAAGCGTCTGCGGCTCTTGGTGTAATTAGTGTTAGAAATAGTGATTGTGGTAATTACGGTAGTAGTGGTGGTGGTGGTGATAGTAGTGGTGGTAGTACTTATGATAGTAGTCGTGGTAGTAGTAGTCGTGGTGGTAGTAGTTATGGTAGTAGTGTAGTTAGCATTCTGACAGTAGTAGGTACGGTAGTATTCTGATAGTAGTAGTTAGGATAGTAATAGTAATGGAGGTGATTAAAATAGCAAGTAGCGTGGATAGTAAGTATGAGTAGTGTAAGGATGACTATTGCAATTTTCTCAAACTACATCTACATACACATAACATCCTCATCACCCTTAAACTCTCTTTATATTTCTCGTAAGTGCCTTCAAACATTCTCTTGCATGGCATTTATATCCCGTAGCACCTCTTCCATAGCGATTCATTCTGCATAGTACACACCTCAAATATCCTCTTTTATTTTATTTTATTTTATTTTTGTGTCCGACTCTGGGCTTAGGGTTCAGAGCTTATTCCCTAGTCCTACATACCATACACCTCCACATGTCATTCATATCCCTCAACACTTTTTCATCAGCGATTTTTTTCTCGTTACCACATCTTAAACATTTACTTGCATGTTGTTTCTATCGTTTCAATTGCATCAGAAACATACAAGACGATTATTAGGGCAAAAATATGCAGAATGAGTCGCCGAGGAGGAGATGTTACGAAATTCCCCAAAGTCACTTAGAATACGACCTTTAAAAGTCACTTAAGATCGAAACACCTTGTCGTAACTGTGGTATCTTTTTTTTTTTTTTAACAGGAAGAACAAGGGACAGTGTAAGATGCGGTAATTCCATGTGTCTAGTTTATCCCTTGAAAAAAAAATGATTGGAATAATATCTTGAGCTTTTTCCTATTTTTTTTTTTTTTAAGGATGGACAAGAATAAGGAGAGAGTGAAAGCTTTCCTTGAGCTTTTTTCTTTCTTTTTTCCTGTTTTTTTTATGTTAGGATAGCCAAGAATAGGGAGAATTTATTATCTGGTCTTGAGCTATTTATGTTTTGTAGGATAGACTTGGACAGGATAGACGAGGACAGAAGTTAAGATTAATTTTCGTAGGATGGACGACGACATCAGGACTAATAGAATCTTCCCTTATCCCTTGTTCCACCTATCATTGAAAATCCAGAGTTGCGACAAGGCCCTGATCGTAACTTGGTGACTTAGACCGCAGGGCCGTCGTAGTAATCGGTGTCGTAAATGGCGTACTCGGCGTAATCGGGGTCACTGGGCTCCAGGGCGATGACGGAGGCCTTGTCTGTGGGGTAGGCAAGGGTAGGTCAGGTTAGGGGGAGGTTTTCTGTGTAGCATACATAAATGTGATGCCTAAATAATGTGCCTCGGTAACGTACAAGAGGATATTAACCAGAGAGAGAGAGAGAGAGAAAGGGGGGTAGGTTGAGTTATCAGGTTAGGCATAAGTGGTGGCCGGGAATTGGATGGTGAAAGTGAACAGTTATTGGTGAGAGAGAGAGAGAGAGAGAGAGAGAGAGAGAGAGAGAGAGAGAGAGAGAAACAAACAGAACAGAAAAAAAGCGGTGATTAAGCTCTCTTAAAAACAAATTAAAAAAAAAACTCACATGCAGGGGCGCAACAATGGCAGTTCTTCCCAATGCAACCCCAAGGAATTTCGATCTCGTCCTTCTCATTGCATTTCCTCTTCTCACACCAACCGTCGTGTTTCTTGCACTTCTGCGTGGGGTTGCAGCCCTCTGTTGGTGGGGTTGGAGGAGGTTTAGGTGGGGTTGGATGGTAAGGCAGGGTTGAGAAGTTGAGGGGGGTTTAGGTGAAGCTGGGGGCTAGGTAGGGTGTGGGAGTTAAAGGGGTAGGGGGTTAGGTGGGGTTGGGGTGAGGTGGAATTGAGGGATAGTTGGAGTTTGGGGGGTTAGTTGGGTTCGGGGGTTAGGTGGGGTTGGATTTACCTGTATGCGTCTACCTGTATCAGTCTGTCTGTTTCCATCTTTCTCTCCGACAAAGAGAGTATGTTTCCACCTCTGTTTGTTAGTTTGTTTGTCTTTTAGCAAGATTTCTCAAAAACTAAAAGAAATTTGGACCTAATTTGGTGGGTAGGTAGCCCATGTCCGTATCGTATGACAGATTCTGAATCCGGAAAACACTTTTTTGCGAAACCCTAATCGATGATGAGATAACCTAACCCGTTATGAAGAGTGGTTTGGAAAGTACGCTGCCCTTGTCGGAGAGATGCGCTCCACTGAGTGTCCCTTTTATTATCCTTCTGTGTCCATCCATCCATTTGTCTAGCCATCTCTATCAGTCCGTCTGTCTATTTATACGTCTGTCTATCTATTTATCTGTCAGTTCACTTACTGAATGTGGAGCAGCACTTGCACTTCTTGGACTTATGGCCGTAGCATCCACCCTTCACCTCAAACTCCTTCCCTTCACACCACTTCTTGCACTTCCCTTCGTATTTCCAGCACTTCCGGTTGGCGATGCACCCTGGCGGTTAGAGGTTGGAGGTGTTAGAGGCTAGAGTAGCAGGTTAGAGGTTAGCTTGGGACCTGGAGTTAGGTATGAGACGTGCGTGGTTAGTGAGGTGAGGTTAGGTTAGAGTACTGTGGGCTAGGGTGGGTTTGGCAGAGAGAGAGGGAAAAGAGAGAGAGAGAAAAAAAACTGAGGTAGAGAGTGTGAGTTAGTTGAGATTAGGTTAGAGGGCAGTGGTTAGTGGATAGGTTGGAGAAAGACAAGTGCGAAGGAATAAGTTAGAGTAGGTAAGTCGTTAGTGAGAAAGGGAGAAGTAACAATATATATATATATATATATATATATATATATATATATATATATATATATATATATATATATATATATATATATATATATATATTCTGAACCAATAACCCCAATTCGTCCATAGTTCCATTTGGTCCGAAATATCCCTCCTAACTCCCTCATGCAGGAAAACTCTTGCATCATGTAAACGCTAGTATCCTTTTTTAGCTATTCAATTTGGGAAGGATCTGTGGGACTGACAGGATGCATTGAGGTTATATACTCCCTCTTGGTTTGAAATATCCCTCCTACCCCTCTCATTGTCAGGGTAACTCTAGTATTCTGTCCCAGCTAACCCCATTCGAATTTATTTAACTGAGAGTGAGTTAAGATGGTGGTGCTGGCTGTGGTGATGGTAGTGGTGGCAGTGGTGATGGTATTGGTGGCGTGAAGATGTTTCTGGTGATAGTATTGGTGGCTGTGGTGATGGTAATGGTGGCTGTGGTAATGGTAGTGGTGGCTGTGGTAATGGTAGTGGTGGCTGTGGAGATGTTGCTGGTGATGGTAGTGGTGACTGTGGTGATTGTACTGTTGCTGGTGTTGGTAGCCGTGGTCATGATAGTGGTGATGGTATTGGCTGTGGTCATGGTACTGGTGATGGTAGTGGTGTAGTGGTGGCTGTGGTGATGTTTCTGGTGATGGTATTGGTGGCTGTGGTCATGGTACTGGTGATGGTAATGGTGAATGTAGTCGTGATGATAATGATGATGAAGATGCTGCATCTGCTGCTGCTGATGATGATGATGATAACCCCAAAAAAGTACTGTAAATATAAACTCCCCAATGACTTACTCTTGGGAACGCAGCACTTGCAGCCAGTGCCCCCAGATCTTGTTACCTTGCACCCATCCTTAACGAACTTCTCGGTCTTGTAGTCGCACTCCTCCTTGCATGTACCTCCCTTCGTCAGACACTTGTTTTGGATGCGACAGACTGGAAGGGAAAGGAATAGGGAATTGTCAGAATCTCTTGTCCTTTCAGCTTAAGTTGCCCCAGATTTGTGTCTTTTGCAGCTTATTTGTAGGTAGAAACAACAGTCCTTTCATCTTAATTTGGCCCAGATGGTGTCCTTTTGCAGCTTACGAATACTTCACGTAGCTCATTGGCAGAATTAGTGTTACGGGTCTACATTTTTTCCATAACACTTCTTCATAATTAGCATCATATTCTAGTGTCAGTCTCTTGCTACACATTCAGTATTCAAGATGGAGAGATGGAATTTTTGGCCAAGTTAGAGCAAAAGGAGTATAGGTGTGTAATAGCCTTTCCCCTGATTGCTGAAGGAACAGATGTGGTGAACGCTGTGAAATGCGAGTGGAAATGTGATGGGTGAAGTGTTATCACGTGTTCTCTTAGTGTTCTGAGGTATTGATGTCGTGGTATTAGTGTTCTTGTGTGGTGTGTTGGTGATATTAGGGTTCAGTTGATGTTTTGGTTTGGTGGAGTGAATATGTTAGTGTTTTCGTAGTGTTCTGTTGTTGTGGTATGGTGGTATTAGTGTTCTCTTGGTGTTTTGGTTGGATGGTATGAAGGTACGAGTGTTTTATGAGAGTTCTGTTGTGGTGGCATGTTGTTATTAGTGTTCTGTCTTGTGTTCTGCTAGTTCTCACCTTCCTCCTTGTAGCAGCACTTGCAGTCCTTGCCTCCTGCACATCCCCACTTCTCCTCAATCTCCCAGGCATTGCACTTATCCTTGCATACTCCCTTCTTCATGGAGCACTTACCGAGGGGCTCACACTCTGCAATATACACATGCAGTTATTGTACACACACACACACACACACACACACACACACAATGAAATAGACAAAGATAATTATTATATACACACGGCATTGTAATTGTACTCACACACACACACACACACACACACACACACACACACACACACACACACACACACACACACACACACACACACACACACACACACACACACACACACACACACACACACACACACACACACACACACACACACACACACACACACACACACACACACACACACACACACACACACACTGTCTATTCGTCTACCTTTCTTTGTATCACCACCGCTTCACCGCCCCCTCCTTTCCACATACCACCCCATCTCCACCCTTCCTCCACTAACGCACCCATTCATTTTACCTCCTTCCCATTTTCCTCCACTCTACCTCTCCCTCCCTCGCCAGCATCACTCCAGGTCGCCTTGTCCCATAGACTTACTCTTCTCTTTGACGCAGCATGTGCATCCCTTTCCCCAGCATCCTCCCTTGATCTCCCTCTCCCCCTTTTCGCACCACTCCTTACACACGCCCTCCTCCTTCTTGCATTTGTGTTCCGGGGAGCATTCTGTAGGAGAGAGAGAGAGAGAGAGAGAGGACATTAGTTACGGTATTTTTCTTTCATCTTTCCTAATTACATGCCTTACATCTGCTATAATTCTAACATTCTTCTAACTTTAAGTACCCCTTCAGCCTGAGTAGCCTACGTCATTATTTTTATCTATACACTGACGATTTGGGTAAACTGTGGAACGACCCTGAGTTTAATTCATTGACCTTAATATGGCCCAGATTTTCGTTCTTTTGCAGCTTATTTCACGTAGCTTAGAGACAGAAAAAGACAGTACTGTGACTCTACATCGTTTCCATAGCACTTCTTCGTGACTGGCTACAACTCCATATTGAACTTGGAGAGACGGCAGTGTTAGGCCAAGTTAAAGTGAAACGATTGTAGTTAAAATGAATGAATTGTTGTTACTCTTTGACCCAAGTAAACTAACTCTCTTACTGCTTATACTGCTCTTTATTTTACTTCCTTTATATCTTTTATCCCGTCGCTGGATATTACATCTTCCCTACCTACGTCCTACTTACGCAAAAGGTAGCAGCAGTGGCAGATCTTTCAAGTACTTACATTTTACTGACCATCCACTACCTGCGTATTCGTATTTACACCCTACTTACCATACGCTTAATATATCTACCCACCCCTTCCTTCCTACTTACCACCCCAGCCCTACCTACATCTCTCCCCTACGATCCCATCCCTACTCACTTCTCTGCTACCTACAGTCCCATCCCTGTCTGCTTACATTCTGCCTGCATCCTACTTACGTTTAAGATAGCAGCACCAGCAGTCCTTGCCCATACAGCCATTGTTCACTTCCTTTTCTTTGCCCAGGTTGCACTTGTCCTTGCACTCTCCTCCCTTCCAGATGCACTCAGGCAGCCTTGTGCACCCGAGCTCTGGGTTAGGGTAGGTTAGAGTAGATTAGGTTAGGTTAGGTTAGGTCAGGTTAGATTAGGTCAGGTTAGGTTGGGTTGGGATGGGTTGGTTTAGATTGGGTTAGGATGTGTTGGGTTAGGTAAGGTTGAGATGGGTTTAGTTTGGGTAGGATGGGTTTAGTTAGGCCGGTTTGGGTTACGTTAGGTTAGGATGGGTTGGGTTAGGTTTGGTTGAGACGGGTTGAATTGGGTTGGGTTTGGGTAGGTGAGGTTGAGATGGGTTGGGTTAAGTTAGGTTGAATTCCTGTCTCCGCAGCCACATTTGCACATCTCGATTCCATACTTCCTCGTCTGTTTCCCCGTTCCCACTCCAGTTCAACATTCACTCCCATTTCCCACTGCCTTTTTCTCATTCCTCAAGTTCCCATTGCCTCTCATTCCTCACCTCCCAGCTTGTCTATTTTTGTCTTTAACTTATAAAATAGTTGGTAGTTGTAACCTTCCTTATTGCGTGCTATACAGTCTCGTAATACCAACAGGTCTTTTGCTATTTGCGTTCCTTTGTAATCCCTCCCCCACAGCCTCTCCAATCCACAGACCCCTCTCTTTCTCATCCCCTAACCCCCCACTGCCTCCCCTCTATTTCCCATTCCCTCTCGTACATTCCCCAAACCTCACCTCCTTTCTCATTTCCCAGTCCCCTACTGTCCCCCACTCATCCCCATTCCCTGTCTCTCATTCCACAACCCACCAGTCCCTCCCTCTCGTTCCCCAATCCCACACATCCATCTCTTTCATTCCTCAATCCCCCACACTCCTTCCCTGTCATTCCCCAACCCCACACTGCTTCCTTCT
Source organism: Coenobita brevimanus (assembly GCF_032717465.1). NCBI lineage: Eukaryota > Metazoa > Arthropoda > Malacostraca > Decapoda > Coenobitidae > Coenobita > Coenobita brevimanus. The sequence goes on along the minus strand of NC_137000.1, from coordinate 10,174,968 downwards.
TATTTCCCACTGCCTCTCTCCCTTTCCCTACTCACCTTTCTCCGGGGCACAACACTTCTTCTTGCACCCGTATCCGTCGCATCCATAGGGAATCTCTCTCTCCCAGTCCTTGCACCATTCCTGACACGTTCCAAGAGCATCCTTGCATTTCTCTGTCTCTTGGCACCTGGGCCCTCGCTGCACTGGTAGATTGGTGTCAGGCTGGTGGGGAGAAGAGGGTGGGTTAGTGGGGTGGGGAGAGAGGGAGGAGGGGGAGAGAAGGGGGAGGGTAAGTATGAAGTACAAATAGGGAAGAGAAAAAAGTACCGGCGTGTGTGTGTGTGAGAGAGAGAGAGAGAGAGAGAGAGAGAGACATTATTTGGAGAAAAAACGGGACAAAGAGGGAAAAGCGTGTTTGTGAACCAACTTTCGGGATGATGTGTTTCATAACGATGCCATGTGTTAGGTTTAGGTTAGTTGTAGCTGAATAGGTAGCAGACGGACGGCGGTGACAACAGAAAACGAGATGCATAATCATGGGGGCACAGAAAATGGTGAACAGATGGTAAGTGTGATGAATGAGTAAAGAGTGTAGACTGACAGATTGATTGACGTAGGGTTTTGGGGTGGAGAGAGAGAGAGAGAGAGAGAGAGAGAGAGAGAGAGAGAGAGAGAGAGTCCCATGATCTTAATACTGACAGTTGATATAAGCTTCAGAAAAATTCGTTCGTTTGACCTAGGCGGGTTTTTTTTTATTTTTTGCATCTTATTTCTCATAGGTCGATGGCAGATTAAGAAAATACTACTGCTGACATCCTTTCCATAGCACTTCTTCGTGACTAGTACCGTATTCTGTTGTTAATCTCTTGTTACATCTTAACATCAAAATGGAGAGATGCTAATTTTACGCCTACTTAAATTGAACAGAGTATAGAACAGCACTAGAAAATGTAAGTGTTAAGTGTTTACAGTGGCTAAGTGGGCGACAGACACAGCATAGTCACGGCGCAGTACAGTTTCAGTTTAAAGTAAGAATTCTATTGTAGACAGATCCCTATTTACTCTGAGATGATAAAGCAGTATAGCTAGTCTCAAAGTCACTGTAAATGGCTCTATTGTAGACAGACAGAGAGATAGACAGATGTAGGCAAAAGTCATCTAATTATATCTGTTTACCGTAAGGAGATAGAGAGACATAAGCAGTAGTAATATAGTCTCTGTTTATGGTAAGGATTCGATTTTAGACAGACTGAGAGATAGACAAGCATAGGCAGAATTTATCCAAGAGATAGACGTAGGCAGATGTTACCAAGTGTCTTTTTACCTTAAGGACTGTTATCGAAGGCTTGACGGACAGACAGACAGACACTAAAGGTTATGTGATTGAACGGTACAGGTGTAGCAATCAAGGTGTGTCTCTTTGGCAGGTGTTGTGTAGTTTACCTGTGTGGTGTACAGGTTAGAGAGAGAGAGAGGGAGAGAGAGAGAGAGAGAGTGTGTGTGTGTGTGTGTGTGTGTGTGTGTGTGTGTGTGTGTGTGTGTGTGTGTGTGTGTGTGTGTGTAGGCGTGTATGTATGTATGTATGTTTTGTGTGTGTGTGTGTGTGTGTGTGTGTGTGTGTGTGTGTTTTAAGGCTGAGGAAACCAATAAGAGAATATTTAGTCACCCTCCTCACTGCAATCGGTCTTTCTACCAAGGTGAGTAAAATCGTGTAGCGGAAGATACGATGTAATAGAAACGCGACATCATATTAAAACTGGGTAAAAATGAAACTTGAGACTGATAACATTTTTGCCGGGAGGAAGACGAATAAGGCAAGAGTTGTAAAATAAAGTAAAACCGGAGTGTAGGTGAAGTCGTAGAGGTAGCCATGGGTAGGTAAAGAGATATGGAGATAGATATGTAGATAGAGGTAGGCAGAGATATTTTTCGAGAGACGTGCTGTATGTGTAGATCATTTTTTCATTCATTCATTGCCAGACACCATGTATCCCAAACGGGGTGGCCAAGGGCTTAGAGTTAATTGTTTTACAGGAAGGGGCACTAATCCTCCACCAACCCCACTTGACACGTAGGGATGCCAACAGCATCTGGTGTTCCCAGGCGGTCACCCATCCAGGTACTAACCAGACCCAACGTTGCTTATTTTAATACAGGAAATATTAACATGGAACATTTGTTAAACGTAAAGGATATATGTAGCTGTATTTAAAAAGTATACCGATATATATAGTATAGAGAAATTTCGAATACATAAAAAGATAATGTCACGGCTCTAAATCATATCCATAGCACTTCTTCGTGACTAGCATCCTATTCAGATGTTAATCGCTTGTTACAGCTCAGCATTCAAGATGGAGAAACGGCAATTTTAGGCCAAGTTAGAGTAAACGGAATATAGCATAACCAACAGTATAAATTTTCCGTAGGTTTTGACAGACGAATGTAATAAACTAGAATTAGCTAAAATACTAGTGTTTTCCCGATCATGGGAGTGTAGAAAAAAAAAAATCCGTTACGTATAGATATTTTTGACGTGAAGGAGTGCACCTCATACATCGATCTTTTTTATAGAAGAAAAATGTATGGATGTATTTTTGCGCTGAAGAAGAATTTTACATGGATTGCTTCTGAGTTGTTGTTGTTGTTGTTGTTGTTGTTGTTGTTAAAGTATAAGGAGATATATCTGAATTCAAGACTAATCCTCATAGGTTGCTTTGTATTATTAGTATTAAATTATAGAAAGATGTTTTTGAGTCAGGGAAAATACACAGATTGGTGTTGAGTTGTTTTACTATTATTATTATTAGTAGTAGTAGTAGCAGTAGTAGTAATAGTAGTAGTAGTAGTAGTGGTAGTAGTAGTAAAATAGAGATGTTTTGAGTTAAAGAAAATTGCTTGTAGATTATCTTGGAGCTAGTATTGTTATTAATAAAAAAAAATGAAAAGATATTCCAAAATTTTTAAAAATGCGCTAGACTGCCTTTGTGCTGTCGATGTTGTCAGTGAGCAGACGAAATGCAAACGATGATAAAAATGAACTTTGAGAAACACCGCAGCGTGAAAAGGTATAGAAGGGATGTGGAGAATTTTGCCCTTGCAGTATGAGACAGGATTTTTTTTTTTTTATATATAATTTTTGCTACTTTTAAGCGATATTATAATGCTTAAGAGAGAGTTTTCCAGCCTTCATTAACCCCTACACTACGAGAGGTATGAAGTCTCCTCCACTTACTTGAATACTGAATCTCATGGGTACAGCAAGAGTTAAATAAAAGGATGTTATCTTGCTGAAGTGGAGAGTGTTTGTTACCGAAAGATTACATCAGTGGAGAGAGAGAGAGTGAGAGAGAGAGAGAGAGAGAGAGAGAGAGAGTTAGCTCACCTGAACCTCTTGCTCAGGCGCTTCAGGCATGGGTTCATTTGCTGGCGGATCCTGCTCACCTGGAGACGCTTCTTCCTCCTCATCACCCTCTTCTTCTTCTTCGTCCCCAGTTACCCTAGTACCTGCATCACCGGGCATGTCCCCTTCTTCCTCTTCCTCCTCCTCCTCCTCTTCTTCCTCCTCATCCTCTTCCATCGGTTCTTCCTCAGCATTCCCCTCCCCCAGTCTCTGTTCTGCCTCCTCCTCCTGGCTTTCGTCTGCCACTCCTACAGTAGCCAAGGCCCCCAGGAGGGCTAAAAGTAACCAAAATTTGCCCCTCATGGTCGAACTCTTGTGCTTCGACTCTGTGGCTTTGATTCGACGTGGTATTCGACTAGTGCTGGGAGGGGAGTGTCGAGATGAGAGATAGAGTGAGTGAGTTTGGGAGTTGTTCTATCTCTTTGTCTCTTGCTGTGGGTCTGTGTGTGTGTTGTCGGTGGTCTGTTCTTATATACTCCCTGTGTTTCATTAGACACACACACACACACACACACACACACACACACACACACACACACACACACACACACACACACACACACACACACACACACACACACACACACACACACACACACACACACACACACCTGTTGATCCCCTACCCCCCCTACACGCAGACTACCCTCAATAAACAAAATGCCTCCCATTGTTTATGCTCCTCTGTGATGTGGATTGGAGGGGGGGGGGATGGGCAGGAGGAGGGAGGGAGGGGGAATGGGTAGGAGGAGGGAGGGAGGGAGAATGGGAGGAGGGTAGAGGGAGGGAGAAAAGGGAAGAGGGGGGAGCGGGAGAAAAAGGGAGAAGGAAAGGAAGGAAAAGGGAAAAGGGTGCAACAGGAAGGAAGGGAAAAAGGGAGGAAAGAAGAGAATAGGGGAGGGAGAAACAGAGGGAATTGGGGGAGGGGAGAGAAAAAAGAGGGGGTGAGATGGAGGAGACTAAAAGGAAGGGGAACAAAGAGTAGAGGAAAAGGATGAGGGGGTGGAAACAAAACTAAGAATTAAGTAAAGAAAGGAAGAGGAAGTGAAAAAGGTAAGGGAAAGGGAAAAGGGAGAGGAAGTGGAAAGAGGGTAGAGAAAGGGAGAAGAGGAGGGAGGGAGAAAAGGAAAGAGGGAGGGGAAGAGAGGAGAAGGATAAGAGAGGGGAATGTGAATTAAGGAAGTTAAGGATTATGTAGGGAGAGGGGAGAAGGAGGAAAGGACGGGAAAGAAAGAGGGAAGGGGAGGGAAAGCAGAAAGGGAAGCAGAGGGAAGGGGAAGAGAGACAGGATGAGGATAAGAGAGGGGAAATCAGATTAAGGATTATAGAGAATGGAAGGAAGGCATAAGGGGGAAGGAGGGGATGGAGTGTGGGAGGGGAAGAGGAAGGGAAGCAAGAAAGAAAGGGAAAGGAGGGGAAGTGGAGAGAGAGAGAGAGAGAGGTAAAATGAGAACAGTTGTTATTGTTTACGCTCCATCGCCCAGTCAGTGAACCCTTTTCATTTACATATGGTGGAAAATACGACGCAGGGGACGTGGAGCCGCACCCTGATTTGGAGAGAGAGAGAGAGAGACAGAGACAAAGAGAGAGAGAGAGACAGACAGACAGAGACAGGGATAAAGGTAAGAAAAGCAAATAGATAGATCAGCACAGAAAGCAGAGAAAGAGACTGAATGACAGATCGACAGATAGATAGATTAGCACAGAAAGCAGAGAGAGAGAGAGAGAGAGACTGAATGACAGCCCGACATACCGTAGAAAAAGACAGACAGACAGACAGACACGCCGACAAAGAGATAGATAGTTAAACAGACGAACAACGCAGAATCGCACTCTGACATTTTGATGTGCTTTTTATGATGCACAAGCACACACAAACCCGTCAGTATGGAGATGAGAGAGAGAGAGAGAGAGAGAGGGAGGGGGGAGAAGAGTAAAAATGATAGATCTTGATTGTTAGGTAGATATTGATAAGGTAGATTGTAAGGTAGGAAGGTAGGTTGAGAGAGAGAGAGCCACTTCATACTCCTTATCTGCGGTACATGCCAGCTTTCTTATCAGTCTCACCCCCCCTCTTCCGTATCACATCTTCCTCTATCTCGATTTTCATACCTCTCCTTTTATCTCATCATTTTTATATTTATTCAACATTATCTCATTCCTTACTCTCTTCACCGATGTTTCCTTACTCATTACCGTACCTGTTTATTTATTTTTACCGTACCTGTTTATTTTTACCGTACCTGTTTATTTACCATACCTGTTTATTTATTTTTACCATACCTGTTTATTTATTTTACCGTACCTGTTTATTTACCGTACCTGTTTGTTTATTTTTACCGTACCTGTTTATTTACCATACCTGTTTCTTTCTACCGTACCTGTTTATTTACCGTACCTGTTTATTCATTTTTACCGTACCTGTTTATTTTTTTTACCGTACCTATTTATTTATT